>NC_048224.1:108360425-108440961 GCF_002007445.2 Ailuropoda melanoleuca | reverse complement strand
CCGCTATGAGCCTGCTTCTTCCTCTCCCACTCCCCCTGCTTGTGTTCCCTCTCTCGCTGGCTGTCTCTATCTCTGTCGAATAAATAAATAAAATCTTTAAAAAAAAAAAAGAATAACATTAAAAGGATAGAAAGAATCTTTAATGTTTTTGATTTAACAGGGAATCATTACCATGTGCTGACAGAGTTTCTTCATTGTTTGTGTGAAGAACATTTTAGAATGAAATGGGTGGCTATTATGCTAAATAAAGTAACACCTAAAGTAATACCATTAGGAAGTCTGGAGAGAGTACAGGCCATAGAGTTAGAATTATTTTTACTCCCTGGCAGCCCTGTGATCACGTCTGTGAACTCGGGCAAGTCACTTAATCTTCCTGAGCTTTGGTATCGGCTTCCGTAAAAATGGAAGGATGCTCCATTTCCACCTCCTCCTGTGGCCGTAGCTTAGAAGTAATTGAGAGAACGTATGTCAAAGGGCCTCTTGTAATGCCTGGGAATCTTGAATTAAGCCACTTAGGTGTGGAAAGTGACTAAGAAACACAGTGCCTCCCCCAGAGTAGTTCAGCATTAAAACTTTACACCCCCCTCTACTGTGTTTGAACCTCTAACCCTACTAATGCTCTTCCCCATTCCTTCCCTCCTTCCCTGCTTCCTGACATACCATCTGCATTTGGGGATCATGAAAGTCCCAAGTAATTATGTTTTTGTTATTTTGCTTTTTAAATTATCCTTTATATTTAGTTAGAATGTTGTGTTTAAATGGTCTTAAAAATACATTAAAATAAGCACTATAGATTACTCAGTTCTATTTCGTACCTGTGGTCCCAAAAGGTAAACCACAAATTTCCACTGAAAGTATTTACAGATATGTACAATAAAATTGTATCTTTTAGCCATTAGTATACCTTGGGGAAGTTCATTTGATTCTTTTAAAAACAGCCTTTAATTATAAAACAGTATTCCAGTCTCCCCACTGCTGGTGAATGTTTCTTAAAAGGTTTTTCATGTTTGGGTTAACATGGTGAGATTTATTTCCCTGTTTCACCACTGTGGCTGATACCTTTACTTTAGGAAGCCACTGACCCTTGAGCTTAGAATGGAGAAAAGGGATATGGAGAATTCTTTGCTGATCTTTATTGCTTTGCTGCATTATGGAAGTTTTCAATTGAGCCAAGGGAACAAGAACCCATTAGTCAGGGGCTGCTGTCACTGAGAAGATTTGTGTTCTCCATTTTGGAGAATGTTTTAGAACTGAGAACCACATATCATTTATAACCATCAGGACAGGGTGAGTTATCCTATAATTTGGGCTAATATATACCTCAACCCAGCCACACACACACACGCACACACACACACACGCCCTTAATAGCAGGTTAATGTGAAGGTAATGTTTCATGCTGAGGACAAGGTGGCCTGAAGATATTTCTATGGCAACAGAGAGGCCCCTACAGATATCTGTCTTCTAAAGTTGCTGTCCTTTATTAGAGGCTGCCTGTTCTACAGACTGTAATTATCATTAGGTAGAGAAAAGGTTGTTGAACGTGGGTGGACTGCTTGGCTGAAGCTTTCTGACTGATTTGTTTAGCACAGCTTTGAAATAAATTTCAAAGGAATATTAAGAACTTGAGATCATTGTGCTACTTGTCCCTGTAGGTGAAGCCATAGCTAATTATAAGATGTTTGCTGAATGTGGATGAAGTTTTTGAACAGACAACATAAACAGCAACACAAAAACACAATCAAGAGTGATCAGTCTGTGTTAAATGATTTTAGTGTGTATGCAGTTATACTGTTTAATCTATTATTTCTTTTAGGGGAAAAGACACTTCAATCAGAACAGGCTTTGAATTAATCAAGTTGTCATTGGAGTGTTTTTCCAGGGCTAACAGTCTATGATTCAAAATTTATCTTCTGTTTTTACAACTAGGACTTAGAACTTCCAAGATTTTTCTTGGTTCTTGGCATAAAATTTAAAGCAGATGGGCCAACAAAAATCTCACTCTGATTAGGACGTGTGTGGAGTGTTTTGTATGCCTGCATTTATAGTCATGAGCAGTACATCGAGTAAGCCAATATAGTGTCCTTGCTAAAGGAAAAACGTGTAGAAATTTGACTAATTTTGGCAGCACGATTGAATTGTCTTTACTTTTTCTTTTTTTCAAGATTGAGATTTCAGTTGTATTGTTGCAAAACCCAATTTCATACCTATGTATGATTAGTTTTTCTTAGAAGGCAGAAACTATGGTAGTTTCAGAGTCATTAATCTATGTACATAGTGAGATTTTTCAGGACTAATAATATAGTTGCAAAGACTTTATTTGCATGCCATGTAATCATCTCATTAAGTTATAGAACCCTGAATGAATTTCACTGAAGTTTAAAACTATTCTAAAATGTAATATATTGAAAAACATGTATTAAAGCGGTTAGGATATGTTCTCATGTTTGGTAGACACCTGTTTTGATAGTTATTGTGACTAGCAATTAATAAAACTTATTGGAAAGAGAGGTGCTTAGCAACAGAAGGATTCGTCTATTGAGTATTAAGGAATAGCTTAAATAAATTTTGTCTTTAATATGTGGAGGTCTAGCAAATCACTGTCTCCCCTGAGTAGCTTACTTTCATGTGTGGGCTAAACCCCTTATAATGACAGATCTCTGATCAGTTTATTGAACAATCTGAATTTGGCAAAGTATTAACATGAAATTACTTTATATTTTTCCTGCGTCTCCTGGGCTCCCATTCCTATCCCTTAAATGACATTTCATTTTTAACGTCTTCTGTAACTTCTTAGTGAATTTTAGTCCTTTTACGAGCAAAGCTTCCAGTTCGGTTTATGCCACAACCTCATACCCAACTTTAAGCTCTTTTCTTTTGCAAATGGCTCAGAGGAGGGAAGTAAATTCTGTGTTCTTACTTCCTTCTTATTTCTCACCTTGGAATATCAAGGAGGGAGAAGGAGACAGTGTTAGCCTCTGGGTCACTTTCATTTAGTTCTTCTAATAGGTGGGAATAGGGAGTAGGAGAGGAGAGAGGCAGTAATGAGATACACTCCACAGTTTGGTCTGGCTTGGTCTCCTTAACTGCTGGTGGCCTCATTGATGCAGAGTTTTCCATACAGATGATGATCACTTTTATTGCACTTTCTCAGAGAACCTTCCAAGCTGGGCAGCCATGTTTCCTTTCAGCCTGCCAGTGGTCCATCCGTCCAGCACCCTCTTTGGGTAGTGTGCCTCTGGTGGGTGGCCTCCTGAGCAGCTCCTGAAAATAGGACCTCTGGTGCTAGCATGACCTTCTTCGCCCCACCTCCTTTCACAGCTGCCATCAGAAACATACCTCATGGCTTCTTCCTGCTGCTGCTGCCTTGGATGGCTGGATAACTCTTGAGGTGTCAGCCTAACTTCCTTTTGCAACATCTCTTAATTCATAGGCCTCTCACGTACTGTAAAACCAGAAAGTGGAAGTGTAGGCTATGTGCTCATTCCTCCACCCTTCATTACCTATTGGTCTCTAGTTTCTTTTTTCCCATTTTTGGATAGGTAGAAGGATAATCAATAAGTGTGTCACCTAAGTATATGTCTGGCCAAGGCTTGAGATAGCAAATTTCCCCTTCTTGAAGGTATTGTCACATTTATGGCAGATTCTGTTGCTGTCCATCCCATTACCTTTGGTTAAATTAATCCTCCTTTCCCTGCCCTGACAGCCTAGGCAGAGGACAAATGACTCCATGATTCTCTCCTTTTTCTCCTATTTTTTTTTCTTATGAACTTAAGAAGTGGGCCAGACTCAAGAGTATGGCTCTGAGTAGCAGAGTTTTTCCAGCCACAGTTTAAAAAGCCCTGAGGGAATTGTCTGGCAGTAGATATTTATGATTCTGTTTAAATAGGAGGTGGTTTATCTTTCTGTCTTCAGCTTTGGGTTAGTGCACAAATCGAGTACAATAGAAAACATCCTACAAATATCCTATAAAAGGGTTTTCTTTAAAAAAGTAGTAGAGGGAGAGAAAAAAATATGTATTGCTGACCCATTTGTAGCTGAAATTATTAACCTGATGATCACTTTTCAACATAGGTTAATTTGCCCTTTGAACATCTTTTTGGAGTTTATTGTCTGCCAGGCACAGATCATACAAAAGGGAAATAAGATTTTTAGTAAGATGAAGAAAAGCACTTTAATAGGAAATATACATTAGGGGGAGGGCTGCTTAACCCAAATTTTGGAGGTCAAGTTCTCTCTCTTAGAGGAAGTGAAATTTTAGTAGATGGCTAGAGGAGAAACAGGAGTTAGGTGGCAGGAACAAGGGAGAGGAGTGTTCGCTGGTAGGGATCACCATCTTTCCAAGGGCCCATAATGAAGAGGGAACATGGAACCTTGAAGCTTTAGAATATTCCATTTATAGGGCTGGTAGGGGCTGATAGGAGTGGACTAATGTGATTGTAGAGAAATAAACAGAAACCAGGTCATGAGAAGAGTTTGAAAATTATCCTAAGAAAATTGGAGAACAAATGAAAACTTGAAGTAGGGGCCTGACATCATGAGACTCGTATTGTAGAATGATCGCTGGTATATTGGGAGAGATGAGACTGCGGAGGACAAGAGGAAAGCAGGAAGGTTAGGTGAACGGCCCTGACAGTGATCCGGGTGGGATATGGCGGTGGTTTGAGTTAGGCTAGGGTAACTGGGCTGAACTGAAATAGACGAAGTGGAGAGCAGTCTGCGGTGTGAAGTAGTCAGCATGTGAAGACCGGTAGCATGGGGGAGTTGTTGAAGGAGAGGGAGGAGTCAAGAATGGGACACAAATTTCTGCCCTGAGATGTGGATATTGATATTGGTCTGTTCTGGGATTGAGAACTCTGGAGTGAGGAAGACCTGATTAGGATGAAGAAGATGAAGGATTTAGTTTGATAGATGAGTGGGGACTGAAGTTCCCAAGGGCCCTAAATGTGGTGATGTCAAATAGGCATTTGAGATATCAGGAGACATCTGGCCTACAAAGATAGATTGTGCTTGGAAAACTGAGCCCATTCCCAAAGGTGTTCGCGCCTTCAAAATAAGAATAAGGGACCACTCGGGGCACCTGGGTGGCTCAGTCATTAAGCGTCTGCCTTCGGCTCAGGGCGTGATCCCGGCGTTCTGGAATCGAGCCCTACATCAGGCTCCTACGCTGGGAGCTGCTTCTTCCTCTCCCACTCCCCCTGCTTGTGTTCCCTCTCTCATGGGCTGTCTCTTTCTCTGTCAAATAAATAAATAAAATCTTTAAAAAAAAAAAAAAGAATAAGGGACCACTGCCCTCGCTGATGTGTTCCGGTAAACAAAGTCACCTTTCATTTGAGGCAGTTCCCCCCCCCCCATAAAAAAGCTTTATTAAATGATATAAGTATTCTGCAAATGTTGTATTATCTCCTTTCACCACAACTAAGAAATTTTAAGGTGATTTTGACGTAGGAAGCAGATTGAGAGCACAAGTGTGAGTGTACATGAACTTTACTACCATGTCAAAGATAGACATGCCAGATCTAAAAGTAAGTATTGGTTTCACAGGTCTGGTGCATTTTGAGATTAGATGTGGAATATGACACAAGCCTTTGCTCAAGAGAAATACTTTTTGTATTATCAGTTTAGAATTTTTAACCTGATAAAACATAGATAGAATTAAGGGGAAGGCAAATAGTCCAATCTATCATTCCCTTTTTGGGGAACCATCTGTTAGTCTTTGTATTACAGCAGGAGAAAACTTTAGTCCATCATTCAGGGGCCATGTTTATGGACTTAATGAATCTCCATGAACAAGAAGAGTTTTTAGGTTCTAGGGTAAAGCACAAAATGTGACAAGAATTGCTATTTCTGAAGAAGAGAGCCTAGATTTAGAGACAATTTTATTAGACCTTGAAATGCTTTAAGGAAGAAGCGAAGTAGATGGGGGTGAAAACTCAGTATCAGATCTAGTTTATGGTGTTCTAATGATTTTTATATTAACTATCTTCATAGATTAAGCTGAATACGCCACACTTTTGCTATCAGATTTTTATAATGTCTTACAGCCTTGGAAGCTCTCTGGTTCTGTGGCGGGGTTCAATGGTCATCCTCAGTATATTGCCCAGCACATATAGGACATTCAGAAAGTCTTCCCTTCTGTCACATTTCCTTTACTTCTGTTCTCAGTGTGACAGTTTGATTTCATCAGAAGTTGTTTCTTATCCAAAGATTTAAAATCAGTTAATTGGGGACTATTTGTTCAATATAACCTACTATCTGAGTTATAAGGAACATAAAAGAGGCAGCATGTCTGGCCTTACCGCAAATAATTTTGATGTTACTTCTTCTTTTGAATGTGAAGTATGCTTGGAACATGATAAACCCTCAAAAACCCATCTTCGGTTATAGCCACTTGGTATGTTTCCCTTTTCTAGAATTCTGTGGTGATTTCTCACTGACCTATTTCCTAATGAGCAAGCTTTGGATCTAGGGCTGCAGAACTTGCTAACCTAACATCAGTACTATCTTATTTTCCATTCCGGTCGGGTCAGTCCTTTGCTGTGTCCCTTCATTCTTGTCTGGGATATCCCTGACTTTCCTCCCATGCTCTGGGTACTGCCAGCCATTCTTCAACACAGGGCTCTTCATTCACTCGGTGACCTTTCTGTTCAGTGTTAGCACTTGTCACCGCCCACCGTGAAGACAGTATGTTGGCTGGTATGGATCAAGGCACGTAATTTCCTTTTTCTCATGTCTCAGGTTGAATATACTTTAATATGGGAAAAGTTCCACTGCCCAAACCAAACAGACAAGGGAATAATTATGGTATGTGAAAAATACTACCTGGTTGGCAGGCTGAGAGGTTGGCTGAAGTCTACTCGACGTTTCTGCATGCCATTGGAAAAAATGACTTAACTCTCAGGGTTTTGGGTAATTTGTTTTTTTGTGTTCACTGTATTAATGAGAGCAAAAAAGTTCTAAGTTCTTTAGCAGTTCTAGGATACATAAAAATAAATTCCTTTATGACATCAAAGTTAAGTGTTAAGTAACCTCAGCCATTTAGAATAGATCTGAATCTGGAAACTGAGTAAAAGCCGGGATCTGGTAGCAAAGAAGCAGCTTCTCATTATCCAGCAGGGATGGAACTAGTGAGGAAATGTTGAAGAACAACAGATACAACTTTGACTGTGGCTGCATGGTTCGTGAACGGGGGATAACCACAAAGAAAGAAAGACTTTTGTTGGCTGGCTTTCTCATAATGCTAAGACATCTTGGCTATAAGCCAAGAAATATGGGTGGATTAAGAGGAAAAGGAGACAGAAGAATGAATAAAAAGGAAATCCATTGTTAAATAAGAAGAACTATTACTCCGTAATCCTTTCAATAAATTCTGACATTTGATAGGCTTCAACAGCCATTCCTTATAAAAGTACTAAAAAAATGGAACTTAATATTGGAGTAGAAATTTCTTCTCACCAATAGTCAACATTATATTTAATGGAAAAAAATAACAGAGTTTCCATCAAAATCAGAAAATAAACAACCTGTTAGCACAATCATCATCATCATTATTACTATTATTATATTTTGTTTTAGAACACCTACTTAGTGTCTACATGGAACACCAAAAGAGTCAGCAGTAGATACACTTAGGTAAATATTTCAGTAATTCAAGAGAATGTGATTGAGTACCTCAAATTAAAGAAAACAGTGGTTAGAGTTAAATGACTTGAATTTAGTAAAGTAAGGGTGCTTAAAGTAAATGCCATATCTATGCTCCATTAATAGCTAAAATAAAAATATAATGGCATTTATGGTGGCAACCTATTATGAACTACTTAGAAATAATTTTAAAAGAAAGAAATGGTGATGAGATTGGGGGGGTGGGTCAAGAGTGTCTCTTAGATCCCCATAAGCTCTAAAGGCTTAGTCCATATTCCTTATAGGGCATTATTTCATTGCTGGTGTGGCTGGGTGCATATATACCCATGTGCACTATGCGCACTGGTGTGTGCTCTTGTCTGTGGTTTATAGACATCTGGAAAGTGAGGGCAGTTTTACAGATTTTGAGACTCAAAGTGCTAATTAGTCATTACTGAAGTCTGACTGTCTCTTAGCATTATCCATTCTGTTGCAAATTATGTTTTCCAAGTTCCTCTTGCCCCCTGGCTTTTCAGGAAGTCTGGCCAGTGGGAGGCATTGGCAGACAAGTAGGAAAGCTAAACGAATGGGAAGCTAGGGCTCTCTCTCCCTTGCTTGGGCAGCATTTTTTAGCAGTGGCCGTCTCTGTCTCCCAGCTCCTGGGGCAGCCTCTGCTGTCCTTCCAGTTCCATTCAGATGAAGCCAGCCTTGGATACTTCAACATCCTCTACTCCTTTGTCTTTCCGGTTCCTGGGATGAAAGTGGCTTTGGGGGCTTTTGCTGTTGCTAATCTGGGTTACTTCAATATTTTCCTTTTGGTTTCTGAGCTCTGGTGTCACCTGTATTAAATTTCCTCTTCTTTAAATACCCAGCATGGCACTTGTCTCTTAACTGGACCCTGATTTAGAGAAGCCTACTGTTGTGTTTCTCTCTTAAAAAAAAAAAAAAAATCTATATAGAGCAATATCTGGCACATAGTAAACACTCAATATTGTTGATCGAATGCATTCTAAAACAACGAGGCTGAGGAAAAATGAACTGATCAAATTATTTTCAGATATTCAGTAAGCTAAAGCTAATGAAAAGATCTGCACCACACACATAATTAAATTAGATCACATGGATTGTGTTTACTTAGTCATTAGAAAAGAGATTGGAAGGGGCCCCTCTCTCTGACCCAGTGCTACTTGGAAGAGTAATGCAGAGGTGTGGGTCATGGATTTTTTGAAGCATGCCTTTTCAAAATAAGATGTTAGGAAGTCAGCTTTGGGGCTGAAAAGCCATCAGCAAAATAGGAAACAACTAGAGGTGTGTGTGTGTGTGTGTGTGTGTGTGTGTGTGTGTGTGTCTGTTTTCTGTTTTTTCTTTTCAAAGTTCTGTCTCCTGAATACTTTTTTGACTGAGGATATTTACATTGGCAGCAAAAGTGGTTGATTTCAATTATCCTTCTATTTTTTATTTTAACGAGGGCAATATATTCTTGGGATAAGGAATATTCAAAGAAGATTTTGGCTAAAAAAGTAGTAACTTCACCCCACTCACCTCCATCCCCATAAATGTAACCAAGGTAGATGGTGCATTGTAACTGCGTGATGGTCTGTGGTATATTAAGAATATGCAAAATGCATCTTGCAGGATATACTCATTTGCAACTTTTTTTTTAATTGAAGAAGATTACTTAAAAATCTCTCTCACAATTCGCAACTCTAAGCCGTTTATTTCCATAGCTGCATGGTGCTCTGTTGTATGGATACAGCCTACTTTGTCAGATTCCTAATTGATGGGCATTGGATTTTTGTCAGCGGCTTCTGCGGTAGCAGATAACAACTTGACAAAATAAGAGGAGTTTAGTTGTTTTGTGTCTGTGGGTGTGCGCGCATGCGCACACATACCACCATAGTTCCTAACACTCTTATTTTATATAAGCATCTTATCTGCTAAAGTGGATAAAAACCTTTGTGGCTATGAATTCTTAGAGTTTTCAAATACACCTAAATATATGTGTAGACATTTGGTTCTGACATTTTAAAAAATCTTTGAGTAAAGTTCTTTCCAAAATTAGTTTTAATTCTTGAGACCAGTAATACTGTTCTTTTGCTGTAAGGAGTTGCAGTTGATCCTGAAGCAGTGAGATCACTGTTTTTTAAATAATTGTACTCTCTTTGCCTTCCATTGTTGTTCTATTATTTTCTTGGGTTATTCCAGAGTAATGCTTAGATTATGAAACAGTTTAGAACAGACTTTTGATGATGGAGAAGAGTTTATAGATTTTTCAAACAAGGCCTTCGTAAGATATCCAAATCCAAAGTCTTTGAATTCTTAAGCTAATACAACAAACTGGGCCATAAAGTAAATTCTTGCCACCGAGTTGCTTCTTGTACTAACACAGAAACAAGATATTGTGAATGAATGCTATTGATGAATCAGCCATACCTGGCAATAGAGGAAGCTGTGTTCTAGAAGGTTAGTGACTACTTGGGAAATTATTACTTTGGCTTTTGAATTTAATATTTTAACTCCGTAATTAAATATCTTAACTTTTTCATTGGAAGATAATTATGTTACATTGCTCAGGAGTTTTTGTACATGATTACTCTGCCTTACTCTTAAGAAAGAGATAAATGATCCAGAAAAGCAAGCTATCAACAGAAACTTCTCGAGAAATGAAACTTCTAGGAAAACTGTAGAGTTTACCAATTCTTGACTTTCTTGTCATCTACATGTACAACAGCAGCTACATCTTCAGAAGAGGATAAAAATTGATCTATATAAATGGATCCTCCCCAGGAAAAGATGATAATATCCCCATTTTGGTTAAGAAGCAAGGAAATGCACAATTATCTTAGAAACGTTTTCTTCTAAAACCAGCTCTGGGTATGATTATTTTGAACGTGTACTTGTCCAAAACTCATCATCCCCCATGGTTCTTGAAAGCTGTATATCTTGGCCTTCATTTCATTTTGAAAATTCATTCTTTAAGGCAAAAGTAATTCAGTTACTGCATGTATTAATATAAGAAATTATTGAAGAAGTGACCTTTATTTGTCCCAACTTTAATGTATTCAGCTGTTCGAGGACAGGAGGTAGTTCTTACTCTAGGTCATTCTAGACAAGTGGGATTTTTATCCTTATATAGCAACAGTGTGGAGGCGGTCTGCATTTTCTGAAATATGTGAAAATTTATTTTAAAGAACATTTGATTTTTAATATAAAAATGTAAATCTTTTGACCAGAGTTTATTCTTGTAATCTTTCCTAACTTACCCCTACTCATAAAAATGTATTTATATATACGTGCATGTCTCCTAAACAAGGAGAATGCCCCAGCACAACATTTTTTCCTTTTAGCTTTCTATTGGAAATATTTCTGTTTTTGTCCTTATTTTTTGTTTTCATTCATGTGAAAAGAAGTGTTGGAATAGTCTAGGAAAATGCATTCCATATTTTGATGTTTCAGCTAAAAAGTTGGAATTCAGTTTCTTTAACATGTTTACAAAGGTTTTGAGCACTTTCAAAAAAAATATGTATTGTTCCATTTTCAACATTTACTTTGTCTTTGAAAGTATAAAATTACTAGTTTCTTTTGAATTCTCTTAGGACAGTCCATTGGATTGGTTAAAGTCTATAACAGTAAGTGTCTGTTAAATTTTTTAAAACTTCCATTAAACAATTAAAATCTGTCTCCCTTCAGTCAGCATTGCTTACAATTATACAATAGCAACTCCACTTAAAATTATGGAACGTGATCTTTTAAAAATAAAACTTAATGGGATTAAATGAATTATTTTTCTTCATGAGAAAATCCTGGTATGGAATGAGTTTTTTCCCCTCTTTTTATGAAAAAGAGTATTTGGGGTTACTAGTCAAAAAGTTTAAGCAAACACATAGAAACTTTATAAGGTTAACTGCTTAGTGCTTGGTAGTAAAGTCATTTTTGGTGATAATTTCTTGAATTACGGCCCAAAGTGAGGCTAAAATCATTGACCCTCGACACTTACATGAGGCAGAAGAAAAAGAATCCAGTTTAGTGAGCGGGGATGAGTCAAAGGAAAATTATCATCATTTATCTGATAATAAACTACAAATAAGACTAGATACTATCCTCCTATGGCATGTTTAAAGACATTGTGTGTGTTCGCTGCCTCAAATATATTCATGGTCAATATTTGTCTTATAAGTCAAATGATCGTATTTTAATGCTACTCTCAATTGAATTCCATAAACCATTACTTAGAGGAAGTCTTGTAAAAAGTAGGTCTAGAAATTCACTGTTTTAATTAATTCTTTGCTTTTTATATTTGAAAAAATATAAAACCTATTTTGTATTAGAAAACTTCCCTCACAACCTACACTTTGAAAAGGTGTGATTACATTTAGTTCCTTTTTTCTTGCAGTTTTCTAAAGAAAAGTAGCAGCACAGTGACATTTTGCTTAAATATTTTTTAAATTATTTTGTTCTTGACCCAACTTTCCTAATTTTTTTAACTGTATTAACCCTTTATTTTACATTATCCTTGCTGATACTTTTTAAATATAAAATGTTTCAGAAACACAATGGGTCTTTTGGATGAAAGATAATCTTTCAAAACTTGATTTTTAAATGTGTGTATATGTTGACTTCTTTTTTTTTTTTTAAAGATTTTATTGATTTATTTGACAGAGATAGAGACAGTCAGTGAGAGAGGGAACACAAGCAGGGGGAGTGGGAGAGGAAGAAGCAGGCTCACAGCAGTAGAGCCCGATGTGGGGCTCGATCCCAGAACGCCGGGATCACGCCCTGAGCCGAAGGCAGACGCTTAACCGCTGTGCCACCCAGGCGCCCCTGTTGACTTCTTTTTTAACAAGAGAAAACAAACAAGTTCATTAACATGTTTTCCTTCTGTGTATGTGGGAGATACGTAGAATCAATGGGTTAACGCCTTGATTTTTAAATTTAAAACATATCTATCTATCTTTGGGTTTTCTATAGATGTTTTAGCAATCAGGCATTAAAATCATAGCCCTTGGTCATTGAGAAAAAGAGTAATTGCTTAGGTTCGAAATTTGTGTGTTGGGAAATTAAAAGAAAGTCAACCTCTCAGATTTCTAGTTTCTTGATGTACGTAGTAGACATAGCTCCGGCATTGTTAAGTGTTAAGAGGTATTGTACTGCCTGTGTACCCCAGGTGTTCAAGGATGTTATTATCACTGATGCTTAGAGTAATTTGAACTTTGGACTCCTAATGCCAAAAGTCGATTGTAAAGGAAATACATAGATAAAATGGAAATTTGCCTCTATAGATGTGTGTGTGTGTGTATATATATATATATATATATATATATATTTACATGTTTCTGTACATTGATGTGCATATATACCTATAAATGTAGCTTCTTCCTACCTGGTGGCATTCTGTGCCTCTACCCAATCTTCCAACTCCCTTTTAAAAGTAGGGGAGAGGTGCGTGCTTTGATTTGGATTCCGTTAGAAACTGTAACGAAAGACTTGCGTTATAAGAAGATTCTGACAAGTCTAAATAAATCAGTCTGGATCTAAAATCATCTGTAAAGGACCGTTAGCTTACATGATCAATGTGGTTCCTGTGCTGCAGATTTATAGAAACACGATTCTTAAGTGTAGTGTTGAATGGTTTTTCACTTGTTGACCATATTTTCTAAGTGACTTTTCCAAGTACAGGGGAGCCTTCATAGTTAAGCTTTTTGAAAATAAAGGAAGAGTACAAAGCATGACAAACAGCAGCAAAAAATTGAATTTGAGTCCTCTCAAGTCCCCTAAAATCTTATGAGATTTCTTACTTTTCAAAAGGTATTTTATTCTTGTAAGAAAGTTTCATAAAGCATAAAAACATTTATTTTTTTGTGGATTGGTTGTTTCTTCCTTGACAATTCCAATAAGATATGTGCATTTTTCCATTTTTCTTTTTTTGGATAATTACTTACCATATTGTTTTTAAGAAACTGAAGACAATAACCTTCTTTTTGACTAATACAGATGAAAGACAAAGAAAATCTATTCTTCTACTGATAAAGTTTTCATGAAACAATCAATGATAGAATTATGCATGCTGAAAGTTGTCTTCAGTGCTTTGAATAGCAGCGAAATCTAATTTCCCCACCAAAAGCCTTCATAATTAAAGGCAGTCTTAATGATTTAACAAAACTATTATAATAAAAATATTAAAAGAGATAACCTAGTCATTTTAGTCTAATTTATTTTTATTTAAAAATTACAAAGTTTTCATCAGATATTTAAATTTAATGATCAATATCAGTGTTTGTTTTATTACAAATACAACAAATTTACAAAAGGCCATCATATTATTATGCATTCACTTACTTTTCATACAATCCTTTATTTTGGTTTGCCTGAGAAAGCTGTTTCAGAATTCATTTTTTTATTCATGGAAATAAAATTTAGCCAACTTTAGATAAATGTTTACTTGGAGTTTACAAAGATTTTAAAGGTCAACTAGATGAATAGATGGATAGGAATAGGATTTTTTTAAATCAATTTGAATAAAACGAACCTTTTTAAAAAATGAAGATAACCTTTTTATTAGTTTTGCTCCCTTTAATTTTTTTTTACATCATTTAGAGTGTGGATGGACGGCTTTAGACTATCTATCTAGATTAAAATTGGGCAGTCATACTTCCTCGGTGGCACAAATGTCACCGGTTTCTGTTTTTGAAGATATTCAGTGTTTCTGATGCTTATTAACTGTGTGCATGTGTGATCAGAGCTAGTGTGTGAGTGGTTTTGATCTTGTCACTAACAAAAATTATGGTTTGATTTTCTTTAACATTTTGGCATTTTGAAGGTTCCAGTAGAATTATTTCTTTGTCTTGTAATATGGCTAATGTCCTTCTACAAAAACAGCCCTTGCTGTGTGCCCTATTGCTACTGGTTAATTTTGTCATTTGACTATGATTAAGCACAGATTTTCCAGCACTAAGCACAGATTTAATGCAGAATTAAAGGATGTCCTGGATGGTAACTGGAAAGCATCAGAGAGATTCTGTGTGCTCTGTCCTTGTGTATAAAACTGTTTAGCCTCTCTAGTGAACTGTCTAACAAGGATGTTAGTCCTCCCATATCCAGAATATCAGTGGCATATTGTAGGTAAATGGCACCCAGAAGCTAGAATTTCAAAGACTTTCAGCTTTGGAGCACTCTCATAGATTGGCGCCTAGGGACCTTTGTCCCTCTTTGGAACCTGCCCATGTGGTGCTTCTGTAAAACCTCCAGCACTACAATCCATCAAATGATTGGTTCCTTAGTGTGTCTTCCCCATCTTGGTTAGTAGCACGAGTTGTTGTTGATTTTTGTAAGCCCAAACCATACAAGTTATCCTGGATACCCTTTGTTCCTTCACCCTCCACAGCGAATCCATGACTGCTAAATATACCTTCTCTCCGAATTCGTCTCCACCGCCACAGTTTGCTCACCCAAACTACACTGAGAGCCGCCTCAGGGCTATATAACTTCCATTCTTTCCCCCTCCAACCCATTCTTCACACAGCAGATTTTTCTTCTTAGAACTTTTCGGTATCTTTCCATTTCTCTTAGAATAAAAGCTATTTTTCATTCATAGTTTTAAGTCTCTTGCTTTTCTCCCTCCCTGGACATCTCTATTCCTGGGTATCTGACAACTTCTTCCTCTGTCTCTTACTGCAAGTCTTGATTCAAATGACCACTGTCACTAATCCTTCCATTACCTCCTATTTAAAATTGTGGCTGTTTCATTGGGCTGGCTGGTGATGAGGGCAAGTGTAGAATCAGGAAGAGAAGTCTGAAGACTTCTTGGGAATTGAGACTAGAGTTGGGGGTGACTTGGAGTAGGTTTGTGATGTTAGAGAGAAAGTCATGTAAACCAGTGGTGAGGTATTCTGGAAGGTTAGTGAAAAGTTCTCACTGATGGGTTGGGTTTTGGGGTTGATGAAAGAGAGAGTGTTGTTTGGTCTGGGGCTCCTAAGTAGATGTTGTAATGACAAAGGGAAGACTATAAAAGGAGATGGCTTTTTACTAGGAAGAGAAATTAAAAGTGTTGTTCTAGATTTGTTAGACTTAGATGCTAAGTGAAGATTTCAAATATGCTAATGGCCATGGGCACCTGTGTTTGGAAATGGAGGTTTCATAGTGATTGCCATACTGACATATGAAATTTCATGAAAGAGTGTAAACAGAGTAGAGGGTGCAGGACTAAGCCCTGAGGAATTGAACTGAAAGCTTGAGCGCAGTAAATGGAATCAATAAAGAAGATACCGGGGCATGGGCAAAAAACCAGGGAAGTATGGTGCTCAAGAAACAAATAAGTGATCGTTCAGCAATGTTGAATGTTATGAAACATCAAAGAAGATGAAAATAAGCAAGTAAATAATGGATTGGCAACAAGGAGATCATTCATTGGTGGTCTTTTTTTTTTTTTTTTTTTAAATCTACTGGCAGTCTTGATAACAGAATTCTCGGTGGCCAGTATTGCGGTCACTGGTTCCATGTGTCTATTTAAGTTTAAATGTACATCAATTCAAATAAAATAATTCCTCAGCCACACTAGTCATATTTTATATGTGTAAAAGCCACATGGGGCTAGTGGCTACCATATTGGACAGTGAAGATGACTAGCATTTTCATCTTTGCAGAAAGTTCTGTTGGGTAGTGCTGCACCAGAAGGCAAACGCAGCTCTGAGTGTACTCATCCTCTCTTGGCCTGACAGACTTCTCTCCTTTGCTGAGGGGGTGTGGCCACAGGAAGACCAGAGCCAGAGCCCTTGAAGCCTTAGATCCAGGATACCTGATCTAAAGGGGATACTGCCTAGTAGAGCAGTGAAGATGAAGGCATGATTGGTTTAGAGGACAATGAGAGTGATTACACAGGTCTTTTCTTTTATTGACTATAAATTTTCAATTGTTTTGTGCACCTGTGGGAGGAGGTCATGGACACTGGAGCAAGTGGTTGTTGTGGCTTACGTTGTCTGCAAAGATGTGATTGAATAGGCAGTACTTAGTCTACTGTGAAGATGAATAGTATTCAGATCCAGAAGAGGGTGTGCATGTGCTCTTTAGCTGAGGGAAGAGGAAAATACAGGGACAGGTGTGTTCTGGACATATCAACACGCTTCATCCTCAGAACAAGTGTAGGAGGTAGTATTGTTAATATCCTCATTCTCCGGATGAAAAAAGAGTTGCATCTTATTCTGAGAAATGAGACTGATAGGTAAACTGAAATTTTGTTTTGTAGACCTTTGAAAACCAAGTAGGGGACTTAAACTTTTAGTGTAGTGTTCAAAGAAGACTGTTTTTTTCAACTGTATTAAATTTGGAGAAGGTGCCCTAGAAAAGCCAATGCTTTCTCCAGTAACTTGTATCTATAATTAAGCTGGCTCTCTGTTCATCTTCTCAGAGTTTGTCCTTTATAGTAGAATAGCCATTCAATGGGGAATAAGAATGTGGTTTATCTCACACATTGTCAACTAACACAACCTCAAATTTTAACTCTTCTAACAAAACCTAACTTCATGAAAAAGTCAGTTGTCTCTTAGAGGCAAGTATCCTACCTTTTGTCAAATTGTGCCTTACAAGTGAATTTGCTATGTATATGCCTTTCTTTCACACTGGGTTATAAGTTCCTTGAGGTAAAGATGGGTATGCCTTTGTTTCACCATGGAGTGCCCTGCCCAAAGCTTGGCAAATAATTGGATGTTGATTAGATATGGGGTAGACTGAGATGACTACTGTGTTATGGCTGCTGACTCCCTTTGGGCCAGTGGTACCCCCATCTGCTTTCCTTTCATGCTTAACCTTACCGTGTCCTTCCCTGTCATCTCTCTCCAGTTTACAGAAAAAGAAAAATCCTTAACTATAACACCTTGTAGTCTTTGACTGAATGTCATCCTGTTTATGTAAGGCAGTTACCAATTTGGCAAGGACATTTAAATTTATCTGTCTTCTGGAGCGCTATGCCACACATTCCTAAGGCTGATATGATAAGAATTGGTGCTTTGTCTTTTTCAACAAAGAGGAACTTTTGAGACTTCGATAGAATCACTCATTTTTTCTCATGCAAATAACTGTTTTAATTTTTAATGAATTTACTGCTGTTCTCATTAAAGTTGCTTATTACTAAAAAGATGTGTAATAAGCCATAATCTTTTATTTAATAGCAAACAACAAACTTCACAATGTATTAAAAAGGGGAGCAATATAATGTTGATGTTAGCCATGGTAATTATTTGGAGAAGGTATTCTTAATTTAGTGGTCATCCTCACAGTTACTGTATTAATAATAAATTTTGTATTCAAGGTTGATTTTTTTCATTTCACAGAAGACAGTTTACAAAGGCACTAATGTAACAATAGAATGAAAAGAACCATGAAAGATGAGTGTGACCTCCTGCCATAAAGACCATTTGCCTGAGTGTGAGATAGTTCCTTAGGCGGTTCTATACACAGTCCTTCCATAATGGTCTCTGTTCATGTTTTGCCTTATAATATACAAATGAACTCTGTTAATGTATATTAATTTGTACTGCTTCTGGTTCAAAATATTTGCAGTTGTTTTAAAATGTTTATAAGGTGACATACCAAAACAGTAGAAGCATTGATTTGGGGTTTTATCGTTGATTCTCATTGTTCAAATACTGTCATTTTAACTTAGATCACCTCTGAGCAATAAAATATGGGCTGATGCCGTATGATTACTTAAATTTTTTTTGTCATTAAAACAGAAACTCAAAGTCTGTAAAATTGGGTTCTACATTGACATTTCTCATTCAGACTGTTTTCAAAATACAAGTCTTGTTTTTTAATGATTTAAAAAATATTTCCATGTTTATTCATTAAATTCATTTGCTTGTTTTGAAATTCAGAATTAGTTCAAGTCCACATTCATTTGACATAATAATATCCAAGTACAAATTTGTTTATTTCAGTATTTTACTCTTCTATGTGTCAGTATATCCTATGTAACCATAATTTGGATGAAAGTCAAAAGTAGCCCAAGTAAAAATGATTTAGGAAGATAAACTTCTGAGAAAATGTGGTATCTCTCTCACACACAAATGGAGGAGAATATTATTCGTTCATTAAAAAAAGAAGGAAATCCTACAGTTTCCAACAACATGTATGGACCTTGAGGGCATTTTATACTAAGTGAAATACATCAGAGAAAGATAAATACTGTATGATCTCACTTATATGTGGAACTAAAAAAAAAAAAAAAATGAACCCATAGAACAGTTTGATGGTCGCCAGAGATGGAGCATGGGAAGTGGGGGGAATGGATGAAGGTGACCAAAAGGTACAAACTTCCAGCTGTAAGTAAATTCTAGGGGCGTAATGTATACCATGGCAACTATCACTAATAATACTGTATTGTATATTTGAAAGTTGCTAAGAGAGTAGATAAAAGTTATCAAAGAGAAAAATAGTTAACTATGTGGGTGATGGATGCTAACATTATTATGGTGATTATTTTGCAATGTATACATCTATCAAATAATAATGTTGTACACCTAAAACTAATATGGTGTTTTACCTCAATAAAACTGGAAAAAGGTGTCGTTCTGAAAATCCCAAAAAGGGTGGGTTAAAGAACAGGAATTTTTAAACTTCAGGGTTCATCTGCAGCGGTCAGTATTCCTGATGCCTGTGATGGATGTGTAGGTAAAATCAGAAGAGCTGACCAAAAAA
This sequence comes from Ailuropoda melanoleuca, assembly GCF_002007445.2. Lineage (NCBI taxonomy): Eukaryota > Metazoa > Chordata > Mammalia > Carnivora > Ursidae > Ailuropoda > Ailuropoda melanoleuca. Next base: position 108,421,653 of record NC_048224.1, on the reverse strand, counting down.
GACAGGGAGAGCTAAGCTACTGCTGTCGTAATCAGGCAGAACACGTAACTTTCTCTTTTAAAATGTAGTGAAGGCAAGATTAAATGAGCCAACGGAACATTACACGACGAGCCCATAGTTTTTAATTTCTGTTCATTTTGTAGACAAAGCCATAAATCAGTCTATTTATTTTGAGTTGTACTGATGCAGAACACTTGGTCACCTGCTTTTTCTTACATCTTATTAATGTCTTACAGGTAACATAATTCCACATTACTCGAGTTAAGATTCAGTTCCACCCCAATATTAACACTATAAGTAAAAACCTGGGGAAAAAATTCATAACCTTGTGCTAGGATTAGGATCAGATTTCCAAAGCCATTAGTGAATTAGAATGGGAAAGACAGGGGCGCCTGGGTGGCACAGCGGTTAAGCGTCTGCCTTCGGCTCAGGGCGTGATCCCGGTGTTGTGGGATCGAGCCCCACGTCAGGCTCCTCTGCTATGAGCCTGCTTCTTCCTCTCCCACTCCCCCAGCTTGTGTTCCCTCTCTCGCTGGCTGTCTCTATCTCTGTCAAGTAAATAAATAAAATCTTTAAAAAAAAAAAAAAAAAGAATGGGAAAGACAAACAATTTTTGAGTATAAATAAGGTCTTATATACAGTGAGTACTTTTACCTCTGCCTATAAACAACTTAGATGAACAACACAGTATGCTTTTTTTTAAAAAATCATAAGGAAAAACACAATAGTATGCAAAGAAAGAAAGAAAAGAAAGAAAGAAAAGAAATGCTGCTATCTAATGTATACAGAGGAGGCAAAGTTTATATGGCAGTGAAACTGTGTTTGAAAATCTTTTCACATGGGACAATAATTCTACACAAAAACCTAGAAAATGAAAATTCTCTTGACCTTGCCAAACTATAATTGGACTTGTGTTATCCATTTTTTGCATTAAATAATTTATTTCCTTAGATTTATAAGTCAGGAGCACTTTGACTAGATTTCTTTTTGTGTTTGACTACGTTAGTTCAAAGTTTTGGGCCTCTCTCATATTAAATATAAGCAAGAAATGTATCTTGCTAATTAGATGAAAGCAGTTATTTTATTGCTTTAAACATTTAAGAAATTTTAAAGAAAAAAATGTCATTTTAAATATTTTTTCCTCTTCTATAAAAAATAGCATTTAATGATTCTATGTGGATGCCAAAATACAGACATGAAAATGAAATCTATGGCTTTGTAAATAATAACTTGTAAATCTTGCATTGTAAAAATGGAATAATTTCCCCTAATATACCTTTCATTTTCAAAGCTGTGTTTTCTTAATTTCTGTGTACTTTTCACTTGGCAATGACTCCTGAAATTTGACTTTTGTTATCACTAGAGAACATGTTCAGGAATTAATGATTATAAATAGGTACATAAAAAGAGTTCTAATCTATTTTAGACATTGACATTTTTTTTAAGTATCAGCCTTGCTAAAAATTGGGTTCATATTTTATTTTTTAGCATAATAAAACATCTGTTTGCTCATAACATCAAGTCTACTCTTTTTAAAGGCGGAAGGTCTTTCTAGATTTTTTTTCTTTAGACAGGTCAAGGTGCAGTTTTCCATTCCATAATAGGTCAGTTAATTGTACTAGGTTTCTGATTCAAGAAAAACACCATTTAGAACACAGCCAAGAATCTGGAATTTAGAAAAATTGTCTTTGGAAGTGCAGCTCTGTTCATGCACCTGTGAAAGAAAATCCCACAGGTCCTTAAAAGCCTATTTATTCTAATTTTAGACACTAGTTTTACCACATGTTTGTTTTGTTTTCCAGCTCTAAAAGTAGTTTGAAGCAGTGAATTAGGAAAGGAACAGGTGAGTCATGGCCACAGCCATATGGAAGCAGCTGGAAGTGACAGAGCAACCTCCATCGCAGGTTGGGGGTAATCCCTCATCAGGACCAGAGACCCTACACTTATGTTTTATTGGAGCAATTCTTTATGTGTTTTTTTCTCAGACTTACAGCATGTAGTCAGTTTACGATGCTGACTATAGTATGAGACAATGAACTACATTTGAATTTCCTTCTGACTCATTTAACTCTCTCTTAGAGTTAGTCTGGGTCTAAAACCAACTATGTAAGTTGAAAAGTTTAATATTTGTTCATTTGGAGAAGACACGCCAAGTCCATAACACATTTCCTTTCCTCAGCAGTCTAATATTGAATAGGAGTGGCCAGAAAAGAAAGAATTACAATCAAGAGAGCTGTGTGTGAAGCTCCCAGGTATGCATGAGTTGCTGTGGACCCAGAAAAGGTCTCTTTGTGCACCCTGGTCAGAGAGGAGCGTGTTAGACAGACGGCCCGAGCTAAGTTTAAAGGAGGGGACTTTCGCGGGGCAGAAGAGATAGAGAGCGTGGCTCCAGGCAGGGTAGCACCCACAGTCACTGCTAACTGGAGGAACAGGATTTATTTGAGAATCTCAAGTAGTTAAGGAGCTTTTGGTAAAGTGGGGTAGAGCAGGGGTCAGCAGACCTTTGCTGGAAAGGGCCACATGGTTAAGATTTTAGTAAAGGTTTTGCAAGCCTTGTGGATCATAGGGTCTGAAGCCATGATCATTCTGCTGTTGTCTTGCAAAGGCAACCACAGACGGTATGTAAATGAGTAGGCGTGGCTGTGTTCCATGCTTATAGATTACAGAAATCGTCTTCTTGGATTTGGCCCAAAGGCTCCAGCTTGCCAGACCCCTGGTGTAAAGCTTGTGTAAGCCCATGACCCTCTCCCTCTTTAAATAATTTTCTTGTTTTCGTTAATAACTTCATAGGATTGATCTGGAATGGCATAGTGTCAGTGGAATTATGGAAAACTTTTATACACTTCCTCTTCAAAGTATTTTATTTCTGTGTGTTATGTATTGTAGTTTTACTATGTGTCTTCGTATCTGATATTTGCTTCTATGGAGATTCCAACATTTATTTGCGTAGAGTTACAGTAATTGCCTACAATGTCTCATTATCTTCATATCCCTTATTCTGTTTTCTTTTTGTTCCCAAGTCTGTGTCACATTCAAAGTGTCATGATAAAAGAGTAGGAGGAAAAACATTGGATATCCCAGGATCATGGAGGTAGGCTTTATGAACCAGTAACATTTGAGCTCACCCTTGAGGGATAAGTAGAATTTTGCGAAGCACTGAAAAAAAGAAATGGTATTTTGGGTATAAGAAATAGCATCAGCAAAGATAAAAAGATGTGAATGGCAATGCACTACTCACTGAACGACAGGTAGTCCAGAATATCAGAAAACCTGCAGGATTTAGGTCTCCCCTCTGTTTTAGTCCCTTGATTGACATTCTCAGTAGTTTGGATTTTTCCTACAGTCTGTGGCAAGTTCTTGCTCCTCTGCAGTCTGTTATCCTCATCACAGCCAAGATGGTCTTTTTAAACATAACTTAGACCATATCACACCTCTATTCAAAGACTTCTCAAAAAAAAAAAAAATTGCCATTTCCTAAAAGATACTACGTGACCTGATTCCTTGCTCCCCTGTCTGAATCATTTTCGCTCATGTTTCCTGCTCTCCCTCCGCTGGCCTCCTTAGAACTTCTCAAGTATACTTAGCCCACTGTCCGCCCATGGCACTCACAGATCCTCCGGAACACTCTTCATTGAGTATCTCCCTTATTTTATCCAGGTTTCCAATCCAATTTCACTTTATCAGGCAAGCCTTCTATGACCCACCCCATCTAAATAGAAGCTTCTTCAGTGACACTCTCTGGCCTCTTCTCCTGCTTACTTTTTCTGGCTAGAAAATGTCTCTTTTCAAAAGTTAAATCTGATGTCACTGGAGAAGTTAGACTGCAAACTAGGAGAGGGCTGTGGGTCAAACGAGAGAAGGAGAGCCTTGGCTGAGGAATTGTGAGAAGCATACGGTGCAGAGTATTTCAGTCCGGGAATATTTTGAAATAATTAATAGAACTTTTGCACTCTCTTTGTTTTTATTGTTCTTCATTCCTCTTTTAATTTTGCCTACTTAGAATAGCTCCCACAGCATGTCCAAATGAGAAAGTACTTTTATGTAAGAAACATCAAATTTCTAAGGTTAAATTTTATGTCTATGTAACCCCTATAGGAAAATGAAAAGTTTTTTCCCTTTTTATTAGCATCTGTATAACTTTATGTGATTATCCATATAGAACATAATTTTCCATTGTGAATAGAGATTGTGGGGTAGGAAATGTAATTAAATTTACTTTCAGTTTATGTTTTTCCAGAACCAGGTATAAGGTCAGTATAACTCTTATGATCCATGAAGAGTCTAAGATTCATGAGAGATATCCATTAACACCTTTTCAGAAAATGCCAGTAGAGTTATTACTATTTCATTATGACGCCCTTTATGATAGCTAAAATACTAAGAAACGCAAAAACTAGATTACATAATAAGGATTTATTAACTAAACATCTGTTTGAGGGAAAGTACTTCAGATTCGAGAAAGGATATATCAAACAACTATTTTGTATCAAGTAAGCAGTTATGTGTACCCTCTGACACTCCCTGACTCCTTCTCTAGCACAGGGTGAGGTGTGAGAATACCTGGATGAACTTTAGGAGGAAGTGAATAAATATAGGAATATTTACAGTCATTTCTGGTTGAGCAAACTTTTTTTTTTCTTAATCTTTATGTCTATCCATATATACAAACAATGAACCATGGTAGGGAAACATTTGGGAGGAATACTTCAGCACATTACTGACTATGAAGTAGTGATTTTCCCCCCACTTTTGTTGCCTGAATTACATAATTTTGCCTAAAGGAAATTTTGCTTATGATCATTTTAATAGTGTGTGCAAGGGTTACTTTGAGGACCTATCTAGCTCTATCAGGCTAGTGAGACTCAGTATGCTGGGTCAATTCAGTTTCATAATTGGCATGCTGTTTATTCAAAATTGGAAAATAACTTAGCATTATGGGAAATTGTATTATGTATGGTGCAAGTTGTGGTAATGAAAAAATCTCCAAGAGCAATGTAGGAAATAAGTTTTAGAAAAACCCATGGTTAATGAAAATGATTTGATGAATTGTTCTTTGTGGACAGTGCTACTTCCAGTAGTATGGAGGACTGGGTTTTCTGAAGTCATCCTGCTACAAAGCAATTAGAGAAGAGAACAAATAAGGGAGATCTCCAGTTCCTTCCACCATTCCCAGTTGTTCCCTTCTGAGTCAGCACAATGACAAACGCATATGTGCATGTGTGCACATACACACACGTTAAAACATCATGAAGCCATAAACTAGAATTAACCTGAGAACAGTGTCTGTATTAGAGCTAGGACTGACCAATATCGTGAACCACATAGAAATTTTAAAAAATAAAAAAATATGTGCATCAAGATAAAAAGCTTCTGCACAGCAAAGGAAACAGTCAACAAAACAAAGAGGCAACCCACGGAATGGGAGAAGATATTTGCAAATGACACTACAGATAAAAGGCTGGTATTCAAGATCTATAAAGAGCCTCTCAAACTCAATACCCAAGAAACAAATAATCAAATCAAAAAATGGGCAGAAGATATGAGCAGATACATTTCCAATGATGACATACAAATGGCCAACAGACACATGAAAAAATGTTCAACATCATTAGCCATCAGGGAAACACGTTGAGATACCACCTTACACCACTTAGAATGGCAAAAATTGACAAGGCAAGAAACAACAAACGTTGGAGAGGATGTGGAGAAAGGGTATCCCTCTTACACTGTTGGCGGGAATGCAAGTTGGTACAGCCACTTTGGAAAACAGTGTGGAGGTCCCTCAAAAAGTTAAAAATAGAGCTTCCTGTGACCCAGCAATTGCACTACTGGGTATTTACCCCAAAGATACAGACGTAGTGAAGAGAAGGGCCATATGCACCCCAATGGACGTAGTGAAGAGAAGGGCCATATGCACCCCAATGTTCATAGCAGCATTGTCCACAATAGCCAAACTGTGGAAGGAGATGTGGTCCATATATACAATGGAATATTACTCAGCCATCAGAAAGAATGATTACCCAACATTTGCATCAACATGGTTGGGACTGCAGGAGATTATGCCAGGTGAAATAAGTCAAGCAGAGAAAGACAATTATCATATGGTTTCACTCATTTGTGGAACATAAGGAATAGCAGCGAGATCTGTAGGGGAAGGAAGGGAATAATGAAGGGGTGGTAAACAGAAGGAGAAATGAACCACGAGTGACTGTGGACTCTGGGAAACAAACTGAGGCTTTTAGAGGGGAGAGGGGTGGGGGGGATGGGCTAGCCTGGTGAAGGGTATTAAGGAGGGCACGTATTGCATGGAACACTGGGTGTTATAAGCAAACAATGAATCATGGAGCACTACATCAAAAACTAATGATGTCCTGTATGGTGACTAACATATCATAATAAAAAAATAAAAAAAAATATGTAGGTGATTCAGTGGAAAGGCTACACTTTTGTTAAAACTTGAAAAATGAAAAAAAAAACCCAAAACTGAAAAATGACAAATTCATAAAAATAGCAGGATAAAGACATCATTTTACAAAGAAAACACCAATAGACTGACATCCAACTTCTCAATATTAACAATGGCAGCTAGAAGAAAGTGGGGTAATGTTTTCAAAATGCTGAGAGAACATATCAACATAAAGTTGTATAGTCACTCAGTATAATTCTGTAAAATTACTATCAAATAGATGAGCAAAAACAAGGATATTTTTCAGTGAGCAAAAACTGAGTACCTAAATAAAGGAAATTCTAAAATATTCAGCTGAAAGATTCTGACATATTAATACTTGAGGAAGAAATAGGATACCAAAAGGATTACCTGAAATGTAAAAAAGAATGGTGACCAAAGAAATTTGTAAACGTTTCATAGAAGTACACAAACTTTTTTTTCTTAAAGTAATACTGTTAGTATTTGATTTGTAGGGTTGTTATTAAGTGATAGAACTGAAATATTGAATTACAGTAAGAGTTAAGTTTGGAGAGAAAATTAGAAGTTGGTTTCTGATGTTTTTTGTCTGTGACATTGCTAATTATGCTTGGTAAGAATTCAGGAGTAACTAACTACTGAAAGAATAGAGGTACAGTACATTATTTCCCAAACTAGTAGAATGGGGGAAAATGCGTAAGACAAGAGCAAACGAAAAAGTGTGTAAGCATCTCTCTTTCTTTTACTGTATGTTTTTTAACATTGGTAATGAGAACTAATAAAGAGAAAGGACAAATAAAAAGCAAAAAGTAAGGTGATTTTTTAAAAAGCCAAATATCACTAATCATAATAAATGTAAATGAATTTGGTAGGTTGAATCCTGGCTGACCCCCTAAGATTTTCTGTCTGCCCCACCCTAATGTACATGCTAGTTGAACCTGTAAATGAAGGCTTAATCAACTGAACCTATGAGACCCCGTGTGGAGCACCAGTTAAAATTTGCTGGGTGAAATTGCAGGATAATATATTTGTGTTGTTTTAAGCCACTAAGTTTGCGATGACTTGTTAAGCAGCAATAGAAAACAATGCAGTGGACTAAACACAAAAGCCAAAAGATGGAGATTGTTGGTTTGAATTTAAAAGCACAATTAAACACACCTAAATCTAAAAACAGAGATTGAAAGTAAGGGAATCATGACAGGTTTACCTTAGAGATTTATCCATTTTATTTAAGACCATTTAGACTTCAGTACAGAAAATATAATTAGGTAGAGATAGTTTCACTACATATTTTGTCAGAATGATATAACAGTTCTAAACTTGTAGCAACTAAAATAGTAGCATGAAAATATATAAAGCAAAATTGATTGTAAAAAATTGAAAAACTCTCTGTGATATGGAGGGATGTTGCGTTATACCTTTGTCAGTTGTTTTGATGTCAAAAAAGCTAGTAAAGATAATGATGATTTATGTAACATAACTAATAAGGTAAATGCAATAAACATAGACCCCTCCATGAACAATTTAGAAAATAAGCATTTATTCAAAAGTCTCAAAACTGCAAAAATGTACCCAAAAATAGGAAATAAAACCAAGCCTCATCAGATGTCTAAAAATTCTTGTCACACCGACTGCATTTTCTGACTACTGCATTTAATTAGAAGTCATAAGGTAAAAATATACATTTGGAAATTTAACATCTTTATAAATAACTCCTGAATCAGATAAGAAATCATAATGGAAACTAAAAAAAAATATTTAAATTGTATGATAATGGAAATACTGTTTATCGAGATATCAAAGGTGCTGTAAAGCTATTGTTTGTAAGCCCTAAGGGAATAAATGCATGTATTAGAAAAGAAGAGAAGGTGATTATGGGTGTCTATTTTATTATGCTTTCTAGAAATTTATTTATTGAAATTTTAATTAAATGAATTATTTACATATTATGCTCACCTATATTGATGGTATTTTTGCATTGGTTAAATATTACAAAATTGAATTTGATCAAAAAAGTTTTTTTTAATATTGAGCAATTGGCCTAATTTGTGAATAATTGCTATGCTCTCTTTAAATAAGTATTCTTTTACATATGATATTTGAGAAATTAAGATGGACAACTGTTGAAACAGAGGTAGTTTTGAAACAGTAGTAAATAATACTCAAATTGTTACTAATAATTTTTTTCATCTGAAAAGTAGTTTCTTTTCTTTTTTATGTTATGTTAGTCACCATACAGTACATCATTAGTTTTTCATGTAGTGTTCCATGATTCATTGTTTGCATATAACACCCGGTGCTCCGTGCAATATATGCCCTCCTTAATACTCATCACCAGGCTAACCTCCCCCTCCCCATTTTTTATTTTGTATCTCATCCTTGAAATCCCTAACTCAAATCTGATATTTAGCAATAGCTCTAGATATTTGCAGCTTGATAAGGACAAAGAGCTATGGTTCTTAAAAGAGAATTTTATTTAATATTTAATCCAAGACATTTTTGTAAGGTCTTACTTAAAAGAAGGTTATCACTGAAAACTTGAGAAGTAATGCTTGATACTAAAGAAAATAATACAATTGTTAAATTGTGATGGTCAGTTGTCCCACATTTCTTAGTTCCAGTGACTTGAACTAGTAGCAGTAAATAGTTTCACTCAGAGTAAGCCATTTGCCAAGTTGGTGGGTGGTGTGATAGGGTGTGCCTGTCAGCTTCCCAAGCTTCTACAAGTACTTTGCTTCTGTCTAGAGACAGTGCTCTGTGCTAAAGAAAACAAAAGTCCATTATTGAGCAGATTATAATTCAGAATAGACTGGCGTTGCTGCAGTTACCTTTTCCTAAATAACTGATTTATCGGTACTAAATTTTATTGTAAAAAGGACATCATGTCATTATTTGACATGACTATACTGCTTCTAGGGAGATTGATTAATTGATTTATAATCTATTTTAATTTACTGTAGTGCATAATTGCTTAAACTTATTGAACAGGCATGAAATGTTTCACAGGGGATACCCCCCTTTTCTCTTTTGATAATCTGAATGATTTACCTTTTATAGAACTGTCTTTTTCCCCCATAAAAAGCAATATATCTAGTATCCATAAAATAGTCCCAAGGTCAAATATTCAGACAATTCATAAATACCTTATCTGATATCATCACAGTGTGAGCAAAGCTCAGTAATAAAAATTTCAGAGCTACTGCTTCCTTAATAAGTAGTCCACAGCTCTGGAGGCTGCACTTGACCTCATCAGAATTCTCCCCTGTGAACAGTCTTCAACCTTGCCTTTTCCTCTGCTATAGTAGCCTTTGGTTTCCTGACATGACTTTTCTAACCAAGTTCACTTGTATTTATTTGCATTTTTAATGAATTATTTGCTTCAGTGCCTTTTTTGAGTGATGCCATATGTTTACTATTCACATTATAAATTCTGAATATTTCCTAATTTAAACACTATAGTAGGGGTTTTGAATACATAGTGTGAATTATTTCTCAATATTTTGAAACACATTACTGATATTCATAACCCTACATTTTCTTTCCTCTGAGAATAGTATATTAAATCTTTTCATTTCACATAGTTTTACTTGGAGCAGAAATAGAACACATTCAAATATTTTTTTATTATTTTATTATTTTTATTATTATTAACAATAAAATAGTACACTAAAGAGTTCAGGCTGAGCAAAGGTTTATATAGTTTTTAGAAAAATCTACAAATGTGGACACAGGGAAAAATTATCAAGTAGGTTTTTAGTAACTCATTTCTGGGTGCTTTGATTACATAATATTTTGGTCAGAGCCTTACGCTGATTTTAAGCTGAGTAAGATGTAGGTTATTTCTAAATAGTAAAAACACAACAACCACATCAAAACTAAAGCAAAAGAAAATTTGGCAAAAAGTATTTTGAGAATTGCTATCTATTTTAAAATTAGGCTAGTAATAAAATGATAGAAATCTCAGACCATATTTAATAAATCTTTATTAGGAAGTTGCTCCTCTGTATCTGATAGGTGATTCTCTTGGCTCATTTCATGTTTAGGCTTATTCTCCCTTGTGTTTATTTTTAGAATTTGAATCTACTAAAGTGATTTCTCTCTTATTGAAGTTCTCACTTAACAGGGAAGCAGAGATGAGAGCAAAACAGGTCAAACTGATCATTGATTAGATTGTTTTAGCAGGCTATTATCAAATGGCCACAGCTAATAAAATCACTCATTTAGATCAGTTGTTGAATCCATTAGAATGTTCTATGGTAAAATTATGTGATGCGTTTTTCACCTTTCATTTTAACGTGATTCAGCTTACATTTGTTATTACACATGTGTGTGCACAGTGTGCACATACACACACAAACACACAGACTGACATAATGAAAATTCTTGCTTTAGGTTTAAAACCATGAAAATATGATAGGTGCAGTAGTCAAGTCAGTGACTGAAGGAGATAAGAGAGGAATAAGCAAATGGGATGAAGGAAAGCATATAACAGCATCATTTCATTCATTTATTCAACAAACACTGTGGATATTGGGGATGTAGCAGTGAAGGAAATTACAATATCTACTCTCATGAAGTTTCATTCTTTTCTTCTGCCTCTGTTTCGGTTTCCACACCTGAACCTTTGAGACTTTACTCCTATGAGCTTGACTGTTTCCCAGAAATTTTCAAAAATTTATCCATTATTTAAAAAAAATTTTTTTTATTTTAGAAAGAAAAGAAAAACACAAACAGGGGGAGGGGCAGAGGGAGAGGGAGAAAGAGAATCTCAAGACATTCCCGCTTAGTGTGGAGCCCAGCACGCGGCTTGATCTCACAGCCCTGAGATCATGACCTGAGCCAAAATCAAGAGTCAGATGCTTAATCGACTGAGCCACCCAGGCGCCCCTATTAGACAATGCTTTAAAAAAATTTTCTTTGAGTATAGTTGATCCCACAATATTGCAGTAGTTTCACGTGTACAAGTGATTGAACAACTCAATACATTATGCTGTTCTCAACACAAGTGCAGCTACCATCTTCATTGTACAACCGTATTACAATACCATTTACTACATTCCCTATGTTGTACCTTTTATTCCCATGACTTACTCATTCTGTAACTGGAAGCTTGTGTAACCCTCTCCCCTTCACCCATTTTGCTTATTTCCCGACCCACCTTTTCCTCCAGCAACCATCCATTTGTTCTCTGTATTTACAGGTCTGATTCTATTCTTTGTTTATTCACTTGTTTTTTAGATTCCGTATATGAGTGAAATCATATGGTATTTGTCTTTCTGACTCATTTCACTTAGCTTAATACCCTCTGGGTCCATCCATGTTGTCACAAACGGCAAAATCACATCCTTTTCATCCTTTTTAATGGCTGTGTAATATTTCAGTGTGTGTGTGGGGGTGTGTGTGTGTGGTGTTTACATCATATTTTTTTTAATCCATTCATCTACCAATGGACACTTGGGTTGCTTCCATATCTTGGCTATTGTAAATAATGCTGCAATAAACATAGGGGTGCATATATTTTTTCTATTTAGTGTTTTTGTTTTCTTTGCATTAACACCCAGTAGTGAAATTACTGGAGCATATGGTATTTCTATTTTTAATTTTTTGTCTAACCTCCATACTGTTTTCTACAGTGGCTGTACCAATTTACATTCCCACCTGGAGTGCACAAGAGTTTCTTTTTCTCCAAATTCTTGCCAATACCTCATATTTCTTGTCTTTTTTATTTTAGACATTCTATCAGAAAATATTTAGCTTCCTTCTTTTCCTCACTCCACATAGCTCTCCCATCCTCCCTTCTTAAGGATATCTTAGCCAAGTGGGATATCTGGTAATGGCCTGTGGCTTCCTAGGTACTTCCAGATTTATATCCTTTTTTAATTGGTGGAGGCTGACCCACATTCTGTGTTCTCTCTTGGGCAGTGGTCCAGGTTCCTGCCAGGGTCTAATCTCATTATCTTCCCACTACCAATTCTCTCAAGAGTAATGGCCCCCCTGTTTATTATACACTGTCTTCAGGTAAGGCATTGAGGAGTCTTGGTAAGCCATAAACTGTCTGCGAAAACTTGAGAGTTCAGAATATTGAGTAGATAATAACTTTATTCTTCAAGGTAACAACCTTATTCTTCAGATAACATACACATACTTTTATTTAAAGGATTAATGTTGATCTGCAGAAAGGTCTAAACAAAGGGGTTGCCTCATTTACTTTTTTAAGGTAACTTTTTAACTTGTTATATAGCATTCACACAATAAAGTGCATAAATTTTAAGTGTGCTGTTTGTGAAATTTTCACCAAATGAACACAGACATATAACTGCCACTCAGATAAACAGGAATTTATATGTCTCATTCATATTCCATCACTGTCCAATTTCAAGAATCAGAGCTATCTAGACTTCTAAAACTATAGTTTTGCTTGTTTTTGAATTTTGTTGGGTTTTGATAGCAAGTGTGTCAGCCTCATAAAATCATTTAGAAATGTGTTTTCTTTTTCTATTCTTGGAAAGATTTTGTGTAAGATTTGGGTTATTTCTTAATTACTTCATAATAATGGGTTTGAAATAATTAATTCATAAAAATAAATCTAGGCCTAGAGATTCTTTAGTCAGAAGGTTGAATCAGTTTCTGCAATAGATACAGGAACCTTCAGGTATTCCTTTTTTTTCTTGTATCAGTTTTGGTAAGTTGTACTTATTAAACAATTTCTCTATTTTATCAGAATTTTAAAATTTGTTAGCATTAATCTGTTTATAACACTCTCTTATTATGTTTCTAATGTCTGTGGGCTTAAATCCTGACATTGTTAATGGCTGCCTTCTCTCTTTCTCTCTCTGTCTCTGTCTCTCTCTTTTTTTTTTTATCAGTTTTGCTGCAAGTTTATGAATTTATTAGTCTATTAAATAACAAGTTTGGGATTTTGTTGAGGTTCTGTGTTGTGTATTTGCTTTCTATTTAATTAGTTTTGCTGTTAATGTTTATTATTTTCTTCCTGTTTTTATTTAGAACTAATTTGCTTTGCTTTTTCTAACTTCTTTAGATCCTTAGATCATTGTCAGCCTTTCTGATTTTCTGATATATGTTTTAAGGGCAGAAATTTTCTTCTAATCACACCTTTAATTATATCCCAGAGTTCACATATCCTATTTTTATTCTTATTTGATTCAAAATATTCTCTAATTTTTGTTGTAATTTCAACCATGGACTGACTTTAGGGTATACCACTTGAGTTCTAAGTACTCAGGGATTTGCTAGTTATTTTTTTGCAATTGGTATTTAGCCTAATTCCACTGGGGTTAGACAACATATGCTGAATAATGTTAACTCTTGGGATTTGTTGAGACTTACGTTATAGCTCATGGTATGTTCAGATTATGACATGTAGTTCATGAGTACTGGAAAAACACTTTATTGGGAAGATATTAAGCACTTCGTTCTAAAAGGGTCAAATAAAGGAAGTTTATTAATTGTATTTTCTTTTTTAATCTTCTATATTCCTAATCGTTTTTTGTCTCCTTGTCTTATCTGTTGTTGAGAGAAATGTGTTAAAATTTCACACTTATATATGGATTTGTCTATTTTTCATTTTAGTCCTTTATATTTTTGCTTTTGGAGGGTATTTTTTTAGGTGGATACAAATTGAGAATTATTATATATATTCCTATTGGAGAGGTCATTTCATCATTACAAGATGTCCATCTTAGTTTGTACTAATTATTCTAGTTTATTATCAACTTTTTTCCTAGTGTTTGTACAGCTATACCAGCCTTTTATGGCTTAGTATTTGCCTAATTCTTTTCGTTCTTTTAGTTTCAGCTTTTATAGTCTAACATTCAAGATTTGCCACTTTGAGGTTGTTAAAAAATTTAAACTATAAAAATATGTAAAAACCTTAAAAAGCTAGACTACATAACTGCAGAATGTGGGATACTTTACATTTAAATGTACCATCTTACTGTATGTTTTTTATTTCCTTTGTTCTGTAATATTTTTTTACCCTTCTCTATGTTCTCTGTATTAATCAAGAAACTTTCTTTTATTTTCCCTTTTATTATTAAGCTTTGTAGCTTATCAGTATAAATATTATTTTATTACTTTTAATGGCTTTTCCTAGAGATTGCATTGTCCCTTTGACTTGTTAATGTCCACCATAGACATTTTTCTTTTTTCTAGACAATGCAAAGATGTTGGGACATTTTAACTCTCTATATCCCTCTCCTTCTTTTTTCTATATTTTAAACTGAACAAGATACAATTATTGACATACTGTCATTATTCAGTTAGATTTACCTATGTATTTACCTTTTTATTTTTCTTAATGGTCTTTATTCTTTTCCTTCCATATATTTATATGAGATCATTTTCCTCAGGCCTGAATAATTCCCTTCAGTGTATCTTTTGGTATGGTGTTCCTGGCTATGAATTCTCAGTTTTTGTCTAAAAGGTCTTTATTTTGCCTTGATTTTTTATGACAAGTATCAAAGTTGTCAGTTATTTCATTTTTTTTCTTTCAGCAATTTAACAGTGCCCTTCCATTGTCTCCTGGCTTTCACTATTTTTTTTGCAAAGTAATTTTCTGGTCATATAGTAACTTCCTTGCAGGTCATCCTTTCACTGACTATTCTTGAGTAGTTTCCCTTGAACTTATATAGTTTGTGATCCATAGAGATTGTTAAATTTACAATTTAATACCTTTCATCAGGTTAGAAAATTCTTGGCCCTTATGTTTTTCAGTGTTACTTCTGCCCTATTACCTATTCTCTCTCTCCTCCTTCTGGGCCTCCAGGCACATGCACACAGGATCTATCCCATATGTCTTACCCTTTTTAAGGTGTCATACTATCTTACCTACTTCTCCATTCCAGACTTCATTCTGGCAAATTTCTTCTCACTCATGTTTCAGTTCGTGAATCCTTTCTTCTGCTATGTCTGTTCTGCTGTTAAACACAGGTACCAAATTTTCAATGTCAGGTATTGTATTTTTTTTCCTTCTAGAATTTATATTAGGCTTCTGTATGTATGTGTAGATTCCAATTTTGGAGTAATATTTTCTCCTTTTTTAGTAGGACAGTTGATCTTTTTAATTTTTTTTTTAGGGGAGAAGTGTGGGGGGCAAAGGGAGAGAGAGAATCTTAAGCAGGTTCCACGACCAGCACAGGGCCCAATGTGGGACTCGATCTCACAACCCTGAGATCATGCCAGAGCCAAAATCAAGGGTTGGATGCTTAACTGACTGAGCCACCCAGGTGCCCCAGGATGGTTAATCTTATACAAAGTACTCTGCCTTAGCAGAAATGAAATTTACCCCTTTCTTGTCATATGTTTTGTCTGCTATAAATTGTCTAGATTACTTTAGATTATTTTTCATCTCATCACATTAGATCTTACCCATAAAGCCCTTCATGAAAAAATTTTGCAATTTAATGCACGTTTTGAACCAGCAGTGAAAAATGTGTTCAATCCCCTTTTGAGGTAATGTGATCTGTGGTGCTACTCATGTTACTTTTTTATTCTGACAACAAGCACAAAGAGTCATATTTAAAGTTCACCTATTGAATTGACACTAACATTTGCTTTATTTATAGATTCCTCTTTTTTTGCCTTTATTCTCTATTTTTAATTATTATAACATAATAGCATATATGTCTGTCATCCTATATTTTCTATCAGGGTTTCCATATGCGTGAACTTGGGCAGATGAAGCCTTTAAACCTGTTAATTCTTACTACTCCTTAATGTTAGATTGAATTAAAAAATGCCGTGCTCAACCAACCTTATTCAGAGTTGCCAACATTGTCTTCTTTGAAATCCTTATTTTTATGATCCTTTTTTTTTTTATATATATACCACTTGTATTACACATATATTCCATCATTCCTTTGTGAACTTCTCATGCCAGGTATTCCAGAAAATTTACCACAGCCTGAATGATGGACTTTTGTGTCGATTGATATTCCTGTTGAACAGAATTTTTAGCAAGTCTTGCCTTGGCAGTCAGACTAACTTCCGAACTTCTTCATAATTTAAAACCCTTCTGATTGGATATATTGGATTTATAGTCAATAATGTTTTCCTTTACTCATAATAAGAATATTCATGTATCAGTAAACAGTGTAAGCCCTTTCCTTTAATCTTTTACAAATATACATCAAAATGTCATCTTTCTACTTAATCTCAGGGTATATTTGTATTTGTGGGAAAATACAATGTAAGTCAGGTTTTTCCCCCCTCAGAACCAACCCCTTTTCTTGTCATTGCTCTTATTCTACCCCAATATTGACCAGTGAAAGCATCAAAAAATTAATAGCTTATTAAAACTCAAATCTCATAATTCAGCTCATCAGTAATGTATGGCTTTGAAAAAAAATGAATTCCTAATTGAAGTACAAGGGGAAAGGGACAGTGCCGTCTATATGTCACCCTTTCACAAATCACCGTATCTGCTGTATCCTTTATAAAATCAGGTGCAATTATTTAAGCTTGATTTACTCTTCAGAGTTGCATTGACAAGAAATTATCCAGGACCATTTTATGTACACCAAGAAAAAGGATTTGTTTTATTCTTCAATTATCTTACCCCTATTGGTATCATTCCAGTCTAACAAGCTCTTATTCATAATTCTAAAATCCTTAGAAGTTCTGAAAAGTTAAGATTTAAAAAACTAATTTAGAATTAAAACCTGGACTAAATCGATGTGCAGATATTTATAGTCTTTATGTATAATACAATGTAAATGCTTATTTGTTTTACTGCAGAAATATTCACATGTCTGAGAATGCAGCTCCATTTCAAACCTTCTTGGAGGTGTACTGTTACCTTCCTAAAATCTGAAACATTTGAATTCTGAAACATATATGGCCCCAGGGGGTTTAAAACAAGAAGTTGTCCATCTCTAATTTTTTTCCATTTAGTTTTGATAGTTATAATACAAATATGTCTCCAAATGCTTTCTGCTGTAGCAGATGATGAACAGATTTTAACATTTGACCCTACAATGTGTTATATATAATTTATTGAATAATAAAGGCCATGTCCTTTTATGGAAGGTGGATGGATATAAGCTATCAGATGTAAGTAATCTCTAGTTTTAGCACTAGAGTAAAATAGATAATAGCTAGAACAAAAAAATACAACCACAACTAACTTTGTGTCAGGCAGTGTGCATTCAATAATTTAATCTTCAAAACTACCTTCAAATGGTACAATTAGGTACAAATATTAGCACCATTTGTAAGTGAAGTACTGAAGTTTAGAAAGATAAGCAACTTTCTTGTGGTCACAGAACTAAGACAGAGCCAGGGCACAAACCTAAGTCTATTAATATCCACAACTTACGCCCTTCATCCCTCTGATATAGTGTTGTACTCTATCTTTTTAAATTAATCCTATAAGACATTTAATAAATGTGAAATGCGATTTCAGGATCAAGTCTTGATTATCTTCATGTTGATTACAGGAAAAAATGCTAATAGCAAATCAACTTCCTATTGTCATTCAGCATTTATCTGGGATCCTCCCTTCTGCTGTCACTTGGCTTGTGCTCAAGAAATACAAATGAATTTTAATATGAGCCTGAGAAAAAGAATATAATTATGGCGGTAAATCTGCTGGAATCATATAATGAATTTAAAACCCAACATAAATGCTTTTGGGATTATCTGTCATTTGGGATTACTTATTCTGTGATCCCTTGTAAGACTGTAGATAATTGAACGTTGGTTATTTTACTGCAACTGAAAGTACTGATGCTAAGAAGAAAATGAACCATGTGAATGTGAGCTCGCTTATTTATTTAATAATTAATTTGGAATTTCATCATAGGGATCATTTAAAGCCAAAAAACACAGGGTAACTTTATCTCATGGGAATCAAGGTTCTATTATTTGGATCAAAGAAGTGATTAGTGTGCCTGATTTTTTTTTCTTTTTCTTATTTATTCAATAAATAATTGAGTAATGTACAGTTAATGTTTTCTTAGGGATACTATAAGGAGAAGTAATAAAGGAAAAATAATTCTGCTAATATATGTTCATGAAGTCCATGAAAGGTTTTACTTTACCTTTTTGACTCTTTCTTCTTTATAAAACGATATAGTCTTTAAGTTGCACAGAATGAAAGGAAAAATTTTTTGGGGGTGGGGGGTGATTACAGTGATTTCAGTCTTTCCTGATCTGCTGGAGGCCGACATAAAATCAGTTGTGGAAATGAATATTGCATTATAGCTGAGGGCAGGGGTTTTATTGTCAGTAGTCACTAAAAATGGTCTTGACATTGCTCCTTACCACCTGTAGAGCACATTTCTTAACCCTTCTCAGCTTCTGTTTCCCTTCTGTAAAATTGATTCATAATAATTTCCTATATTGAGATGTTGTGAGGACTGAATGAATATACCGTGATGCACATACACACGTCTGTGTTAGATGTACGTGACTATGCCTTTGTTCGTGGTGAAGGTGATTCAGGTCTGAGGCTTAGATTTAGCTGGCAGGAGCCATCCTTTGGCTGAAACCCAGAAGCCTTCCTGGGAAGGCAGATGCTTAATGGAGGTGAGACCATCAGTTGCACTTGGGACTTCAGCTCTCTGACCCAACCCCAGCCCTCCTTGACTTTTACAAATACAAATATAGCTGTAGTTTTCTTTTCAATAAAGCACAAGTATGAAAGCTAAACAGTATTAAATACTTACAAAAAGAGGGCGTATGAACTCTACACATATGTACACATCTAATCTTTAGATCATAAACTCCTCAAATTAATTTTTGTGTAAATGCTCACTACACACACACACTCACATAATTCTTAAGCGTACTACACGCTGGGAAGTCATAGGAGTGTGTACATGCTGACGAGCACTCATACCAATACCTACCTAAGCCACGCCCACAGAGATGCACATACTGATGTTTGGACTGTACAGATGTATTTACTCTGTTAACACATATGGGGGACTTTGAGGAGGAAAAATGAAAAAACAAAAGAATTTAAAGAAAACAACGGAAAAAACAGGATGATAGAAGGGGAAAAAAGGTTGGAAGGACGTGATAGCTTAGTGTAGGGTTTCTCAACCTCGGCACTCCTGATCTTTTGTCTTTGTTGTGATCTGTCCTGTCACCCTTGCCCTCGATTGTGGTCATCAAAAATGTCTTCAGACATTCATTGCTCAGTGTCCCCATGGGGGTCACAATTATTCTGTCTAAGAACTGCTCCTTTAGTGTAAGAACGAATGTCAGATACATAGATGAAATTGGAGAGCATGGAATGGAGGTAGGCAAAAGTTCTAGTCTTCTAAGATTAACAGAAAGAAACTGAACCCAGTAAGCAAATAGGGGAAGAGAAGAAAGGGAAGATGAATAAAATGTATGGAAAACGTGCCATAGAGTTTGGAGGGAAGAAGGAGTGAGTCAGGATTGTTGGTGTAGGACATCACCACAAAAGGGCTTAGAGTAGCATTTTTTTATTAATTACTGCAGGTTGGAAAATTAACCGGATCAGACATGTACATTTATCATTATATCTAATTAAAAATGTATAATTTCCCTTTCATGTATTATTTCCCGATTGACAGAAAAAATACATACAAAATGATAACTAACTTTGTGGAATTTGATAGACATTAAAACTAAATTTTAGAACCGGAGAGAACATTATCTTTTAACTGTTACAGTAATAGACTTAGCAATTCTATCTAAGATTTTCTAGTTGTCATAGACAAAAGCCTCAAAAGTAATGTACTTCAAATTAACAAAAACAGAAGGTGAGACTCAGACCTTATTAGATTTTAGGCCCACTGGAAGAGTGCATCTTTAATCCCTTCTTTTAAAAATTGTTTTGCGATATCTCAAAACTAGTCCCTCAAAGTTCTGTAGTGGAGGAATTAATAAAATGGCAATTAATAAATTCTTTAAAAATGAAGGAATGAGCCAACAGAAACGTTCAACTCTAATATTTGTATATATGGTATAATTAAGTTAATATATTTACTGTTTGTTAAGTTTTAGACATGGGGTAATTTCATAGATTTATTCAATTTTAGAGTTAATAAGGGCTTTCGAGAGCAACTGGAGCTTTACTAATGAGCTTTAATTAAGAGCTTACTGTGGGCCAGCGACTGTGATAGATTCAGGGCTGCAAAAGAACTAGAAGGAATGATGTCTTCATGGGCACACAGGCTCGCTGGAGAAGGACACGTGAAGCTCAGAGTGCTTGGAAGACAGGGCAGGATCTCGTTCAAGAGAGGTGGAATCTGGTAGGGCTGGAGGAGAGAAAAGGTTCAGGAAGTGGGCCAGAGCATAATCAGGGTCATTTTCATTAGAAATCAAAGGAAGAGAGACGATAAATGGACTGGTCACCTAGAATAGAACCTAAGCTAGAACTCAGGCAAGTGTGCTTTTTATAAAACCCCACAGCCTCTCACTTATTATTGTTCTATTTACAAAGTTACACTGTATTACACTGCTTTTATCAGGAGCCATGCATCACTAGTCAAAAATAGTGTTCAGTTTTGTTTTGTTTTTTTAAATTTCTGAGTATTTGGCTTTAAAGAAAAGGAACAGAAGAAATTCAGTAGATGGTGAGCTGATTTATCCACTTATGTTTCTAATTGTGCTATGTACAAATCTGTTTAGGATTTTGGTT
Organism: Ailuropoda melanoleuca; assembly: GCF_002007445.2. NCBI lineage: Eukaryota > Metazoa > Chordata > Mammalia > Carnivora > Ursidae > Ailuropoda > Ailuropoda melanoleuca. The sequence continues at coordinate 108,400,594 of NC_048224.1, read as the reverse complement.
TTTCCATTTTATTCCATCATGTTTTCTCATTTCTTTCAAACTTACATAACATTCAGCGTGGCCAGGGCACAAAATATGGGATGCTATTGTAAGGCTTACTGTGAAAACAAACAGGAACTAAATAAGAAATAAACATGGTGATGTGGGTTACTGATACCCGCCTTGTGCCATTAAGTTTCTTACGTGCCAAGAATATAGGGAAAGTGAGCAAATGCTTACTACACAGGTATCCAAGCAGTGCTCATTTTTATACTTTCTTCAGTTGGATATTGCCATAGACTGATTTCATGTGAACTGCATTAAAAAATTTTCTCAAAGACATGAGCTCTCTTTCTCCTTCCATGTTCCAGGGCTGATAAGGGTGGCACTGGGGAGGACATTTAGCCTTAGGAATTACTTTGGGGTTTAGATCATAGATCCATATAATATCCTGGCCTCAGATGATTCTTTCAACTTCTGTGAGACTGTATTTCTTCATTTATAGAACTGAAGGAGAAAATTCCGCCAGATAATCTTGTACTAAATATTACATAAATGTTAATTTTTTCCTGTATTTTTAGTAATTAATTAAGTTTAATTTATGGTTATAAGGTCTCTTTCATACTTATTTAAATGTATACTTGTTTCGTGTATATACTCTGAAGAAGTTGATTTAAAGAGCACAGTTTTGTTCCTTCAGATTCACTTTTAATGACCTCCGTTTTTTAAAGTACAATGTTGAAGTATTCCCTCTGCATATACATTTCATGTTTTCTGAGTGCAGTTCACTAAAATGTGATGAAACTTTCATTAAACCTCTGGGGTTGGGGTCGGGAGGAGTGGCTTCTTTCAGGACAGGCATTAACATCCTTTCGTGGCATTCTCCCACTTCTCGGAGCGTGGTGCTGGTTATATACTAATGTTCACTAAATATGTATTGATTGAGTGAAAGCTTTTCATTAAAAACCCAAAGAGCTTTGTAGTTCCCACACATTGGTATGTAATTGTTTTCAATACTTTCTCAAGTATGAAAATGTTTTCCCGGTAAACTGTAATGCAGCAGCTTGGGATTTCCAGAGGAATCCATAGTTTCAAACCACTGGGGTTACTGCAGTTACATACCTTTAGTTACCGATTGTATTTAGCTCTTGTTTTTAGTTTCATTCCAGTTACATAGGTAGAAACTGTTACATAGGTAGAGACATTAATTTCTGTAAAATAGCTGTGCCGCCCGTCTTTTTAAAACTGATGGGAGTAACGCTGTTGGCAGATGGGGATTTCAATAGAATTTGTTATTTTCTTCTAATGACATCATGGCTCACTAGATTCTAGGGAAAGCCAGATTAAAAATTAGAAATGCCTCTGTTCCTTTTTTCAAATTTTTTTCCTGAAAATATATTTCGTACACTCCTTGTGTGTATCTGCCTGAAATATATCACAATTCTTTTTATTTTCAAAATTAGCACAGGTTCGCCGTAGAAAATAAGGAAAACTTAGATAAAAAGGAAATCTAGATCACCCAGAAATTTACCAAACGGAGAAACTGTTATTTACGTTTCCGTAGTTGTCTTCTAGGCTTTTTCTTATTTTCACGTCAATAAAAATGATGGTGGTGGAGACAAAATTAAGCTTACTCTTTATATGCGGTTTTGTATCCTAACGTTTTTTAGTTAACGTTATAGAGATAGTATTCTCCATGTCAGTGAATATTGTTTCCCAAACCTGGCTCATTACTGGAGCCACATGTGATGCTTTTTAAACTACTGGCACCACCACTGTGTCCTGGACTTATGCATCTCTTCCCTTTGAAATGTTGCATGGATGATTCCGTTTATATCCGAGGCTAAACCCATCCTTCCAAACTTTATTCCGTTGTTATGCTCACTTTGTTGTTTCTGATGTTTACTCCTATAAATAAGACAAAAGCATTTGTGTACCTCTTCGCCAAAATCCCCAATCGCAGTCTTTGTCTAAATACAAGTCCCTGCATAAAGTTATCCCGTTTCCCCAGGACGAAACTTTTGTAACCAGCTTGAATACGTAAACTCATAAATAGTTTAACTTTGGCAGTTATCATATTTTAATGTATTAAATTAGTTCTAAAACAAACCACACTTTATATGAACTAGTGTATACATTTTAAAATATTGAACTTTTCCAGACTCCCCAATTTTATATTATTTCATAGAGTATCTTCACATGCAAGTTCAACATCAATGCCCGTGTCCTCACTAGAGCCAGTTTTTAAGTCCTCATGTCCTCCAGCACCTCATCTCGATTGCTTTCGTTGCAGCGCTGTTTACAACAGTGGTTATGCTGCCTCTGGGGTTTTTCTCCAAAGCCATCTGAAGTACTTATTTGCCTGAACTTGAGATGGTTGATAAATATGTAATCTTCCTAATACAACAACCATCTTTCGAAGCCTTTACAGTGCCAGCGCTTGAAATCATGAGGTCACTCTGCATCCACAGGAATTGTGACTAAGCGTGCTAAATTTCCTTGACTCCCCCCACCAAAAGCGTATTCTCTCTGGTGATTTCTGAAAGCCAACACTGATATTAACTGAAGATTTCGATTCCAAACATTATTCTGCTTTTCCAAAATACAGTAATTAGGGGTAAGCTTTGAATAGATCCCCTCCCTCTCAGCTTGGGAGGGGTGTGTGTGTGTGTGTTTCTATGTGTGTGTGTGTACACATGCATATATATGGGGGAGGGAAGAGGAGAGGGAGATGGCAATGCCCTAGATTCTTAAAAATGTTATTTGTTTTAAGGTATTTTAAGACTCTTGAGACATAGTTCAACAGCATTCCTGAAAATGTGTACCCAATTACCCTGCTAGCCTGCAGCATTACAAAGTGTCCATTTACTGCATCCTTGACAGCAGTACTAGTAACGTTTTTTTAAATTCTTATATTTTATAAATAAGTGTCCCAGCCAATACTGAGCCGAGATGCCCCCTGTCATTATTAGTCTCTCCTGATTAGCAGGGGTCTTGGGTGGCCGCCAGGTTCTCTGTTTCAGTCACAGGACTTGTCCGTCGTCCTTTCTGCTTTCCTGTTCCTGCCTTTGTCGTCTCTGGGGCTCCAGCCTGCCCCTTCTCCCCTTTTCCTTATTTGCATTTCCTGGTAGGTATAATCAACAGGGGCTTGATGGGCACCCCGTTCTCCACAGACACATGTTAATTACACCCACGTGTGCCCTGTGGCAACTGCAGTTAAATGGGGGACCACTTACAAAACCTGTCCATACTTTCATCCTTTCAGATCCTTAGACTTGCGTGCATCGACCTCATTTAATAGGATGCCAAAAGATGAGGCTGAAAGTGTTGGTTTGCACAAGAGCATTTTAGTGAATTCATAGTAAGCTGAGATGGAATTAAATCATAAATAGGTTCTGGGGCATTTAAACTTTATTACCTGTCTGCTTGCGCCATTTTCCCATCGCAGCTGCCTCTGATTGCAGGGATAGGTGGGAAAAGATCGATTTCCATCGTTTTTGCCATTAGTCTTGTTTTGGCCTGGTTGGTGATTTCTCTTTAAAGGCACTTTCTTTAAGAAGGGAAACACATACAGAGGCTGTTCTTGACTACTTGCTTGCTGCAAAGATCCAGAAAGTAAGACCCACATTTGTAAATATACCTCCTTTTCCATAAAAAGATGGCATTATTGCTTTATAGTTTGTAATGTGTTAGGGTTTCCAGATGTATCATTTGGCTCTCTCATCCTCTTTGGGTCAAGTTTTTTTGTCTCCAAAATTCAATGTATTTCCACCAACTGTGAGGTATCATTATAAAAATAACTGNGTGAGGTATCATTATAAAAGTAACTGTGGTGAACATTTTGTGAAATCAAAAGCAAGGTCCAGCTGGTAGCAGAGAAGATTAATCTGTTTGAGAATGGGAAACATGAGTGTATATTTTAAAATCTGTAATGAGCACAGGGACATTTGCCTCAGCACCTGACGTGAGTCTGTGGTCTAGGGTGAAGATTCAAATGAACGTTTTTTCCCTCGAGTCTATAACACATGTTATAGACTTAACGTATTATGAATGTGAAATTTTAATATTTAAATCAGTCACTGAATCATAATAATTCAAAACCAAAAGAACAAAAACAAATTCTAATCATGAGGTAGAAAACATAAGCCTGAAACAGTTATCTCTTCTTTTTTTTAATTCACTAATGCTGTGATAATAGTTTTGGCTTATTAATTTTTGTGAAGAGTGATAAACAAAGTAATAGACAAAATTGGGTCTCATAACAGCATTAATATTGAATTCAGTTTCCCACAGCTAATGAGCGGGATTTATTTTTTTTAGTGCAAATTTAGCATTACAGAATAATTTGGCAGATCGTACCCAAATATTCCATTTTCCCACCTCAGTCCCAGCCCTGCAGTTTCCCCTAGTGTTGAGGTCTTGCATTAGTGCAGCACATTGCTTACACTTAATGATTTAATTAACCTGTATCGATACGTTAGTATTATCGTTGCGTTGAGATTGTTCACTCTGTACAGTTGTGTGGGTTTTGACAAGTGCGTAGTGACCCGTATCCATCCACCCCTGCAGTCACAGAGAGAAGAGTTTCACTACCCTAAACATCCCCTGTGCTTCACTTCTTCGTCCCTCCCCTCCTCTCCCTTCCCCCAAGCCCCAGGCAACCGCTGATCTTTTTACTGTCTCTATAGTTTTGTCTTTTCCAAAATGACATATAGTTGGAATCATACAGTTTATTTTTAAGACATCTTTGCATGCTTTGTAAGGTTCAGTGTGGCAGCAGTTGTAAAAAAAAAAAAAAAGGGAACAAAACTGACTTCCTAGACTTCCTTTGACATTTGTTTTTGGGACACTGCTTCTTTATATCATTTGGCCAGGTAAATAGGATATAAGTGGCTTAATATCTTCACAATAATCACATCTAGCAAATGTGATAAGTATTCACTGATTATATCATGTGGTAAAACAAAATATTTATTTGCTAAATATCTGTATGTTTACATGTGACATATAACACATTATGTTCATGTCCAGACATTTCTGTTAGTCTTTCCATTGCTTCATTTCACTGTCTGGTATTTAAAAAAAGGCATTAACTGGATCCCCTCTATCCTTCACCTGTAGGAGGAGAAGCCTCCCCGTCTCCTACTAGCCCATTTTCACAATACACACATGTGCCAAGATAGAGTTTCAGATTTGCGGTCCGCTGTTAACATAGATTCTGATTGCTTTGGTACATATTATGAAAGCCCTGGGAAATAAATAGGTCATAGAAAAGCATGACAATTAGAAAAAAAGGAAAATTTGGGATAAATTTAAATGTGTATTGAACCCTTTTTTAAAGGTTACCACTTTCTGGGTGATGGGTAATTAAGGGGGGGGGCACTTGTTATGATGAGCACACTGGGAGTTATCTGTAAGTGACGAATCACTGAATTCTGCTCCTGAAACCAGTATTACACTATATGTTAACTAACTAGAACTTAAGTAAAATTTTGAAAAAAAAATTTAAAAAGAAAAAAATAAATAAAAAAGCTCTCCTTTTCAATTCAAATGTGAAAGCACAAAAATGTAAATGTAAAAGCGCATAGTCCATTATGTTACGCATATGTTCTGAATTTTCTTAAGGAATCAGTCATTTCTTTAACACTTGAGATAATGAGATAACGCAGTTGAACTCAATATTCATTCATATATCTTCCCCTTGCATGCAGTGGATAGCTCATTTAATTTCCGGGCCAATGTCCAGATTGTCAGTAGAATATTTCTACTTGTTTCCTTTTATTCTCTCATCTGTACTTTTAGAGGAGTTACAGTTTGTCTCTCCTTTTCTTTAGTATATGTTGCTTTAAATTTCTTTGGTGAGTTTTACAAATACACACTTTGGGGTGTCTGAGTGGATCAGTGGGTTAAGCGTCAGACTCTTGATTTCAGCTCAGGTCATGATCTCAGGGTCGTGGATCAAGCCCTGCCTTAGGTTCTGCCCTCAGTGGGGAGTCAGCTGGAGTTTCTCTCTCTTCTGCCTCTGTACCCTCTCCTCGCACCCCTCCCCCGCTCACGTGCATGTGTGTATGTAAGCACGTGTGTACTGTCTCTCTCTCTCTCTAAAATAAGTCTTAAAAAAAAAAAAAGACATACTTTTACAGTGTTTGCATTTAAGAGTTTGCCCTTGAACATGTGGAGTAAAATAGGAAGATCACTGGGCTGAAAGCAAGACAAATGGTGACCAAAAGGGCACATGTAAGATGAATCTTGAAAAATAGGCTTTCCTTTTTAGGGCGCCTCGGTGGCTCAGTTGGTTAACCATCTGCCTTTGGTTCAGGTCATGAGCCCCGAGTCCTGAGATCGAGCCTGGGATCCAGCCCCCACGTCAGTTTCTCTGCTCAGGGGGGAGCTTGCTTCTCCCTCTCCCCCTGCCTGATGCTCCCCCCTGCTTGTGCACACACTCTCTCTCTGTCAAATAAATAATATCTTTAAAAAATAGGCTTTCCTTTTTAGTAAAATAAAACAATAGAGAAGAAAGTTCAGTGCACGCTCTGTTCATAAGCAGTTGTTTGGTGACTTGGACACTCAGAGTAAAAATGGCTGGAGGTGTAGCTTGCTTGCTTTCAGCATGGTGCTCATAACTCTAAAATTTCATTTACTTACGAGGGAAACCAAGGCACAGAAACTAAGGGTGTATGTACTGTGTGCTTTGTGTAAAAAAAAGGAACTTAGCCCATTAATTAAACGTACTTGCTTCTAAAATGATGCTGTGTAACTTAAAAGCTTCAATGATCAAGGATATGGAATCATAGATATATAGTTTATTTCCTTTTTTTACATGAAGCACACAGTACATTTCCTCAGTCACTTCCCATAAAAAAGACGTGTTCAATTAATCACCAACTCAGACAGTGAAACTTATATAAACTAATTTTCCTTTGAGACATGAGAAACAAATAATGCTCTGCTGTTTCATCACATGGTAAGACTGACAAAGAATGGTCAACATCCCAAAATAATTAACATCACTATATATCATCATAATGGGTACAGGCTGAACTGTGGATTGATGTAGGTTATTTATATTGTGGAAAGAAGAAATCAAACCAATTGATTAGAATGTATTCCATTTTGCAGATCATTCTGTGGGTGAATCTAGTTAAGCAAAAGAAAAAAATATGGAAAAAATTTAAACAGTGTCAAATGACTGTCTTCTATATTTTAAGAGATGTGTTTGTTTAAAATCATATGGACTCTAAAAATCTCGTAATACTTTGACTTATTTAGCTACTTTTGTAGTATATATGTCTGTTTGGCTGATTAATGAACACTGCGCCTATACAATATAGCGCCTGTATTTATGCAGCCCCGCATCGGAATAGCTCACGTGCAGTGCATCGAGTCATGTCACTTCTGAGAGTTAGAGTCATAGATTAGGTTGTGTTGGAATTTCTAGTTCTGGGTTTTGTTTTTTGTTGTTGTTGTTTTGTTTTGTTTTTTTAAGATTTATTTATTTATTTTAGAGATAGAGCAAGGGGAGGAGGAGAGGGAGAGAGAGAGTACAAGGCTCCCCAGTGAGCAACACTGGGCTGAAATCAAGAGTTGAACGCTCAACTGACTGAGCCGCACCCCTGGAATTTTTAGTTCTAAGAGGGGGAGCTCATTTGCTTCTATCTCACACTAACCAGTTTTACTTAAAAGCACTTAATACCCTGAATACAATCTATAATACAGTTGTATGAGTTTGGAATTATATTACTCTTTTGTAGGTAGATAAATTCACACCTAGAGAATTTTAATGATGATACCAAGATGGCACAGCTAGTAAGGGATAGGGTAAGTCATGAATTCTTTTGTGTCCACATCAAATTTTCTTTCTGTAATAACCACACTGCACACTTATAAAGCAAAGGTTATCCTAACAGTTAAACCACGAGACATCTAATATTAGGTCAATTTATAATCTTTTCTGAAAACTACCATGAGATTATTTCTCAACAAATTTATAAAGATAAAATTAAATATAATTTATTTAAATGCTGGCTGGCTGGAGGAGTGGATAGATAAATCGATAGGTGGGACATCGTGTTTGTGTGTGTGTGTGTGTGTGTTTGTGTGTGTGCGTGCGCGTGCCCATGTGTATAAATGCTCTGCTTCTCTAAAAATTCCTGGTGCCGTTAAAGGTGAAACAGACGGCATGTAAATCTTGGCTAACACTTAGCAGAGTACTGTCTGCGCAGTCCTCAACCATGACTACACATTAGACTCCCTGGCGGACTTTCCAAAGATGAGATTGTGTCCAGACATTTTTTCCCCTCTTTTGTTAAGATTACCAAGTATTTAAAAGACATGACCAATATTAAAAGCACTTTTTAGTCATTGCCAGACCATACTAAGATTCAGCTGATGATAATGGCCGACTACGGGAAACACATCTAGTACTGTGGGTACCGGCATGGAGGGGGCTCTAGATTTGTTTTTATATTCACTCAACAAAACGCCTAAAGCTAAAGTTACATCTTAAGACGTTTATGCAGGAAAAAGATTATCTTATTAGGAAAGCTCACGTGTAATCCCCAGATCACTGAAAGGAATGTGTTCACTACAATATTAGGTATAATATTCTATTGAGTGGACTATTATGATTGAAACTGCTTTCAGACTTGAAGAAAATAATATGTGACAGGATAATCCTGTGTGCATTTATCTTTAGATTTTCACATATATATTTTACTAAGTGTATTGTTACCTTTATCTTGTTGTAGTTGGTGTGTATTTATGCAGTAATTTGTTAAGACATTTTATTTTAAAAAATTATTTTATTATTACCCTTTCAAGGAATAATATGTAATCCTTTGGAAAGTTTATATGTATATAATCATTTACATTATGAAATGTTTCTACAGTGATGAATTACACCTCAGCCCTTGGTTTGTAAACCTATGTGAGAATCTTGTGTCTAGTTAGGTAGAAGGAGAAAAATTTGTGGTGTAAATAGTCAGTATTTCCAAAATTAGATTTCCAGATATATCTAATACAGGGAAAAAAAAAGAGAGAGAAATCAAGACTGTTTTTGCTGATAGCATGTGCTTAATGATATATTTTATTATTTTAGTGATAAATCAGTTGAGATACTTTATGAAGTTAATTATTCTCATTCTCTTTGACAGAAATCCAGTATTCATTTAAAATCTTCATGTGTTTTAGAGTGTTGTTTCTTTTAGTGGTGTTGAATATATTAAGTGTTTGATCATTGTTTCCACACCAGGACATCAACAGCAAAATTCAGCTAAAGTCACCACTCCCCGACGAAAGTCTTGGTTGGCTTTTATTTAAACAAACAACAGGGGCACTTAGTTGACCCTGCGATTTAGTAGTCCATCAGTGTTGTATCAAGAATTGAGTGGTTAATAATCAAGGGTAAAATTTTAGCATGGAATCCTTTCTTTGTTTTGTTTTGTTTTTTGTTTTGTTTTAATGGAAGTTTTTTCTCTGTGGTGCTTAAAACTTCCGACTTTTCTTTATTTCTAATCTTTTCAGTGTTCCTACCCCATATGTTTCCTGGTAACATACCATATCTTCTCTCACTTTCTCAGATGCTTATACAGGCATTGCTCATTGTATCAGCTTTGCTTTACTGTACTTCACGGATACTGCCTTTTTTTTTTTTTTAACCAGCTGGGGTTTGTAGCAAACCCCCTCTAAGCAAGCCTGTTGGTGCCACTTCTGCAATAGCTTTTGCTCACTTTGTGTCTCTGTGTCATGTTTTGGTGATTTTCACATTTAAAACTTTTCATTATTATGAAATTTGTTGTGCTGATCTGAGATCAGTGATCTTTGGTGTTACTACTGTGATTGTTTTGGGGCACCACGGACCGCACCCATATAGGCCAGTATACTTAATAAATGTGTGTTTTCTGACTCCTCTACCCATCAGCTGTTCCCCCTCTCTCTCCCTCTGCTTGGGCCTCTTTATTCCCTGAGACACAATGCAAAGTTAGGCCAGTTAGTAACCCTATAGTGACCTCTGCGTGTTCAAGTGAAAGGAAGAGGCATATGTCTCTCACCATCAATCCAAAGCTAGAAATGCATAAGCTTAGTGAAGGAGGCTTGCCAAAACCCGAGACAGGCTGAAAGCTAGGCTTCTTGCACCAAACAGTTAGCCAAGTTGTGAACGCAAAGGAAAAGTTCTTGAAGGAAACTGAAAGTGTTAGCCAGTGAACACACGAATGTAGGAAAGCGAAACAGCCTTATTGCTGATAGGGAGAAATGTTTTAGTGGTCCTGACATAAGATCAGACCGCCCACATTACCTTAAGCCAAAGCTTAATCCAGACAAAGGCCCTAAATCTTGAATTCTGTGAAAACTGAAAGAGGTAAGGACGCTACAGAAGAAAATTTGAAACTAGGCTGGTTCCTGAGGTGTAAGGAAAGAAGCCATCTCCAGAACATAGAAGTGCGAGGGGAAGCAGCAAGCGCTGATGGAGAAGCTGCCACAGGCTCTCCAGAAGATCTAGCTAAGAACATTCGTGAAGGCGACTACACTAAACAACAGACTTTCAACATAGACAAAACAGCTTTCTGTTGGAAGAAGATGCCATCTGGGATTTTCATAGCTGGGGAGAAGGCAGTGCCTGGCTTCAAAGGACAGGCTGACTTTCTTGTTAGGAGCTAATGTAGCTGGTGACTCTCAGTTGAAGACTGTGCTCATTGACTATTCCAAAAATCCTACGGCCCTTAAGAATGCTGCTAAACCTACTCCGTCTTTGCTCCATAAAGGCAACAACAAAGCCTGGGATGACAGCAGCTCTGTGTACAGCATGATTTCCTGAATCTTTTAAGCCCACTGTTGAGACATACTGGTCGGAAAAAAGATTCCTTTCACAATATGACTGCTCATTGACAGTGCACCTGGTCACCCCAGAGCTCTGCTGGAGATGTGTGAAGAGGTTGGTGTTGTTTTTATCCCTGCTAACACACGTCCATTCTGCAGCCCATCGATCAAGGAGTCATTTCAACTTTCAAGTCTTATGATTTAAGAAGTACATTTTGCAAGGCTGCACCTGCGATTCCTCTGACGGATCCAGGCTAAATAAATCGAAAACCTTCTGGAAAGGATTCACCATTCTAGTTGCCATTAACAGCATTCGTGATTCATGGGAAGAAGCCAAAATATCAACATTCATAGGAGTTTGGAGGAAGTTGATTCTGACCCTCATGGATGACTCTGAGGGGCTCAAGACTTCAGTGGAGGAAGTAACTGCAGATGTGGTGGAAATAGCAAGAGAACTAGAATTAGAAATAAAGGTTAGCATTTTTTTTTAGCAATAAAGTGTTTTTAAACTAAGGTATGAAAATTTTTTTAGACAAAATGGTATTGTCCACTCGTAGACTACAGTTATAGTGTAAACATAACTTGTCTAAGCACTGGAAAGCCAAGAAGTTCACTTGACATGCTCTGTTGCAACATTCATTTTATTGCCACGGTCTGGAGCTGAACCCACAATATGTCTCATGTATGTCTGTAGTCCTTTTATTTAATTTCTAGCTCCTCCAAGTACTTCACATTTGGTGTTTTCCTCAGTCTCAGAGCTCTCGTTGTTGCTCTTGGCTACCCACTCTGTTCCCATCACCTCACTGCTGCTACGAATTTATGGATTCTTACCTCAGAACCAATGCATTTCAATTTTTACCTTTCTGAAAGTAAGGAGATGAATTCCAAATGATGACCTCAGGATCAAATCTTTCAGGTCTTCTCTCTTTCCTAAAAGTAGGAGCAAAAGCATGCCACAGATGGTTTGAAACCATATTTAAGTAGTATTGCTAGCGTTCCACACGTGTACGTACAGCCTGAAGCTACGGAGTGGCTTTACCTGCCACATCCCAGTCGGAGAGATACATATGGGCTGCGAGGATGTAATAGTATGTCAATGATGTAAACAGGTGAATGGTACAATAAGGATTTTGTTCTCTTTATACTGACGAGGCATGGTTTGGGGACATACTGGCTGCATTTCACCTGCTACGTATGAAGAAGGAACCAACATGTGCCTTTGCAGGGGTGATCCTTATAAATTCATGCATCATGTGTGCAACATCCCAGGGACAATGTGTGTAGTCCAAGGGTTTGGTTTATCCTTGCTAATTTTTATGATCATTTCCTGTATTTTGGTTTAAGCTCATGTAAAAGCTAAGTAGTTCTCGCATATTTGAAAATACCTAGGGACTCTTAATATTTGGTCCTTCATAGCTTTCCTAGTATATGCAACAGAATTAAAAGAGGAACACTCTTGTTACGAAACAGCTTAAGGAATAAATATTTTTCTTGGGGATTAAGCAGATACCTACAAAAGGTGGGCTTCGGTTCATAATCTATAAAAGTTGAAGTCATTCGCAAAGCTCAGTGATGCTTGATGTCTCAGAAGCCATCTCTACAAATAATCTCCATACTTAACCACCTCTTGTATTGTCATAATCCATTAGTTTTTTGCTTACATTATGAAATGTTCCTACAGTGATGACTTACACCTCAGCCCTAGCTTTGTAAACCTAGGTAGAAACCTTGCGTCTAGATAGAATAATCGCTGCTTCCAAAATTAGAATTCTGGATGTATCTAATACAGTAAGAAGAGAGAAACTAATCAAGACTATATTTGAAGTCAAACAGTATTTCATAACATGTGCCTAATGACATATTTTATAATTTTAATAACAAACCATTTGGGATATTTTATAAAAGCAGCCTTAACAAAGAATTTCTGTGTGGGTATAACATACTAATAAGAAATATCTTAGATTGTTCTAAAAAGAAATTAAATGATAATGCTGGGCATCATCCGAAATACTGTTCTAGTTAGAAGAGTAGATAATGCTAATAGCTTTTTTTTTTTTAAGTAGCTCAGTTTATGGTATTTGTGGGGTTTTTTTGTTTCTTAATGTCTGAAAAGATTTAAAAGAGTTATTTCTCAGTTTCAACACATAGAATGAAATCTTAGCACTAAGAATGTCATGCAGTAGATATTTTGGATGGTTTATTTTTATATTTTCTAATTCTCTTCCTTTTTTTGTGGGTAAGTAACCATCTTAGCTTAGAAACCTCCCCCCCAAAAAAACACAATAAAACATCAACCCATTTCCCTTTTTAGTTGATCTGGTACCATTGTTGACTTATTATCTTGTTGAATAGAATTCCCTTGTACTACTGCCTATTGTGTTTTGAATGGAGCTATAATTTATATTCTATAAAGAAAGGTTTTAAGAAACATGTTTTGTTCCTTTAAGTGTATGCTCAAATTTTAGGGGGAATAGCAAACCAAGATCTTTTATTAAACAAAGAATGAAATGAACCAACTTAATATAATTTTAGACATTGTTGTTCTGATACCGTAATGAAGCTGAAAAAAAGTTTTTGGTCTTCGTTTAATAGAACATTAGTGCCTATGTTAGCCTGGCCAAATTTGATATAACGAAAATAATCTGTCACAGTCTAATTTTCTCTGATAAGGCTAGCCTGACACATGCTAATAGAATTGTTAAGCCATTTTAGGCCTTGGAGGTGGGCATTCAATGAATACTTGTTGAATTTATGAATGAATAAGTATAAGGATAAATTATATTCATGTCCAGTAATAAAATGTTAAGTCCATTAATCTTAATCTTAAGTTAAATAAAATATTCATAAATAATTTAAAAGTTCCAGAATAATTTTTTTTCTAAAATTATTATTTCCTAAAATGTTTGTTGTAATAGTTATGTACATTATTTTGAGAAAATGTTATCACTAAGAGTTAAAACATAACCCAATTGTTAGAAAACATTTGTATTTAATAAGTTAGCATTTGTGCGCCTTTTCAGGGCTGGTCATGAGAATGGTATGGGAGCTCTTGCACCATATATAAGAGTTGAAATGTAGTGATTTTTCCCAGTATTGTTGCCAGGAATTTTATGCCTCCAGATTATGATAGTATTGAGTAAGGGTTACAATCATGAAATGGTAGAATTGTAGAGCTGGAAAAGGTGTTTATGTTTATCTAACCAAAATTCCCATCGCTTTATAACTGAGGAAAATGAGACTCAAAAATGCAGGATGGGTCGAGTCAATAACAGGAGTGCTTTTCATTAATTAAAATAATTATTATTTTAAATAAATAAGCTGTTATATTTATACAGTTTGAAGTAGGTCATGCTTTGCATACTGCCCTTGTCTTTTAGAGATTTTATGTAACACTGCCATTCATTTTGGGGTTCTTTGGCCTCTTTTCTCCTCCACGGAGCACCTGTTCCACTGGATTTTAACAACTGTGGTGTCTCTCCTAATTGGATGAAAATGTCTTTATAGCAGAGGCCTTGTCTTACACTGTTTTGTACTTTTGTACTCTCAACTCTAATCGCGATGACTGTCACAGAGCAGTTCTTCAACTATTTGGGGAATGAGTAGTGTCTCATAGCAATAAGAGAAAAATTAATAAGCACTCCAGTCATAAATCTTGCCATCTATTAAATATGTGATTAACAAAGATCGATATGTGTCCCCTTTTTCTCCCCACAGTCTCCAAACGTCCACAACTACCCCGATATGGAAGCTGTTCCCCTGTTGCTAAATAATGTGAAAGGGGAGCCCCCGGAGGACTCATTATCTGTAGATCACTTCCAAACACAAACTGAGCCAGTGGACTTGTCAATCAACAAAGCCAGGACATCCCCCACAGCCGTTTCATCCTCCCCGGTTTCCATGACAGCGTCCGCCTCCTCACCTTCTTCAACTTCAACCTCTTCATCGTCTTCTAGTCGTCCAGCCTCCTCCCCCACTGTTATAACATCGGTATCTTCAGCGTCATCTTCGTCAACAGTATTAACTCCAGGGCCCCTTGTAGCCTCCGCATCTGGTGTGGGAGGCCAGCAGTTTTTGCACATTATCCATCCTGTACCGCCTTCAAGTCCCATGAATTTACAGTCTAACAAACTGAGTCACGTTCACCGCATCCCTGTGGTGGTACAGTCGGTGCCTGTTGTCTACACAGCTGTGCGGTCACCTGGAAATGTGAACAACACTATCGTAGTGCCGCTTTTGGAGGATGGGAGAAGCCATGGCAAAGGTAAGGGACACAAGCGAAGCCTTGATTTATTTCAGCACTAGAGGTAACTGTGCCTTTATTCAGTGAGCTGCCCCTAAATCGGGTGCAAGTACCCCGCATCCAAAGAGGTTCTGTGCACAGCACAGACGCCAGTTGATCAACACGGTTCAATACGAAGCAACCGCGTGTTGGCATTGGTATTTGCTTCAGTGTTCTTTAGTCTGTATTTTTACGTATCAGGTCATTTAATGTTAGAATTCAAATGTCTTATTTTGCAAAATAATGTTTACCTTCAAATGCTCAGATGGAAAGGATAATCTGTATTTAGCATAACTGCTTGTAAGTTGTGTCGCCATCAAAATAATTCTAAAGTTAGGTGTTTGACTACGAAAGCCTCATGTAGCTTGAGGTCGTATCTTAGTGTAAGTTGTTGGCATTTTAAATAACAGTATGACGCAGTATGATGGAATATTTCAAAATGCAATATTCAAATTCCCTTCTAGGATTTAGAAGGCAGGGAAATACTTTGCTACGTAACTCTATTTAATAATACCTAGTTACCTAACTTTATATATGGCCGTTATGCAGTTGATCGTGAACTTGCTTTCCTACTTCTAAGCTCTTATTTTTTTTTCAATTCTTACTAGAAGGAATTAAAGTAACATCATGCTGTCGATTTGTTCTTCCTTTGTCATGAATCTGCAAAATAAGCAACACTTCTATATACATGTAAAATACCCCTAATCATTGACTCATTCCCTCTAAAACTAAACACATATGCATGTATTTTGTCTTTAGGGCCAAGAAATGATGATTTATATTGTATTACTTTTTGCTTTGATACCGTATTACTACTGAGGCCCATCATTAAAATATGATTGATGAATACATAAACACTGCCTTCCCATAAAATGCTAGTACACGTGGATTTTTACAGTTCTTCTGTAAGGTAGGATTCAGTGCATAGAAATAACAGTTGATCGTGAAGTTAGAGAAATTTTTGCAAACAGACTCTGCAAAACTGCATCCATCTTTGGCAGGTTATTGTTTTATCTGCATCAAGTTTCTTCATAGCACAGAAAATGAATTTTACCTTCTCAGTGTTACCAAGTGAAAATATCACATGATTCACAGCACTAAGAGATTTTAGATTGCAGACTTGAGATGTAGACATTCTGTGCTTAATGCGGAGACCTCTGTGCTTTGTGCTATTTTGGGCAAAGGCCATGAAGTAGTCCCACCACATTAGTGGATAGGTAGAAGAAAAAGAGTTATAAAGCAGTTGGGTTTTTTTTGGATTTTACTTTAGTTGAACCCCCTCTGATGTTACTAACACTTCTGATCAAAAGGAGCTAACCAATTTGAATAATAATGGAACTGAAGACCACATTAGGTATTTATTTTCTTTCATAATTTAAAGATGTGTTCACAGATCTTTTAAGAATTAGGAATTAACAAAGCGAAAGTGGAGCCTTGCATATTGAATTACTTTATATATGTGTGTATGTGTATACCATAGAATCCAGTCCTTGTACCATACCCCTTATAGGAAATACTGCTTTAATTGTGAAAATGATTGATGAGGATTTTAATGTTCATGACACTTTTTTTTTTTTTTTACAATTTTGATGTACTAATGAAAGAAACAAGAGTTATCTCTTTTATTTGACATTATCCTTTTTGGGAGAGGTTATTTTTATTTAAGGTGATTGCTATAGAAGTATATATATATTTTTTTATAATAATATTTTTTATTATATTATGTTAGTCACCATACAGTACATCCCTGATTTTTGATGTAAAGTTTGATGATTCATTATAGAAAGTATATTGCCAAAACTTAATTTTCTGGAAACTGTCTCTGCAGAAGAACTTTGTTACGACTCATGCTATAATTTGCTCTCAGGTGTATTTGTTAGTTTCATGCCGTGTTTTTTACTCAGCAGTTTTCTCATGTCAAGAATAAAAATTGATATAATCCTAAAGCCCCTGGACTGTGAGATGGACATTCAGGAGCATGAGATTCAGGGTGAGGAATCTGAGTTAGACCTAGTCCTCTCACTTACAGCTTTGCACTGGGAAGAGTTCTTCAAAGAGTAAATGCGGATGATAGCATGATCTCTCCTTGAAGATTATTGAGGATTTAAGTAAAAGCTTAATGTCTAGGTTAATCAACTATCAATAAAATGTTTGCAATTATTTATTATTATTTACCTCCTCTCCGAAGTACTCGAAGTGGTAATGTTCAGAAATTTTTTCTCTGTCATATAAAAGTAAAGTTGGAAGGAAAAAAACATACTGAATTTACAAATGAAAAAGTGCGTCCGAGAAGTTAGTATAGAAATGCTTCTCGGCATTGTTACTGCAAGTTATAGGGGATGAGAGTTTACTATGAGAAATTATCTGTAAACATCCCATATTTTCTATTTTTATTAGTTTGTATTATGTTTTTATAATCACCATATTGTACAAATATTGCTATAGCATTTTATAAGGTTTTTTTATTATTTAACTGATTAATTAGATGATGATAAAAGTGTCTAGTGGAGGAGTCTTGCCTACCTCACAGAATGAATAAAAGAAAGGGCATTTTAGTAATTCTTCCAAGCCTTTATTTTGCACATATGCAGCTGGGCACTAGGCCAACAATGAAATGGCTAAGCGATAAAGGGAGCCCCTATTCCGTTCCATGTAGGACTTGTATATCTGCTATGGGTAAGCAAAAGAAAATATGATAGGGGAGTTGGATTTTCAAAATGCTAATAATAAAATTACAAAACTAACTCATATAAATGCACATGATTGTACTGGCTAATTATTTTTAAAGTTGTTATAACACATCTGGTCTCTGGTAGAAAAACTGTTTATCTATCATGTTACACAAACACCTGTGAATGTACCCATCCATGTTTTAAGATGACGTATCACATGAATTGAATCATTTATCCATTCAAGTATTTATTGAGCATCTGTCATGTACTAAGTATTTTATTGGTCCAAGGACACAGTGTTGAGCAAAACAGAAGCTGTTCTATAGTAGACCCCAAAAAAAAAAAAAAATCATATAATTGATAATTGTGGACATTCTGTGCTTAAGTTGGATTAAAACATAGACTACTCATGGATTTGCCCAGGGGATAGAGTTTAATTATAACTGCAGATGGAGAAAGTTGTATTTGATAAAAGTATTTTCACAGTCAGTATTATATATGGTTGGAAATGTTTTCACTGTGATGCTCAGAGGAGGTGGTTAGGGGTTGGGGGATGTGGTAGGGTGAAATGTCCATATGAGTATGCTTGACTAACAACAGAAGGATGTGAGAAAACTTTCCAATGAGGATGGAAACTCAGCCCATCCAAGTATTTAAAGAATATTGGTCTAAAGGAATGGCAAGTTGTTAGCTAGCTCTGTGCACTCAGTTTGGCCTTGAACATACTATGTGATCTGAAGAAAAACAGCATGATATTCTGGAATGTATAGCAAACAAACACAGTTTAGGCTAGAGCTACGAGAGGGAGGATATCAGAGAAGGTCTCCCGGGGAAGACATTTTCCCTCTTGATACCAAAAGGACAAAGTAGCAGTTAGCCCCCAAAGTGGTTGTGCTGAGAAATGGGAGCTCTCTGTGTAGAGGGAACAGCCAATGGACTGATCTTGCCCCAGTTTTGTTACTATGTAACCTGAGACACATTATTTATAAACAAGACCCTAAAGAGATTATTTGACCTCATAAAGGAGTTTCAGTCCAGCCTGGGGGAAGTTTTTGGTACATTTCCCAGGAGATTTTCATTAGTTTTTACAGATACTTAGTAGCAGAAAAGCATAAGTGTCATAACAAATCACAAGCAAAATTGTTCTTGGTTTGTTACTGCCTGGATGAAGGCAAGTTTTGGAATATCCCCTCCCTCCCTCCCATCCCTCCCTCCCTTCCTTCCTTCCCTCCTTCCTTTCCCTTCCTCCCTTCCTTCCTTCCTTCCTTCCTTCCTTCCTTCCTTCCTTCCTTCCTTCGGACATACTATATGCCAAGTAAAATTCTGAGGCTTGAGGTTCCAAGGTGAGCAAGTGCCTACTGTAATGGGCCTGACTTTCTCGTGTAAGAGGCAAACAATTTATGTCAGATGGTGTAAGAACTATGACAAAAAATAAGCCATGATAAGGGGATGGGAAGTCAAAAGAGAGGAGTGCAGTTTTAGGTATAATCTGGCCTACCTGAAATGTAAGCTATGATAATAATATCTGGGGAAGACCTTTACAGAAAGAGAGAACTGAAAGTTCAAAGACCCCGAGGCATGAAGGGTGCACGGCGGGTATGACGAAGAATTACAAGGCAGCTGGTGGAACAGGAGGGGAATGAGCAATGGGAGAGCAGTGGATATGAGACCAGAGGGCTTAGTAGGTCCAGATAATGTATGGCCTCAAAGAACATGGTTAATTGCCTTGTTTTTTTTTTTTCCTAAATATGGTAGGAAGCCACTGGATCTGGACCTTTGAGCAGGAGAGTGACATAAACTACCTTTTACATTCTTCCTTTTGCAAGAATCACTGAATCACTGCTTAATGAGGACTGAGAATTGGGTATCTGGCAAGGGTGTAGTTCACTGGTGACACTGACAGTGTGTCAGTGGGATGGTGGGGACAAAGGACTGACTGAAGTGAGTTCTTCTTCAGATGGGAGGTGAGGAAGGGAAGACTGAAAGTCTGGACAGCTCTTTGGAATAACTCTGCAGGGAAGAATGGTGGTAGAGAAATGGATTGATAGCTGGAGAGACTTTTAGGCTCTCAAGGCAAGGATTTAAAAAGGGGGAGATATTATAGCCATTTGTATGATATCAAGAATAATCCAATTGAGGGCCGTCTGGGTGGCGCAGCGGTTAAGCGTCTGCCTTCGGCTCAGGGCGTGATCCCGGCATTGTGGGATCGAGCCCCACATCAGGCTCCTCTGCTATGAGCCTGCTTCTTCCTCTCCCACTCCCCCTGCTTGTGTTCCCTCTCTCGCTGGCTGTCTCTATCTCTGTCAAATAAATAAATAAAATCTTTAAAAAAAAAAAAGAATAATCCAATTGAGAGTTGAAAATGGGTAATTCTAGAGAGGGAAGAACTGTAGAAGCAAAGTCTTTAATTGCATGTTAGTTGCTTATATTATACTGTGGTATATATATACATCTTGCAGTAATTTGCTACTACTGAATTCTGAAGTCAACTTACTAGATTGACAAGAGTTTTTAGGAAAAAAAAAGATACATGATGTAAAGTGAACATACAAAATACAAAACATACAAAATACAAAACAGCAGATAATCATCTCGGGTTGATAATGAAAAGCAAAAAAGTGAAAGTTCAATAAAATTTGGGTCCATTGAGAGTTATAAAAATGATACCAGAATTAATGTACGATCAAACATTTCTCGTTCATCACCTAGTGGAAGGTATAGAATAATTCAAAACAAAATAACCCCAAGATACTTTGCATTTGTCATTTAAAACTATTTTTTATATCTGAATATTAATGAATGTTACATTTTAGAAATTCAAAATACTTAAAGAGCAGCGCCATAACCAGTCTGTGAAAATCCAGCTAATGAGCTAGGGAAAAAAAATGGATTTATCTCCTCCCTCTCATACCTGAGCTGGTCCTTTCTCCAGGTAGCTGAAGGAATGGATAATAGCACCCCAATGCCAGGAATGAGGCTCAAGCAAGGAAGCATTGATCAGTGGCTTTGGAATAATGAGAACTGAAAAAGCCTGCGGCAGCAAGGGGGACAGATTTCCTTGACCACTGTCCCATTCTTCTGTCCATGTGACCATCATAAAATAGGTTGCCTAGAAGCCAGAGTTCAGCTCCAGTTTCCTATACAGCCATATTTTCTTCCATGAAAATGCAATCCCAGCAGCCTGGTCTACCAGAATTGTATAAAACATATCTATTGCATTAAGACTTTATTGTAATGGTGTCGTACTTGAAAAACAACTTCTTATGGGTTATGAGTGCAATAGTCCAGACTTAAAACAATTATGCTCTCAGATCCTTGAGTAGAAAGTACTTTTTACCCCCAAGATATCTGACTAGAGCATGTTGATACCGCTGTTAAGAAACCAGCCCCATTTGGGCATGTAATTCCTTTGGTCATCTTTTTTAAGAGTGTTGTGGTTTTTTTATTATATTTAGATGAAGTGAAGATCCTCCAAAAATATACCTTATTTTCATAGCGCTCATTCAGGAGTTTCAAAGGGATGTGGTCGTGGGCAAATTTGAAATACTCACACCCCATTTTCTTCCCTCCAGTCTGTTGCTTTTCTCAGCAGCCAACAGGAAGAAGCCACAAGTGTATTTTTAGTCCTGTGCCATTTCTATTTGTGAAAGGAAATATGGTCACTGCAGTGATTGCTGCCGAGCTGGGTGGAGAGGAGGACTGTAGCTTTGGCTCCTCCTGACCGTTGAGTGTGGCTGTAGTTTTCTCACATGAAACTCCCCATCCCGGATCTCTGCTTCATCCATTGTCTTCTGCTGTTAACTCTCTCACTTGTTGATGTTACGGACGCCCTATTCCAGGTGATGGTCCTTCTTTCGTGAACTCACGTCCTCTGCCTACCTTCCACGTGCCTGTCCTCTTTTAGTTCACCATTCAGTGGACTCCTGATGTCATCTGTCCATATGACCAGAATTGTCGCAGGCAGCTGACCTGTGCTTGTGTACAGGGTTGTCTCTGCTTTTTGAGTGATTGAACTACTGCATCTTCCTTTGGCCCATTTATTCTTCGACATGCTCTGTTATGAGAACGTCCAGATTTAGTTGATGTTTTAGGCCTCCATTTGATTTTTATTGACAAACCGTTTAGTTACGTTCTTTCATTAATTTTTTTTTTTTTAATGCTGCCTTTTGGGAAGTGGGACTGGAGTGTTGCTGACTTTTGGTTTGCTTTCCTTAAATATCGACTTGATAGGACGTGAGTGTTTCAGTGCTATCATCCTAAAGCAAAGGCAGGAACTCATTCAAGAGTGAGAAAGCCAGTCAGCTAATATTAATGAAAAATTGAGTTTTAAACAGGAGTTCAGAATATTTTATGGAGATGCATGGGTCATTTGTGGTTCGTGTTTACCTGATTTGCGACGTGAGTAGAAATTTATCGGGGTTTTTTTTCACTTCCGGTCATGCACAAGAGGTTGAATAGCTTCCTCCAGAAAACTGGCTTCTTGTGTTCTTTTTCCTCTGAATACCTTCAATCTGTTAATTTCTCTGATTCATCTGGCATAGACTGGTTTAGGTCTAAGATTTGATGATAATAACTGTCTCAGAGAGGAGACAGAAGTTATCTGTATCATGCTAAGAGAATTAGCAGAAAACAGAAAATTCTAGGTATTCTCCTTATAATCTGTAAAACGTCAAAGAGTGAGTTTAATTGGCTTCCCCCCACACACACACACAGTTAAATATTAAATTAAAGTATAAAGCACAAAAGAAGAGAAAAAGGAGAACATAAGGACAGTAGATGGAGTCCACTAATTTAGAGAGAGATGATACTTCACTCAGAGGTAGATATTACTTAAGGAGATGAAGATCTAGGTGAGAAAAATCTATTAGAAAAAGTAGTTAAAGCAGGAGTTGAACAAAATGGTGTCTGTATTCATTCTGTTGTAAATTGTCAACCACCACACCATTTTAACCTGTTGCATAAGTTCCCCCTATGATAAAAAGATTGAATTTATGTTTAAATCAATATATGCTTAAATGTGATATTTTCCTAGTAAATACTCTGATGTAGTTGCTACAGTCATTTTTCACCACACCTGAGAAGCTTCTCAGGTGATATTTACTACATTGAACATTGCATATTGGATTTTTGAAATATAATACCTTTCATTTCTTTTGTGGTTTCATTTTTTAAAGACAAATTTTTTTCTTTCCCAGAAAATATAAAGTTATCATATACAATAAATATAAGAATATAGTTCTTGCTTACGTATAAAGCTTCTAATTTTACATAGTGCAGGTGCTATTATGCTACAAAGAAAATCTTACTTTATCTATTAGATTGTGGGTGTTTATAGAATTATTTTGATAATATTTGAATGTATATACTTAGTGCAAGAGACCTTTGGAAATCTGTCCATCTGTGTATCTAAATATATCTGCATATCAAATAGCCATTTTATCCAATGACTGGTAAGACCTATAGGAGCAAATGAAAGAAGGAAGACTATAAGATCCAAGAGGGAAACTTGGTCTTAGAATCATTGCTAGCACTATTTTAAATTAGCCTCTTAATTATTCACAACTCTCTGGCTGTGCTTTTTGTTCCCTATTTGTTCTTATTCCCTTAATTCTTTTTCTGTTCCAAACTATAGAACTATTTTCTCAGCTCTTTCTCTTTGCCTGTTTTCCATTGTTAATGGAGAATTTGATTAACTGGTATTCTACTTTGTGTTCTTTAGAAAAGAACAAGTTGATCATTGTCTAATAAATAAAAGAAAAGCTACCAATTTACAGAGTAACAATCACATACTGGATTTTTTTTCCAGCCACATTTTTATGGAGGAAATGCTACCCTGACCATTGGCCAGTTGTATGTGTTTTCATGACCGGGTGGCTCCGCCATCTTTTTTCTTCTATTAATTCATTTTTTCAACAAATGTTTATTGAACTGATCATATGGCCAAGAATATTCCCTGCTCCCAGCTATGGAGATTTTTTAAAATAAAACTCCTCTTAAAAGCTAGCTTTAGTGTACAACACAATGAAACAATATTGTTCATACTGTGGGATTTTTTCCTATTGAATCTTGAAATTATTTTGGTAGCTCATAATGGGCAGTTTCAAAGAAATTAAATAAAATGGAGACTTTTTTGGAGTATGTCACCCAAATAAGTATTATATCATGAAACTTTTGTTCAGTAACCTATTTATTTACGTACATGCAAATGTGGTACTATGAGAGAGAGAGAGAGAGAGAGTGTGTGTGTGTGTGTGTGTGTGTGTACCGAGTCATGTTGAAATATGCATTTCTTGCTGTGCTTCCTGTCCAGGAAACTTGAAAAAGACTACATTGGAGTTCTCACCTTTGCCTCAGCCCCATCCCTCGTCCCCGTCTCCTTCCTGCACCTCCCTCGCAAACTATCCACCTTGGTGCCACCTCTTTTCTCTGCCTTCTCACTCTTCGCCTTCCTTCCATTTGCTTATTTTCTCCCTTCTTCTGGTTGTCCTTCTCCATCTCCCTCCACCCCTCACCATTCTACCTACTTTTGACACTCAACTCCCTTTTCTCTTTCATAGGTCACTGAATCACTTATCCTAGAACTAAGGTAGTATTATGGAACTTAAGCCACTTGTGTTGTAAATGACGGTCTTTGTACTGCCATCTAGTGGTAGAATTTTAAAGCAATGCAAGAGTCGGTAGTCTAGTTACTCTGATGGCTCCCAGATTTTCCCAGCTAGTTTAGGGTTGTGAGGGAGTACAGTGAATATGCCCTTTTTAAGTAAAACTTGAACCTAAATTTGAATTATAACTTACCTGCTTCGTTTTTAGAGCCCTAGTGTGTGAAGTATCTTTTTTTAGAAAGGACTATATTTAACTTGTACCAGAAAAAAAAAAAAAAAGTAGCTCCTACTCACTTGTCCCACTTTCCATCTTGTGTATTTGTATGTGACTTCTGTTTAGTAGAAATTAAACATGACTTTCTATGTATCTGTGCTTAGTTTTTTTTTAACTATGGTTTATGTTTGTTGGATAAATGGAAACACATATGCCAACTTGTGTGCTAACAAGTTTTGCTGAATGTCATAGAGAAAAAAAAAATAAAAGATAGATGGAGAGTCATTCTCCACACAGCAAGAACTCAGAAAATAGGAGAATTTGGTGAAACTGGAATAACTTGGAGAATTCATCAGAGGAACTACCTCCTTAGTTAGCTAGGGGCTTAGGAAAAAGAGGTTCAGTAGAAACAGGGTAGAAGTAGAAAGATAATCTCATGATCTATGGGTTTCTTAGTTTCCTGGGGGAAAGAAAGACTTAGTGGGAGAGTAAGCTGTTCTGTTGACAAAAACTGTAGTTGTTTATATTGTTATATATGTTTATATAAACGTGTGTTTATATGTGGTATACAGTGTTATAAATCTTCACTTCTAGATTAAAATATATCGGGGTCTCCCAAAATCCATGTAAGCTTCAGTAGCTACTGTTTTTCCAACACACTGCATCGTGCCTGACACTAGTTAATGCTCAATAAATATTTATTGGTTGAAGATATGAACAAATTAATAAATTAATGTAGTCTGGTATAGGTACAAGGTTTCATATGTGATGCTTAGGAGTGCTGTGGCAGTGTTGGTCTATAGACCTAAACCCTAACCATAAAAGGTGATCTTTCTCTTACATGGCAAAGGAGATGAAACAACATAAAATGATAACCAGCAAGGCTCCTCATATCCTCAGTCTGGCTCCTGCCACCCTTTCACGCCACTCTGTTGCCATTCTACCAGATACGTCTCAAGTCCCAGCTACAGTTTCCACGGCTTTTCATGATGACTATTCTACCTTTACCCTTACACTTTCCTTTTCCTGGAAGATCTTTTCTTTCTCTGGCAAAAGACCTGGCCCCCCCCCCCAAAAAAAAAAGTCTTTTTTTTTCCCCTAGAAAGGGACATATTAAATTATAAGGCAATTTATTCCATATATATGAAATTTTATGTATGTGTGTTCGATATATTTGGTTCAACATGTAATATATAATATATAATTATATTATGATATCTATATAATTCATTGCTTTAATTGCCTTATCCAGCGTCTGATACACAAGAAACACTGTTTGCAGAATAAATGAAAACCATTCCTAAAGATGTTCCTATTTTATATCATTGGGCCATCTGTAATTCCCTGGCGTTCTTGCATATGTTGTTTCTGAGGTTGTCTTATTTCATGGTACTTAATATTAAAGAATGATACTTGGTGGTACATGATAGATGCTTACTATGATTTAGATTTTAATCGTTTCTGGAGTTGAACCCCTGTGGGTGAAAAGTGTTCTTATGACTTCGAAACGATCTTAATGAAAAGATATTGCCGTGTGAAAATTATAGTCCTTATTTATTCTTTTACCCTCAGGTAAAATATTTTACCTTTGAAACTAGAATAAATAATGGCTTTGATTGGATTCAGGCAATTAATAGAGTCTGCTATAGGTTTCTTGTATAACAGTAACACCAATTTCATTTCCTAGTCAGGATGAAACAATTATACTTCCTACCCACTGCAGTTAACTGCGTCAGCATCATAGTACCATAAAATCTCAATAAAATCTGAAAACTGTGGAGTATGGATAATCCCACTATAAATTGTAATAAAAATTACCCCTCCAGACTCTATATTCTCTCCATTAAGTTCATAGACACTGTCTCTTTGTACATAAAGTTTTATGAAATAAATCGACCAGTTCTCCTGTCCTTACCAGATAGCAAGCTGTATTGATTTAAAAGCTGATAATGGTACAATCAGATTTTGGTGTTTGCAGTGCATTTTAAAAACATAAATTTCATCTAACAAACCTTAAGTAGAAGGAAAATGCTACTTTTATTTGCACTATGCAGTGAATATTTCTTTGTGAGAAAGAATAAATGACATCTTTCCCGTGGTGGGCCTATTTGTTGCAACCATAAAACAAAGATTTGGTTTCCTTCCACAGATCTCTAATCTTAAAGGTATATTAAGCAAACCCAAGCACAAATCTGAAACAGCTCTGTCTGAATTGTTTCAAATCTTCCGTGTTTAGAAGGAATTGTCAATTTTGTGACTGCATTTTTGTCTCTCCGCGCTAAATCCAAGGGCTCCCCAATCATCTCTGATGTGGCCTTTGTCAGGAGTGGATGTTTTAAATCAGTCCGCTATAAACACAGAGCCCTTTAAAACAGAGGAACCCTTCTAGAGACCTAGGTTGTAAATCCCCAGAGAACATGAATTAGACCCTAGAGGAAGTCATACGTTATAATGAAGGTAGGGTAGGTGGCATTTGAGGTCGAAAGTTAAAAAAGCATAAGATTTTGCTACTCAGGGTAGAAAGAAGTATTCCAGACCAGGAAGAGTGAACAATGAGGGCCAAGGATGGAGGGTCCATAAAGAATGAAGAATAGTGTGGTTTCACTGAATTGTAGGCTGTGATGCACTCACACACACATACACTGCGTAGAGTATAAAACACATACTGCTTGCATGATATATACTGTGAATTACTTACAGGAGAGGATCTGAGATCCTTTCTCTGAAAAAGAAAGCCTTTTAACTCTTAGTTTAGATATACTTCTTACATTCTTTGTGAATATGATTTTCCAGGCGTGCATAGAGAGAAACTAGTGAATAAGATCTGCAAAGGAAAAATAACCAAAAGGAATATTTCTCTTTTTATTTTTATCACTTGGGTCCCCTGAAGTGTTGTCTCATTAGATGTTTTTTATGTTTTCCAAGTAGCCACAAAAATTGTGTAGCGTTTCACTTTCCCTAGTTTTCCTTAATATAAGAAAACAGATCTCCTGACTTTGCATTGCCAGTCTGCAAATGCCCGATACCCTCTATACGCCATCCCCCTGCCCAAATTAGGAAACTCCCTTTCGTAGGTAGGCTAGGAGCAAAAAGTGGCAGCTAATGAAGCAGGTGTCAAAATTATTACTAAAATAAGAACTCGAAAAATCACAGCAAGGTCTTTTGGGATTAGAGTAAATAGGCTTACACAGCTCTTTAGTCCTTGGAGATAATGCTTTATTACAGCACAATAATTGCTTTTGAAATAATGACCATTAGCAATGAAGGGAAGGTTAAATTATGGTCAGTCTATTTGAAGTAGGCAACAAAGAAAGTATGTAATCAATCTTATACAGATATTTATTAAAAATCATTTAAATAATTAACCTTTATCGAATGCCTATATGTTCTTTGTGCTTTTCATACATCATCTTTAAGTCTTAACAATAACCGACGTGTGGGTATTACGGCCTTCTTCTACAGAGAAGGAAACTGAGACTCAAGTTCCTTCCTCTGCTCCTTATAAGGGCACAGCTTCTTAGTGATAGAGTCTTCAATAAAATCAAAATTTCTTAATACCCTAAAGCCATTTGCCGTACCTGGACTTGATGCTTAAAGAGGTGTGCCTTAGTTATGTAGAAAATCTGTCATTATTAATCCAATTCCAGATTTCTTCGAATTAGATATATTGTATTTTTAAATCATTTTATTT
Source organism: Ailuropoda melanoleuca (assembly GCF_002007445.2). Taxonomy (NCBI): domain Eukaryota; kingdom Metazoa; phylum Chordata; class Mammalia; order Carnivora; family Ursidae; genus Ailuropoda; species Ailuropoda melanoleuca. The sequence continues at coordinate 108,372,342 of NC_048224.1, read as the reverse complement.
TTGTCAAGGTTTAAAATGTGTTATATATGAAATTTATATATCTGTATCTGTCTGTCTATCTGTAAATTGCATGAAGTAGTTCCATGTTGCTGAATATCGGCTTCGTGGTACCGTATTATGTATTTCCATTTCTCCAGCATCTTGCAGCATGAAAAACAGCCTCGAGCTGTAGGTTAACATTTCTAGGTGTAGGGAAATTTTGTCACAGTGTGGTTCACTGAGTTTCAGGGATCGACATCTATGTCATTTTTAGACATATCTGGTCTCTGCCTGGAGCTTTCTCGAGCCGAGAATTAGTTCGACAGACATGTACAACACAGACATGCCTGTTCTATCTTGCCTCGTTTGGATAGTGGTTATTTTCTGAGAAACACAAGTGGAAACCACAAAATAAAAATACAGCCTGCATTTATTATCACTCTTATAATTATATTTATTTTTCTTAGATTAATGAGTTCAATAAAATTCCGAGCACTAGCCAATAGCTAATAATCATTATAACATTACAGTTTTAGAATTATCCTAGCTTATATAGCAGATGTTCCAAAATGCCTTCTTTAAAATTGGAAAATAAATTCCATAAAATTGTGTGTTTGGTTACAGAGAATAGCTTCCTAGTAAGATCTGACATTTTCCAGTTTTCGTTTCTCTTCGGAGTCCCAAATAGTATCTTCTCTGTGTTTTTGTAGTTCTCATTTTCTTAGGTTTATCAAAGAGTAAAATACCTTATATGTTGTCCAGAATTGATTGGCATCATGATATGGGATAGCAGATATTTTCCAACATGTTCTCAAAGTCATGGTTATAATGGAATAGAATCAATCCATTTATCATCCTACAAATGAGCACTAGCTGGTGAGACACTGCTTGCTTAATGGCATTGTTGTACCTATTGGTATAATCTACAGTAATCAAGGTAGTATAACCTCCGATTACGTGTTTTATTATCTCATTATCCACCTTGCAAGTAAAATAACTACTAACAGGCCCGTTTCTTTCCTTCCTTGGCCACTTGTGATCATTTTTTATAGTAATCATCATCACAAGCCCCTTATACTGAAAAATAAACCCCCTTTCAACTATAACTTAAACCAGTTTTAACTGTATAGTTTTGCGTATCTGATATAAATGGAAGATTACAGCTTTTTCAGTTTACAAGTCTAAATAAGCCACTGAATGATTTATAGCTATTTTTCAGTGTTGAGCTCTGTATTTCTAATTATGATAAACATCGAGAGTAGAATTATCCTACTGACAGCAAACACCATCACAGACTCATATTGTACTTGATAGGATTGCTCATACCATATCTGAGTCCAGAGGAGATGTAAGGAACATCAGCCATATTAGAACTGTTTAGCCAGCAGTGGCTTGTTTCGAGAGATCCTGCACTTTTGTAAGGTACAAGATGCAGTGGCCACCTCATGTCTGGGCATGTTAGAGGATACTCAAAGAAGAGCTTGGTATTGTACCTTATTTATGCATGGATATATACATACTATTCATATATATATATATTCACATTTTAAAAATGATAGCACCTAGAACTGTCATACTTTATAAACTAAACGAAATTAGTTGACTTACTATAAACTTATTCCCTATGTTATACCATTTAAATGGAGAAAAAGTTTTCATATTTAATATTTAAACAAATGGCATGATTATAGCACCATTTGTTCTTTCTTGCTTTCTTTTTCTTTTATCAAAGCTAAAAAAAAACTTTGATCTGTCAGTACTGTTACTGAACAGTAATAAAAACATTTGAAATTAAAAAAAAAAAAACTTTAAGCCTCATTTTTTTTTTTAGCCTTATCCAGGAATCATCCAGTGTTTTCCTTTGTATTTACTTATCCATTTGATTCAGTGCACATTTATGATTCAGCTGTCATCTGTACAATGCTCAGATGCTATGCAGAAGCTCATAGTTGAGTGAATGGAGGAGGCAAAGCAACTTTTATGAGAAGCGTTCTATCACACAGATAGGTGTAGACCCACAGAGGTAGGTCACAAAGGAAAGACCAGAAAGCTTGGTAGTTGGGAGGGGGTGGTGATGATTCAGGAAAAGGATATTTGTCACAGGAAAGTGTTTACTTGCATTATCCACATAGATATGAGGAAGGAAAGGCAATTATTTTGAAAAGGTGCAAAATCCTAGAAATATGAAAGAACACAGTGCATTCTGGTGGAGTTCTTGTGTGCCAAGTCTATATTAAGTGAATGCTACAGGGAGACAGAGACAGCTTGTAAGGTGGTGGGTTATCATAGGCAGGCAGGCAAGAATTCCTAAAGGCCTATGCAGAGGCAGTAGGAATGGAAATCTGATGGACAGAACTTGTTGACCAATGGATGTCGAGGACAAAGGAAAAATTAATACAGTTAACTCCCAAGTTCTTGTTTTGGCAACTGCCACATGTTGAGAAAGTCTAGTGGAAGAATGTATGAATTTAAAGACAGTACTGAGAATTTACCCAGAAAACAACATAAAGAGGAAACATTGACAAAAACATGGAAGAAAAGATGCAAGACGTGAATTGACGTTTTCCAAAATTTATTTGAAAGGACATCTATAAAATAGGAGTAGATAGAATGTGTTATTCAGAGAAGCAATATGCAGAGAAATGTCTGGGAACTTTGGAAAATTCAGGAAGCTGTGAATCTTAGAATATAGATGAATCAGTAAAAATAAATCCACATCGAGACACATGGCAGTGTAATTTTCAGGCATGAGTCATAAAGAAAATCTCAACAGCTGTCTACAAAAGAGTTAAAGAGAAACAAAGACAGTCAACAATAAGAAAAGCCAGAAAGCAATGCAGTAGTCTTTTCAGAGGACTGAGTGAGAGATACTAGAATTCTGTTCTCAGCTAAATTCAATCAACAGGAAAATAAAATTTATTTCAGGCATATATTGGCTAAGAGCTTACCACCCATGCACATCTACTGAAAGAGCCAAAGAATATGCTTTTGAAAAAAACCAACCAACCAGACAAACAAAACAAATGGAAAGGTGAGCTTAGAACTGGTTTTAAAAGTAGGGGTGCCTGGGTGGCTCAGGTGGTTGAGCAGCTGAATCTTGATTTCGGCTCAGGTCGTGACCTCAGGATCCTGGGATCCTGCCCTGCATCAGGCTCCACGCTCAATGGGGAGTCTGCTTGAGGATTCTCTCTCTCCCTCTCCATCTGCCCCTCCCCCCACTCGTGCTTTCTTGTGCTCATGCGCACACGATCTCTCTCTCAAATAAATAAATCTTTTTAAAAAGCGTAAATATCTGCAAAAGGAAGTAAATTTTAATTAACTCTTGGCAGTGAAACATGAATCAAAATTCTGAACTATAATGAAAAAGAACATGGGGAAGGTGGGTATATTCCTTGGGTGGTTATCACATGCTAAGTCTACTTGTGTTTGAGAAGAGAATAGATACACAGAATGACTTTAGACTTTAGAAAAATTTTAAATGAAAGAATGTAAAGAAATCTCTAATGTTAAATGAAAATAAATTGTAGGATATGATCTTCTTATAGTTTTTAAAAGAGCAAAACTGTATTCATTGTGCATTGATACATATGTAGTTAAAGCATAAAAACTTAGATACACCCAGATACTATGGAAGAAGGAAACAAAATCGTAAAATAAAATGAAAAAACAGCTTTTTCTATATTATTTTACTTTTTTTAATGACCTGAAAGAAATACTGCAAATGTTAAGTTTTGTTTTTTTTTTTTAATCTTTTGGGAGAATAAATAGGTATGAAATTCCATATATGTGGGGGAATTTTTTTCAAATAAAGGTGACATGAAAGAAAAGCTGTAAATAATTTATCTCAATTTATAAGCAAGTTTCTGAGAAAGAAAATACCAGATCGTGTGTTGAATGGCTCTTCATATTTTATCTTTCACATCAATCGTTGTTGGGTGTGAGAGACAATGGAAAGAAAACATTTTCAGGATTTGGGGTAGTTGAAAGAGAAAAGGGAATATAAATGCTGAAGCGTTAATTTGGCCCCTGACATCGTATTTAATTGACAATATAAATGTGGTAGACACCAAGGAAGATCTTTCTCATTAGCATGTGGACTTGCATGGATTATAATGAACCACCCTGGCCTCTCAGATCCCTGCTCGGCCTCAGCGACAGCTCGTGCTTGGTGCTGAGGAGGTGACTTGGCAGCTTTGGTTAAGGAAATCAGCGTAAATGATGTTCAGAATGCATATTATTAAAGCCTTATAAATTTTAGAAGTATTCCAAACGTAAATGTTACTGGTTTTTACCAACGTAAAAAAAATCTATTTTTCTTTATTACCATGTTCAAAGAAAACAATATCAAACTTTGTGTTTAACACCTAAATAGACTGACCTCAAGCATCATCCAATCCACCAGACGTTTGCCTTAGGAAAAACCAAGACCTCACTCTCCATGATAGCCCTTATCTTCAGAAACTGGCTCTTCTCACAGAACCTAGATGGGTTCTCTAATTTCAGAGAGAAGTTAGTTGTAAACCCAGTTCAAAGTTAAGAAAGCAAAAAAGACTAGCGTGCGCTTCCTCTGCCCTCTCTCAATATAGCATATATTATATAGTGTTCTCAAAATACTCGTGCCACCTGGCCTATCTCTAGGCAGAATTACAGCTTTGGCCTTCTTCCAGAGTCATTTCTGGAGACTGCACCACCTGCCTATAAGGGCTCCTTCCCAACCTATGTCTGGTGCTTGCATCTCTGAGCTCAGGACAGGGTCTGAGCAAAGGAGTCCTAATGTAACATGTACCTGAAGCCAAAGGAAGTATGATGTCATTGCCAGGTGTAGAGATCTCATCAATATTCGCAGAGACTAGGTAATTCATCCTCTCAAGGGGAGGGAGGTGGTTAGCAAAGTGTCAAAATAACGTCTCTAAAAACAAGCCAGGAAACAGAATGCATGCTTCTTAGGGACTGAGGGAAACGAATAGAATTATCATTTCTTACAAAAGCATACCAAACATAGATTTGGTATGGGAAACACCTTTAAGCCAATTTTACGAAGCAAATTTCTCTCTTTGGAGTTTGCATAAAATTAGGACATGAACTGGCACATCCTTCAACCTGGATTGAAACAGAGAAAAAAATGTAGCGATACTTGCTTTTTGACCCAAAGATATATATACGGGTCATTTTTAATTACTTATTTACCCCAGGATAGCATAACGCAAAGTAACACATTGGAAAGAGAAGAGTCAGCTCCTACTTTTGCCCTCATAAAGAAAACTTACCTTCCATGATTTTAACACAGTAGACACTGGCATTCACAGGTGTAACACCTAAGATTTCTGTGTTTCTCAAGTGTCCCCCAGAAGTCTGGTGTGTAGTACAGGTGTTTTGCTGAATGACAAGTTAGAGTCATGTGAACATGAAATTCTGAGCTTCCCAACTACAGGATTTATCTCTGTGCTGCTTCGTGCCCTCTGCTTGCGGCCCACACAGTCAGGCTTGGGAGTTGTTTGTGGGGTAGGGCATGTGTGTGGGTGTATGTCAATTACCCATCAAATGAGAAAGAGAACTTTCATAGACTTTTTTTAATGTGATGTGAGGGTGTGCACAAGAAATCTAGAACTCCAGATGGAAATGTGTTACAGGGTATGAGGACAAGGGTGCATGTTCCTGCAGCCAAGAAAGAGAAATTCTTAAGAAGAGGCTGGAAGTGGCCGTGAAAAGAGATAATGAGCAGCCTTGAAAGCTATAAAGAGATTCAATGGCATGTGTAAATAATTCACAAATGTGAGGGGTTTTTTATGGTCTTAGAACATATCTTCAAGAATTCCAAGGGTCTACTGCATGGCTCTAAGAGGACAGATGAAATCACTATTACATAATAGGACTTACTTTTAATTTAGCTGGTTTAAGTGTATTCTAAAATGAGGCACAGAGAGCAAATTATTTGAAGAGGGAGGAGGGCAACAGCAACATTTATTCTAAATGGGCCGCAGTAGTTCTGCTGACAACTTTTTTTGTTTTCCGCATGCCACAGCACCTACGACACGGACCATGACTCAGTGGTCCTTAAAATTATTATAGCCGATGTCAATCTGTGTCTTGAAAGATTCCATTTTATCCAGCCTAGGAACCAGAAAACACAGATAGTGCAAAAAGACCAAGTGAAATAAGAAAAGTGAATTAAAACACCATGGATTGATGCCTAAAATCATCTCTCTGCATTACACATGAAAATGAGTTTGGTGATTTCATTATTTACTGAATGCACTCACCACAAAATCACTTTATTATTAACTATTTAAAACCATCTCTGCTTAAAGTGGATTCACTTTTGAATAAATCAGTTGGGGCTGGTTAGCTTGCATTTTGAGCAGTTGTAATGAATTGACAAAATGGAAAGGAACAGGAAATAGTGGTGTAGTGATATCTCAGAGGGTTCCTAGAGTTCAAGGCTCTTAGCTGACCCTGGAGAGCTGTATAAGGTTACCAGACATAGTGTAAAAGCCCACTTATTAATGGAAAATTTTATGAACTCTTTAATCACAAAAGCCTTTTGTGCTCTAAGACATACTTCCAGTGAACACAAGACAATTGTAAATCTGTGTTCATTTTCTTTTTACAAACAAGAAAAATAGTTTTAGTCATGATTCTTTAGAAAAATGAAACCCTGGTTGCTGTAGTGATTATCTCAACAAACATTAATTTTGAAGCCATATTTTAAATGACTGAATTCCATCACTGAAGTTTCCAAGCAGTAACACATATTATAGAGATGATAGGTATGTTGAACTATTTAAAATACTTTCCTAAAAGGAAAGAAAAACCTGTTAAATATAATTTGGCTAAAAAGTGAATAAAAATTATGAACATTTCCATTCCTATGTCATTCACTGGCCTATTCAGACCCAAAATAAAAGTATCTAAATCTTCCCCAAGTAATAGAAATTTAATGATTGTGGGGCGCCTGGGTGGCACAGTGGTTGGGTGTCTGCCTTTGGCTCAGGGCGTGATCCCGGCATTGTGGGATCGAGCCCCACATCAGGCTCCTCTGTTATGAGCCTGCTTCTTCCTCTCCCACTCCCCCTGCTTGTGTTCCCGCTCTCACTGGCTGTCTCTATCTCTGTCGAATAAATAAATAAAATCTTTAAAAAAAAAAAAAGAAATTTAATGATTGTGACTCCCCCCTCCCACAATGTTAATATTAGAATATAAGCCAGAATGTGATTTTTAAAATAAAATGTGATCTAGGTGCTTTCGTCATTATATTGCGGAATCTTTTGCCAACTGAGAACCACTGCGACCATTTCAAATCAGAGACCTGCATTTAATTACCATATTATATTTTACTGTGTATGAGAGTATAATTGAAATGGCTCTCCTCTCAAGGAGTACACAGAATCATAAGGTATAGAAAATAAATATATGCTTAAGTATAATTCAAAATGGGAAGTGCACAGGTGCCATAAAAATATATAAATACAAAATATGGGTATTTTTTGAAAACAAAAGATTGTGTTTCATTAGAAAATGAAGCTTCATGAAGGAAAGTATCATTCTGTAGGAGGGGTAGATTCTTGTTGACTAAATCGTGGGTGGAAGGGAATAGCCAGATACAGCTGGATTAAGGAAGGAGCCTTGAGGGTAAGATGCATCAGAGTTCCAAATGAAAAATGAATTCTGGAATAATTGGAGAGGGCTGTCAAAACTTATTTGTTAGATGGTGGGGAAAATTCAAGGTTTTTAAATAAGGAATCTTTTGAGGAGTACCCTGCATCCATTCAGTTACTGGAGAAATGCTCTATGAGACAAATGGATGTAGTGGTACCTTAAGAAAGTTCATTGAGAAGTGGTATGAAAGGGAAGGAAGGGGTTCCAGAAACACTGTGGGGTAAAAGCAATAGTAATTAGTTGCCAATTTGTACTCATCTAAGGGGTGCAAATGAAATGAAAGTTTTGAGTCTGGGTGTCCAGGGAAATGATGGGTAAAAATCAAGACTCTAGAGAAGAATAGTACTTAGTTTGAAATGACTTTGTAAAATTCAGGTGGACCAGGATGCCAGAAATAGGAGACGTGGAGTTTAGGGGATGGATTAGAGCTGGGAACATGGAATTTGATATTCATTTCCTCTGAGATAGTCACTGAGGTTGTAGGAATTGTGTGATTGTGTGGAATTAATGAAAAGCTCACCATTAAAGAGAGGCAGAGAGGGTAAGTAGTGGAAGCTTAAAGGGAAAAGGAAACTTTAGATGTATGCGGAAAGAGGAAGATGAAAAGAAAGGTAAAAAAGAAAGAAAGGGAAGGAAGGATGTGGGGGAAGGGAGAAGGGAAGGACCTACCCAAGAAAGTTAATGTACAGTAGAGTCAGTAAATGCGTTCTCTGAAGGGCCACCAGAGATACAACAAATGAACATGGTTGAATAAAACTTTATTTGCAAAAACAGTAACAAGGCCCACGGGCCTTAAACCCATCCAGAAACCAAGGGAGGAGAGAATTTAAAGAGGCTGGAAGTGAAAATGAAGAGAGATAATCAGCAGTCTTGAAAGCTGTGGAGAGGTCCAGTAGCGTTAGGACGTGGTACTTGCACTAGAGAATCATAAGAACATCATGAGGTTATTTTTAATATAATGGGAGCAGAAGCCATTACACTGTCGAGTGTGCAGATAGGAATTGGGAAAGAATGAATAAATTGCCTATTATATCTACACAGTCCCAACATCCCAGGATTTACATAATTGATTACATTTTTAAATCTGCGTTTGAGATTGTGTAGACAATCACAGTTGCCACTGTGTAAAGGCATATGGTTTCATTAGCAGCAGCAAAAGTAGAGAAAGTAAGACACAAATTTTAGTTGAAATTTCAGTAAGCAGCGCGGGACCCTGGAGAGCTGGGTCTAATCTTGGAGTTCACCCTACTTTGAGTTAAATTTTATTTACTAATGAGTTTTTCTCTCGTCATAGATCTTGATAGGCTACAAAAATCAGGCATCTCTTTGAAGAATTGATACTCGGAAAACAAAGGAGGTCAGGATATCAGTGGTACGACCATATGATGAAGAACACCCCTCGCAGACCTTCGGGTGATAACGCTCTGAGTTTTAATTGATTGCTGTGTGTGCAGCCAGCATGAGGTGGCCAAAGAGAAAACAAGCTAGTGGAGGTTTTTCAGAGAATATTCATGTTGCTGATGTTTCTCATGCATGTACCTCTAGCTGGATCTCCCCTTGTGCTTCAGGCCCAGGACCCCAGCTGATTCTTCTCAAATGGCTTCGCTTGCCACTCAGAGCAAAACTCAGGTCTTTACTTGCACCATGCACACCTTCCTCTGCCTGTTCTCATCCCCTTTGCTGTCCCGTTTTCAGCTCCAGCAATGGAACAGCCTCCTTGTGGGTCCTTAGGCACATAACACACCCCTTCCCACCTTAGAGTTATTATCCCTGCTGTTTGCTCTGCCTGGAATCCACCCCCCTCTCCAGTTTGTCTCTGCCAGCTCCCCCCACCACCACCACCCCCCAGCCCTTTCAGGTCCTTGCTCAGCTGTCATTTTGTCCATGAGGCCTTCCCAGCCACCCTCTCCAGAATTGTCCACCTTCCTCTCTGCAGCCTGGAGCCCCCCTCACCCACCTCCCCCAGTTTATTTTTCTCCATGCATTTCTCATTATCTGACTGAGTATATGTTTTTCTTGTTTATTTTTTATTGTCTGTCTCCCCCCAAGGCAAAATCATGAATTTTTATCTGCCTTGTTCACTGCTCTCTTCACAGCACCCAAGAAGAGTGCTTGATTCCTCATAGGTGTCCAATAAATATCTGTTGGCTGAATATATAAATGAATGTTTGGATCAAGAGGAGTAGTGGTTTTATATATTATCCAATATATATTCTGCCTTGGTGATGGTATTTTCAGTTTAGGTACATTTAAAACGAAAACTGCCTAATTTGAACAGCCCGGGAGCTGGGAAGGGATTTAGCAGTGGTGTCATATCAGGGATGGTTGGAGCGGCACTAAATTTACTGCCAGGGTGCAACCGAAGGGTGATGCACTACCCAGTCCCAGGTGAGGTAGGGAGCGCTTTGAGTGTCTTATCTCATTTACTCCTCAAAACCGCAGTGGCAGGGAAGAAATGGAGGAGGAGAGGTGGGAGATCTATTGCCCAAGGTCAGATGGCTGCAGGTGACAGGACTGGACATCCCACCCATGTCTCTGAAGCCAGAGCTCTATCTCTATCTTAAAGAAACACGGCAGCTGTTGTTTTTAGATCACTTCTTGCATAGAAAGTGATGGAATAGGACTCTTCTACTCTACAATGCTATGCATGTTCCCCCTGCCCATTCTCCCCCCGCCCCACCATACACTGCTTTTCCCTCTTCCCACTACTCCCCATTCTGCCACGGCTCTTCTGTCTGGAAGAAAGCAGCAGCTCACCTGGAAGCCAGTGTTTCTTTAACGGGGACCTGCTTGCAGCAGCCTTGGGAGGGCGGACAGTGAGGGCATCCGCAGGTAGCAGGCAGCCCACGAGGCTCAGGGGAAAAGAAAGGCTGGCAGCGCGCAGCCTCTGTCCATTCCAACCGCAGACACCCCTCTCCCTTCCTGCCGCCATGGGCCAAGGTGAAAGAGATCACACAAACCCTTCTGTGAGTCATTCTGGTTAGGACATGGTACTCTTAAAGTCTCAGTGTATGTTCATGGATTGTTATATTGTTTGCATTCACTATAGTCACCTATGAAAGGACTTCCTGTCCTTGAAAAATAGCTGAATGGGCCAATTTATTTCCATGTAAGAGAGAGCCTTTAATCTCTTGACAGCACCTGGGCTGAGGTGGGAGAGGTGAGAATGGACATGGGTGCAGCTGGGTCTTGTGTCAGTCTGCTGTTAATGTGAGGGAAAGTAAAGTTTAAGAGCCTCGTGAGTTGAAGAGGCAAACATACAAAATCTGGCTTTGAGTAGAGGATCCACCCCTACGAGCCTCCTATCAACTATGAGCTTAAGAAAAGAGAGAGAAAAGCTTCATTCCCCAGGTAGTAATACCGACCATGGCCCCTTCCAGGAGAAGCCTGCCTGAGGCAGATCAAGGATCCAAGAAAGGTGCCCCTAAAGCCAAAATAACTGTAAATACATTTGGATTTTTTGGGTTGAGAGTAAGTAATCCAGAATATGATACGTGACTTTGAGTTTCCGTATTTATATTAGTGGCCTGCTTAAACTCATGCTGCTTAAAGTCTGTTGCCTCTTGGGAGGAGAACAGAGAGGAGTTTGACAGGGTGACCGTAATGGTAGCAGTTTTCCACATCGTTGCCTGAAATCTCTGAAAGGATCTGGGAGAGGGCACTGATTTTGTATTGCTGCAGAATAAGTCATCCCCAAATCCAGTAGATTGATGTGGTGACTATTTTATTTGCTTACGGTTCTGTGCGTCAAACATTTGGGATGAGTTTAGCCAGGCAGTTCTCATGCTAGTCTCACTGTGGTCACATAGGGCTGCGGTCATCTGGTGGCTGGAAGGTGACCGGTCATTCTAAAATGAGTCACTTACCTCAGTCGGGGTTGGCTGCCAGTGGAGCAGCGTGTGTTTTAGGCTTTCTTGGGTTCCTTCACATGGTGGCGAGGTTCTAAAAACAGTAACCAATTGAGGGGAAACCCAATGTGCAAGTGCTTTTTAAGCTTTTGCTTTGTGTCATGTTTGCTGCTGGTCCACTGGCCACGTCAAGTCATCTCGCCAGGTCTGGAGTCGTCCTGGGACGCCGGAGGGCATGGAGCGAGAACTGGAGACAGGCTTCATTGTAGGGATCTTTGCAGGAACGGTTTATTGTAGGTACATATTTGAAAATTCGAGTAGATCCGTTCACCTGCAGGTGTTAGGGTTCTGCAGTTAGCTTTGTAGGGATTTTGTCACTCGGAATGAGACTCACACAGTATCACCATCCCCCCTCCCCCCCCCCCCCCAAAAAA
>NC_048224.1:108087827-108360198 GCF_002007445.2 Ailuropoda melanoleuca | reverse complement strand
CCCCCCCCCCCCCCCCCCAGCAATGAGCTGGGATACCCAAAGCTATCTCATCCCTTTCTCATTCAAAAGGAACAAAATCTCAAATGTAAATTCTTTTCAGATGCTTATACTTGATTTGCTGCTCTCTTACTTTGGGAAGTAGATGATGGTTTTGGTTCTGGTGCCTAGGTAACATTTCCATTTTCTCTGAATGGGTGCCCCCAGAGAATCAGTGCTTCTGAAATGACTGAGGAACTCAAAAACTAATGGAGGTTAACTAGGGTAGACGTTCCTATCCCACATTTAATAAAAATAGAGTAGAATTATGCAAGTATGTAGATAAGCTAATCATCTGACCTAATCAGCAATGCAGATTTTAAAAAGCCTTTCTAATTACTTCCTCAGCTTGGCTGAAGGTATGGGTAAAAAGAAATTTCCCAGCATGATGGTAGCAGATGTATTTCATAATATTTATTGAAAATATTGGAAAGAAATCCTCAATTATGATGTTCCTGAAAAGTGCATCAAAAAAGATATCATATTTAACATATTTTAAACTTTCATTAAGATATAAACATAACATAATTTAGATGATCAACTCTCCCACCAGTTATTTGGAATCATTATTACAATTAGACTTTAGCTCTCAGAGCCAGATTGCTTATTGGTTAACTGCCTGTGTCTTCCCTGAGTTGTATTACTTATCCATGAAAGCTCTAGTTCTCTTGGACAAAATGGGACCACCGGGATAGTCTCTGTTCTTTAGCTGTTTGTTAATTTGGTATCTTGGCAAAGGAGTCCTAGTGCATGATGTTTCAACAACTTTAAATGTTAAGTTGCTGACATTTACAGGCATATGTAACACCACACAATATGTGATTTGGAAGCCTAGATAGATCTGATACTCATTTTCTTGGCAGAATTTGAGTAGTCATGAATGACTGTCAAATAAATCATTCTACAATAGGGTTGCCCAAAAAGAAGCTAGCTATGAATTCCTGGTTGAAATGCCTATATCATTCCTGTGTGTTGTGGTACTTGAGTGATCATTGTTCATCTTTACCTTCCATTCTGTGTGCTGCTCGATATCTTTCCAACGCATTCTGCTTAATATAAGTTGGCCTGAGTCAGTTGCTGTTGCCTGCAGTCAAAATAAATCCTAAATGATTGGGTACTTTCAGTGCCTTTGGAGTGCCTGAATGCTTACGTAGCTCTCTGTTATCAGATTTTTGTGGAACTGGATACTTTCCTCTACAAAGTGTTTCTCCAACATCCGTCTTCTAGGGAATCTTCTTTAGAGATCAGATGGAAAATAAACAATGTTTTGTGTCAGACGAAGACAACATTCAAAAACTCTTAATGAGTGTCACTGCATGATTCCTGGCATTTGAGAAAGTGCATGCTGCGTTTTTGGAGAAGTTGTGAGTGCTGAGTCATATGATGGTGATTTGTTTTATTTGAGGACAGGGCCAGAAAATATCAATAATCCAACATATAGTTTATTTTATTGGCTGGTGGCTCTGAAACTATAACATAGTTACACAACTGAAAGTCGTGAGATGTGACAATTTTGTATCCCCAGACTCTTAAATCTCTACATCATAGCTTCTCAGCATGGGTCTTTTGGCATTTCAGACTGGATAATTCCCTGTCACGGGGGACTGATTATCCTGTGTATTGTAGGATATCTAGCGCCATCTTTGACTTGTGCCCACTAGGTGCCAGGAGCATCCCCTTCCCCCGGAGGAGTCATGACAAATCAGATTGTGACAAGCCAGATGTTGCCAAATGTCTCTTGGGGGAAAGGGGGCGATTTTCTCCTTGGTTGAGGACCACTGCTTTAGATTATTTGAATTATTTTCTCTTTCAACTAACATTTATGAAGCACTCCCTTTGTTAAAAATACATTTTGTTATGTTTATATTTACAGGCAGAATGTACGTCAAATACACTAAGGCAAGTATATTCAACAGATAAAATTTCCTTCCTAACCAAGTTTAGTTAGAAATACGTTGGAATGCTTTAGGTTTTTCTATTCATATTGTAAGTACTAGGTAGAATCACGAGAAATTGTCTTTTTGTGAGTAAAAAAAAAATGGTGAAATATCAACATTTCCCAGTGTTTCTACCTAATGTACAATGTACAGTAACAAAGAAATGATTTGAGGGGAAAAAAAGAAATTATAAGTGTGCCCAGATGTGATCGTAATCATGATTTTAAGTGCATTTTGCTTCCCTTTGCAAGCAGTGGTGGTTTTAGAAATCTCTCGTAGGCAGGTTTGAAGAGCAGCGGTCTGGCTGCAGCTGGCTAGGGCTGAAGTCATATATTTTAATGTGATTGCATAGCTTGTGCAGTACTTTTAATTTAGAAGGTGTGCTTATTTTGTGCTTGAGGTGAGGGCTGATGTAAAACCTAGACAGCAGTGGATACTAAAACTGTTCGTAGGAGGAAGTGGAACTGAAATCTGAATTTTAAAAATATGCGTTCACACATTAAATGTTGATGGTAATCCTTTCATTTGAAAGGATCCGATGGTCCCGGTGAACAGGGGTCACAGAACATCAGGCTATTGCTTGCTTTGTTGGCAAGTTCACGGTGGGAGAAGAATCGTATCTGGAAATGCCTTTCTGAAAAATGAAATCGGAACAGAGATGAACACTTTCTACCACATAAAACATATATTTAAAATGCTGCTACTTCTGTCATTTTTGTGCACTCAGATCTCCACTTAGAACAGTAATGAACTGTGAGACAGCATTCACTGAAGTATGAAAAATACCTAAAACTTTGTGTTAGTCTTGTAAACCTTGTTCTTCTTTAAGCTTATTAAGAGAGCTATAGGCAGATAAAATCTCCTCTCCCTTGGCTCTCCACCTTCCAGGGAATGTGCTAACGAGCAGTGAAATGGCCAGAACTCTGGCAGCAGAAGCAAGAAGGAAGAGCCAGGGGGTTGCACAGTAACTCACGAACTACCTAATCAGCTTCTTGACCACTCAGGAGTTCGTAATATTGTGGATTTTATAGTTTCTATTCTGTAATCGTCCCCTGAAACTGTTGAGAGCTGATGGAGGTTCTGTAAATCAAATGGACAAGGGAAAAAAGTCAGTAAATGCTCAGTACATAAAATGCACCACTTTCACGAATTCCTGGGATTTCTAGAGAATTCCATGTGCGTGATAGGCACAGAAGAGAGATGCCGTGCTTGATGTTGGTCCAGGACAAGGTTAACTTTCTGCACACTAATTTTAATTCATTATATATGCCTTTTTTTCCCAGCACAAATGGACCCCCGAGGCCTATCTCCCAGACAAAGTAAAAGTGACAGTGACGATGATGACCTGCCAAATGTGACCTTAGATAGCGTTAATGAGACTGGATCTACGGCCCTTTCCATAGCCAGAGCAGTACAAGAGTAAGTACCGTGTTCTCAGGATGAACTAAGACTCGCCAAGGTGTTCAGTGGGTAATGGAAACAGCAGTACCTCCTGTTCCCAGGACTTGTCATTCCAGCTCGGAACGAGCTCACGTGTCAGCATCCTTCCAGCCAGGCTTACGTTCTTTGGGAGCAGATTAGGGGAAAGCATGAAGTATTTTACGTAGTTGAAAATCTGTGCTTTTGTTAGAAATGAGGCTCCTGTGCATCTCTCCTAACACCCTCCTACCTCTTCTCTTTAACTCTGAAAAAAATATATTGTTCTTTTTGAATGTCACCATCCAATTATTATCATCATCGTTATTAATCATATACAACAGTCAAGAGAAATAAAATATGGCAAGTATTACGATCTTGTTTTGATAGGAAAGTACAGAACAGCTTTTTTGAAATTTTGAATTTGGGAGATGATATTTTACCACTTTGAAACATCAGAATCATGTGTAATTTTTAAAGAGATCTTTTCTCTCTCCTTTTATCCAGACCATAGAGTTAGAGTTCATCCTTGTTAATCGAAGATAGTTGCTTTTCCATCATTGTCGATTCTGTATCTAGAATTGAACCTATGACTAGTCCTTGTATATTTTTTTCTCTGGAATAATTTTTAATAACATTATCTTACATAAGAGTAGGATTTAAATAGCCACTGTTGTTGCTGACACATGAGTTAGCAGTTCACTCAAGATGATCTTAGTCACTTCCCATATTTTAATTCCTTTTCCCAAATACTGACTAAGAACTGACTCTGCTCCATGTATTAGTCTTTGAAATCTTTAAATAACACACACACACTTTAGTATGGCGTTTTGGAATTCAAAGCATATGTGTGTCTGTGTGTGTGTAAAATGAGTAATGCGTTTCTATGTTCTATGGATAATACATATATAATATTTATATGATATATGTTTGTGCACACGTATAAATATATATGGTATATTAGGGGAAACAGGATATAATGGATCTAAAATGAAATTTGGAGTCCGAAAGATCTGAATTCAAATTTACATTTGAGCTCTTGGTGGTCGTGTGACTTTTGGCAAGTTATTTAACCACTCTGAGATGTTTCTTCATCTGTATAAGAAAATCAGAATACTTACCTTATAGCCCTGTTATGAGGATGTAATACAGTTTATAAGATATAAAAATCAAGTCACAGTGTTTTGGCACATAGAAGGCTTCAATTAACTATGGAATTAGCATTATAATTATAGTAATAGTGTATAGTATATGACAACTGGGAAATTAAAGTGTGGCAAATATTGTTATTCTAATTGTACAAGTGAAGACACTCAGAGAAGTTAAATGACTCCTCCAAAGGAGGATATAATGAGTAGTAGCAAGACAAAGTTTTGGACTTCTGACTCCCAAAACAGATTTTTCCCTAAGAGTAACTGTCGTGTTTGTTTCCAATAATATTCTTTCACTTCAACACCTATAAAAAGCCTTTTTTCCCTCCTTTGTTCAAATAACTGGTTGTAGTCACTTAGTTTCTCCAAAGCAAATGTTCATTTGAGCCAAGATAGGCATTGAGTCAAAGGGGTTGCTGAAGTCATGTTTAAAATGGTGTCATGCTGAGTCACCTCATCACTAATTCAGTGATCAGCACAGTTAATATGGTTTTGTGTGACCTAAATCTTAAGATCCATCTTTGAAATGAGACTAAATGATGACAAGTTTCAGTTCTAAGATGAATAGTAGGTTTCAGAGACATTTTAGTCATATTGTTTTCCTGTATCATTATAATACACGTATAATTTGCGTGTGTGAGCACGCGAGTGTTTACACAGGTGGGTGTGTTTCTTTTAATTCAAGCCTTAAAGTTGGGAACTGTGATTATGAAAATCTAAATTATGTTTACTTTTTTGGGGACTTAGATAGCAAATAATGATATTAACTTTTTAAACATAACTATTTTTTTGCTTTTAATATTATGTGCTTATGATATATAGTGTATTTTCATGTGAAATGCTTACTAGCAGCCTCAGGAACTGGAGCCTCCTTTGCAGCCTAACCTCTCTGGCTTGCTTTGTGAGAACATTTTCAAGCCACAGTATCTTGTATAACTGCATATGCCTGCCTTTATTACTATTACAAAATTTGCCTGTGTATCTAGGGAAATGCCAGATTCATTATTCATGTAAGTGTTTTCATTAAACGATTAGTAAAGAATACTGAGCCGTCACCTGGGAAGCCCTAGAACGCCAGGACCCATCAATAGTTAATTAAGTCTCATTCAAGACGCAGTGTGTGTATGTAAACACCGGGAAGTGAGAAGATAGCATTAGATGAAGCAAAAAGAAGGCTCTGTAGAGACCTTTTAAATATGGGTGTATTTCAAAACTTACAGTAATGTACTGAGGAAAATTTTATTCTGGGACAAATAAATGTATAATCCTTGTTAGACACTTAAAACAAAATCTGTACTTTGGTTTACCCAAAGTTAACTTTCAATGTATACAGTTGTCAGCATGTCTTTCTGCTCCTCTCTTAGTTTCTCCTTAATTCTTTAATACATATTGCTATTAATGATTTCCTGTTTTCTCTTTTTCTATCTGCCTTTGGGTCTTGATGTCTTCTATTAACTCAAAAGCTGTCAAACAAAAATTTCCAGGGTAGTATGATCAATAAAATAATGCATTAAATAAAGTGTAAAACACCAGCTATGCATACGCAAGATGAGCGGATTTCAAAAGACACCTGTACTTGCCTGTTTGCAAAACTTTCTTGAGAGAGTTAGATTGAGAAGTATGTCTATGGGTAGAGAGGCAACGACATCAAAGGTTTATGTTTATTAGAGGTAGCATACTTTAAAAGCCGTGGGCAACCGGTACACATTTGGCTTTCCAATCAAAGGTGAAAGGAGTCATGGTTTAGGAAGGGTTCAAAGGCTGGCCTCTTAATTCATTGGCCGCCAGTGCAGCATCAATCAAGGAGAAGAGGAAGATGAGGAAGGAACATATTCGGGAATGGTTGAAACTGCCTTGTCCTTGACCTGTCCCTACGACAAGATGCTAACTGGAGGGGTGGGTTCTCTTCTTTGTCTTCTTGCCCATTAAGGTTCATAGTCTTGTCAATAATCATTATAGTTTGAGTTTTTAATTAGGTGACTTACTTTATTGACATTGGTATATCTACATAGCCTAAACCTTAATATACTAACACATTTTTTTCTAAATGCCTGTTATGCATTTTACTGGCTTTTTTTTTTTTAAGATTTATTTATTCTGGGGGGGTGGGTGGGGAGGGCAGAGAGAGAGAGAGGGAGAGGGCAAGGGCTGAGCACAGAGCTTGCCACGGGGGCTTGATCTCAGGACCCCGAGATCATGACCTGAGATGAAATCAAGAGTTGCATGCTTAACTGACTTTGTCACCCAGGTGCCCTTGTGTTCTACTTGTTTTTAAAATGAACTTTTAATCCTTTAGTTTAAGAAATGTTTCCTTTGATTTGAAATGCAGAGGTTGTTAGCCATAATTGCATCCTCCCTGCCACGTATTCAGATTTTCCTGTCTTTAAATAAAAAAGAACATCGTTTGGTACTGGAGTGGGAACCTGAGGTCACTTTGATGTGTATAGATTTATAGAGTGAGGTTTCTGAACTGTGCTTGAACTAATCATTTCAACCATTTTCATTAATTCTCTTGATTATCGTTTATCAGCTCAGGATCAGTGAATTCAAATACAATGGAAAAAACCACGGAGAGGCCCACACACAGGCTCTGCCCTTTTCTTGTTTTAATTGTGCAGATATTGTCCAAGTCAGAAACCGCGTGTTCGGTAATTCTGACAACGCCACCTTCCAGCAACTCATAGAACATCTGTTTTGTTTTGGTCTGGGTTTTTTTTTCCCCCCGATGGTAAAATAGGGTCATTACCCTTAACAACTTGACAAACATAATTATGAAATAAGTGTTTGGAAAAAGAGAAGTACAGGCACATGATTAGAGCAAATTATTGTAATTAACTCTCACCCCAGGCAAAACAATGATATTTTTTTTAAATAGGTACAGTTTGGCTGTGTTACCCAGACCCTCTAATTTCTGTACCCCTTTATAATTATTTTTCTCTAATTCCAAACACTCATACTCCTCGTTTGTTAACAGGAGTAGATTAATCAACTTCGTACAAACTGAAGTGTAAGTGAATGAGACTATCTCCTGAGAGAAATTTCAGTGTAACCGGGAACAAGCCATAAACTAAAAGGATAAGGATCTAGACACAGGCATCCCTCCACTTCCAGAAGTTCCCATTATGCCGCTTTGCTTTTACAAAAGACCTATTTTTGCTAACTGAAAGAAAGCCATCTTTACAAAAGAAGGTGAACAGCAGAAATAGGGTTCAGTATTTTTTTGCAGTAAGCCCTTAGAGAGGCAGCATATACTCCAAGCAGGGAGAGCAGCCCCTCCAGGCTCCCTCCCCGGGAACCACACCCAGCATCTCTGCAGCAAACTACCAGAGCTTTGAGCTGGTCTGTGAGCAGCCTTGCTGTATCTCAATCTGTTGTGTGCCTCCATTAGTAAGGTGTGTCCTAAGACATCACAAAGGCCTAAGAGAGGTTATTTTGGGGGTCTGGGAATGCTCAAAAACTTTTCCATATAAGTTAATGGACATTGCCTCTTCACTGTACGCCATTTTGGCTTACGAAAGGTTTCATGGGAACATTCTACTTGGATAGCGGAGGAATCCTGTATAATACTTTCAGTAAGAGCGAGATGGGAAAGGGTAGAGTGCAGGGTGAGGGAAGCAGATGCAGATGTTAAGGAGATACACCTGTGTTACCCAGTGTCAGTCCTTTGAGCATTGTACATGCATGTTACTGTTTAACTCACACCGTATCTGAGGAGCCTACCCTCTCTCATCTTTATTATTAACTCTCAGAGGGAAGAAAAGCAACAAAATTAGTAGCGTTAGCAACTTTTTGCTTTGGCTAGCTTCCCTGATACTTGCTACTTGATAAAAGGATATTCTTTTTAAATGGTTCATTGTCAAGTACATTTAAGCTAATCAAAATATTTCACTGTCTTTCTCCCCCTGTTTTTATTACAATTGACCTTTGAACACAGGGTTGAATTGTGCAGGTCCACTGATATGCGGATTTTTTTTTTCAAATAAATACAGTGGAATACTTTAAATTTATTTAATTTTCCTGATGATTTTCTTAATATTGTTTTCTCTAACATACTTCATTGCAAGGATACAGTATGTAATACATATGCAAAATATGTATTAATTGACTGGTTTTGTTATTGACAAGGCTTCCAGTCAACAGTAGGCTATTAGTAGTTATGTTTGGGGGGAGTCAAAAGTTACCTTTGGCTCACGGCGTGATCCCGGTGTTCTGGGATCGAGCCCCACATCGGGCTCATCCTCTGGGAGCCTGCTTCTTCCTCTCCCACTCCCCCTGCCTGTGTTCCCTCTCTCGCTGGCTGTCTCTCTGTCAAATAAATAAATAAAACCTTTAGGAAAAAAAAAAAAAGTTACCTGTGGATTTTTGACTGCACAGCGGGTCAGCATCCCTAAGCCCAGTGTTGTTCAAGGGTCAGCTGGGTATTTGCTCATGTGAAAGTCCCTTCTCAAAAACTGCTTGAATTTCTGGAGATGAAGAGTGCTATCTTTAGTACATTTTCTCTTAAATTATCTTTGAAAGAACAGATATGGTAGGAAGTGAGAGATCCTATTGTTATTTCAAACTTTGTTACTAGTTCAAACATCATGGTTCTTAATTTAGAAAAGTGCATTTAGTGATTTAAAAAAAGAAGAAGAAAAGAAAAGGTCAGAAATCTTGGTGCATTCGGTTAGGCATCTACTCTTGGTTTCTGCTCAGGTCGTGATGTTAGGGTCAAGATGCAGCCCCGAGTCAGGCTCTGTGCTGGGTATGGAGCCTGCTTGGATTCTCTCTCCCTCTTGTCTTTTCCCCACCCCACCCCACCCCGTGCTCAATCACTCTTTTTCTGTCTCTCAAAAATAAATAAAGCTTTTTTTTTTTTTTTAAGGGTCAGAAATCTTGAGTGGTATTTTAGGTTTTGTTTTCAGTTTTCTTGTTCTGAACTTCTTGAAGTTTCTATTAATGCCCTCCTGTATGATTGTGTTAATGTCTTTTAAAATTACAGTAGAGAACAGTACAAGAGATGAGGAAGAAAGCAAAAACAAAGGAATTATAACTGACAGCCTACTTTTTAACAGATACTATGGAAGCTCATGTAGTTTTCATTTAATTTGCCCTGTGATCCTGCTTTTATCCTGGAGATAAAGAAATGGAAACCCAGAGCGGTTTACTCTATCCCCAGAGGTCCTGCAGCTGTAATTTACAGAGCTCATATTCATTTCCAAGTTTGTCTGACTATAAACCCATATTCCTTTGTGAAGACAGCTTCTGTCTTTATGTTGTGGCTTTAATATCTCTAAACTGCCAACTATCTAAAATTAGCAAAGTTTTTTGAACTTCAAGTACCAATAAGTATGCAATTGTATGAAATAATTTCATATTTTTTCATCTTTAAACTCATTATTACTTTAAATATAATCTGATATGGGGGAAATAATTCTATCAAGTACCTTCTCAGAATTTTTTTTAAAGCTATTCCTCTTCTATAAATCACACACATTATATTGAAGTCTGAGGAAATAAAATACGAACATATTAGCGTTTTTCATGTAAACTTCACTGGTACTATTTTATTTAAAGAAATTATTGTTGGGAGAAACGTGGTTTCAAGTGTGTTTTAATATACACATACATGCTGACATTCCCAAACCCCAAAAATGAACATCTCTTATAGAATTGCTTTCTGTCAATCTATAAAAGGAAAAGTTTGTCCAAGGGTTAAAATCACCCTGTGTCATCTGCTTTTGCACCCCTTGACTGAAAGATTTGAGAGTACTTGGATCCTGTCTCTCTCCTCATCTACTGATTAGAATGAACCCAACTGAGCTGATCGTGCCCAGAGAGAAAGCCAGAGAGCTCAGCATGTCAAAGGACTTCTGTTTTTCCTCTCAGTTCTTTCCTAGATTCTTCTTTCATTAAAAGAAGCTGTAGGTTTATTTAATAAGCCTAGCATGCTTGGGACATTTTCAGATCCCTGCCCCTGCTTCATGTCCTACCGCAGAAACAGCTGTGATTCACATCAGTAGGTAGAGCTCTAGATGTCTGATAGTGACTATCGTGGCTGATACGGGCTCTACTGATCGGTCAATCTGAGAGGTGTTCATTCCCTCGCCAGGGGAGATGAATGTTTTTGGGTTGCTCTTCTTTTGAAAGAGCTCAGAAAAAGCTGCTGCTTTTCAGTGAATGAACACAGATAAAACCTAAAGTGTATGCTTAGCCTGCATCAGCCCATCAGTCTCCCACGCCTAAAAAACAATTAAAAATCATGATCACTGAATAACTCAGTCCCTGGGTGTTTAATACCAAGATCGAGACTGTTGCAGCCACACACAGTCCCATATATCTGCTTTGGTGGGACACTGCTTGTCCCTCCTTAAGAAAAGTGAGCTCAAGTTTGACCAATAGTTTGATATTCGAATTATATCATGAGGTACCAAAGTAAGCGATCTATTCATTTGGTGAGTGGTTAATTAATTTATTCAACCCTGTGTTACATGCTGAGGACAAGATGAATGATTCATAGTATGTTAGCACGGGGACCTCAGCATCTCAATGTAAGAGCTGAAGTAAAGCACGAGACGATAAAAGCATAGGAAGGACTGCAGTGAGAGAACAGAGAGGGTACACGCAACTCAGTCTGGAATAGGTAAAAACATTGATGTGTGGTAGGGGTGCAGCAGTTCATAATAACTGGTGCAGAGGTGAGTGGAGCAGGGAGATGGGAGAAGAAGCTGCTTGGGGAGGTGGGTGGGGACCTGATTGGGAAGGATGAATTTATTCTGTAGACAGTGGGGAGGTGTGTGGATGGGCTTTAAGTGGGAACAGCAAATGTCCGTCTCAAGGAAGCTGCATGTGGTTGGGCAAGTTGAGCACTGTACATCCCAAAGGGTGCTATTTACATCGTTGTGGATATGAACAGTACTGCCTAGGTGTCCACAGTTTCCATGGTTAGACATAGGAGCTTGTGGTATAAAGATATGTAGATATCTATATAGCGAGAGCTAGGTAGATAGATACAGACATATAGAAAGTGGTGGGGATGGGAGGAGACAGACAATAAGCATTAGTTAAAATTCCTTGATCTTACAGAAGAAACTGAGCTCCATAGATCCCAATGAATTATTCCAGCATTCTGTCCCTAGAGAGAGGGGCTCAGGACTGAACCTTTTTATTCACTCATACTTTTCCCTCTAGGCTATGATACAAATTCTCTTTTTTCTAAGGGAACCTGCAGTTATTTAACCAAAACAAGAATCAAAAAGCAAATGAAAAAATGCAAAACCAATCTTCCCTCTCAAAACATTTGTTTACTTCATATTTCTTTCTGGCCTGAGTTCTTGAAACCTAGTTTTGTATCCCCTGATGATTCAAAAATATCCATTAGCCTAGAAAGTTTTTAAAAATGTATTATTACCGCCCCTTCTAGTAGCCATTAAGTACTTTTTCCCTAAAAATGATGCAGCTATTTTTCCAAGGAGGGCTTATCCTCGGAACTTTTTGCGCATGAATCTTTTTGATCATTAAAAAGTAAAATGAAATAAAAAAGAACGTATCATATATGAAAGCCACTACCCAGGAGTTGCTGGTTGAGAGTGATTTATGTCTCTTATCTCTGTGATAGGCAATTTATACTCTATGCCTAATGCTACACAGTCAGTTTGATCCCCCCCACCCAGGGCCGAAACTGACTTGAACGTCTTCTGATACACTATAGATATAAACAGATTCATTTTAGCCTTTCTAACCACTTGGAAATTATTGGGTTAACTGTGTGTTGATTTGTTTTTAAACTGCCATGCCTCATTTTAATGTGAATTTACTACTTCTTGGTGATCAATTTAAAAATAGAAATCAGGCTTTTTAAGACCAAACTTTTTGTTTTTATTTTTATTTTAAGGGGATTCCAAAGTTACATCATGGATAGAATTGATGAGCCACTTTTATTTGACAGTGGCTACGTATTTTTGCTACTTTGATGTTTAAATTTTTTTTTAGTGTTAGTAATTTCTAAGATGATTCATAATTTAAAATATGCTGGCATTTCATGTGGTCATGCAGTATATATACTCCAAACTGATTGCAAGTATTAATATGCTTTTAATTCCTTGACATACTTCTCCATGTGAGATCTTTATGTAGCTTTTTTTTGGCTATGTATTCTACCTATAATCACATTGCAAATTTATGTACACCATTTATATTTCTCATATATATTCCTAATGTGTGTAACTTGTGAGTATAGGTAGTCATTTCTCATGCATTTTTGATATGTGTTGACATAGATACTCAGTGATAATGTTGAAATATTAATAAGTTTCGCTACAAGTTCCCAGAACTATTCATCACTATTTCATTTATTAATGTAGTCAGAGAGAGTATACATGATAGAAAACCATACTGTAATATATTTGAAATTAACTCAATTCACCAGGATATAATCTCTTCTATTTTCAGTCAAATGCTCTAGACACTCTCTTTTCTTATTACTCTTTATGAGTTATAGCCATTGTACCATAATTTTCCTTTACTTTACAGCACTTTCCCACACACTTGAATCTCATTGAATACATTTACTTACATGCATCAAAGGGAAGTAAAAAACTGAAGGGTACGTTTTCATGGAGAACTTGCTGCTATATAGGAAGATCTAATACAGATGGAAAAGGATAGCTTGGAGAAGAGTAAATCTTACCAGGTTGACGTTTTACCATGATATTTTGCCATCAGCTTACACAATTGCGTAACTGAGAGTCACTATCCAGCTGAAATGTACAACATCGTGCATCATGGCTTATCTTAAAAAGTAAACCCCAAACCATGTGTGGTCAGTAATGATAAAAATGCCAGCAAATGTTGAGAATATTTCTGAGTATCTGAAAAATTATTAGTGTGCAGGAAAGAATTCCAAACTTAATTTAAAAGTAATTATATATTCTTAGCTGAAAGGATCATTTTATCAATGTAATTTTTAATATTAGACTGAGTCAGATACTGCTTCTAGATAGAATTCTGGATCTTGAATAAAATTATTTCTGTCAGTCTCTTTCCCTACCTACCTACCCACCCACCTACCTACATATCTTTCCAAATATCACTTACTTTTGGCTGCAAATAACAATAAGCCTTACTAGAGAGCTTAACCATGGAATTTCTTTTCCTAGTATAACAGGAAGTCTAGGATACACAGGACAGGCTGGTGGAGGTGCTCAGAATGTTCTGAAGGTGTCTTCTCTCTTCCTGTTTTGTTGCCCTTCAGTTGTGGTTTTTTTCCTAATGGTTGTATGAAGTCGGCTCCATCTTCAGGCATCCAGCCCTTGTTCCAGTCAGAGGGAAGAAGTAAAAGTGCAAACCAAGCAACCAGAGGAGCATACCAGCCAACTGTGACACATTTTTTTAAAGATTTTATTTATTTGAGAGAAAGAGCAAGCAGGAGAGAGCATGGCGCGCGCGGGGGGNGGGGGGGGGGGGGGGGCGGTGCTCTGAGGGAGAGGGAGAAGCAGGCTCCCCGCTGAGCAGGGAGCCCAACATGGAGCTCTATCCTAGGACCCTGGGATCAGGATCTGAGCCAAAGCCAGACGCTTAACCAACTGAGACAGCCAGGTGCCCCTACTATGTCTCTTTTCAAAAAGAGACATGTCTATGAAGAAAGGAGACTATGTCTCCTTTCCAAGGAGCCCCACCCTGTACTGCCTGCATCTCATTGACCAAAACTGGTTTGCATGTTCCCAATTATTGGAATATGGCTTAGGGGAAAGAAAAATATGACAGACTGAGTCAGTAAACCAGTATCGCCTGCCACCAAGCTTAGAGTTTAATCCTTAAGAAAAATATGGTACCACCCCAAACCCAATGTCAAGGTGGGTTTTTTTTTCTTTTTTTAAAAAATCAGTCATCTGTTACCACTATAATGCTGTATAGACGGCCATTCCAAAACTCTGTGGCATATTGCTATAAAGCATTGACTTTTCTTCCATGTCTCAGCTGATTGGTTGGGGCAGGTCCACAGGTTGTTGGAGCAGCAATGTTCATGTCTCTCATTTTTCTAAACCCAACAGATGACCTATGTCATGTATTTCTCACGGCAGTGGCTAGAGTGTAAGAGGAAAACCCCATCTGTACAAACACATTTTAAGCCATTGCTCACAGCACTCATCTGCCAGCATCCCATGGCCAGCGCAAGGCGACATGACCCAGCCTAGCATCAGTGTAGCAGGGACCACATTTCTCCCTGGAGATGCGGAACTTTAGGGGAGTATTGACTAACATACTTACAATTTAGAAAAGGAAGGCTATTGTTTCTAGAAGCAATTAAAATAATTGAATTTACTACGTTTTGGCAAATTTTAGTCATGTTTTATGATAAAATTTCTAGGTGATTCTGATGGATCTCATAATTCCTCCCCCTATATTCACTTAATGATGTATTTCTTACAATCAGTAATAACAAGTACATTTATGATGTCTTGGTATCTGAATTTCATAGAGTAAATTCATATCTCCAGGGTTTATACTCTCAGAAGTGTTCTTTTGCTAAGTATAATAGAGGGTATTATTAAAATGTTGTGCTTAGGCAGCTGATGCTAGCCGAATGAGCAAATTCTGTGAAATATAGTTATGGTTAGTCTTTAACTTAAATTTACATTGATTAATCTCATAGTATACAGAATGGCTAAAAATAACTTTAGCTATTTGCCTTTTTCCTCTGATTTCTGGAATTCTATAGCCATGGGCTACAATAGTGACAAAACACAAATAAAGCAAAATTATATAGAGAATTTAAAATAAAATCTTTGAGCTAAAATTTCCTGTTTAGCAATACATGTATCAGTCTCCAATCCTGCATCTATTTTCCATTTTGTTCTATATGTGTAATCACTGTTACAAGTCAGAGGAAGCATGGGGTTTGTTCTCATAGAGTTCCCACTTTCAGATGCAAATATAAAACTAATTTTAAATTGTACATTTAGAGGAACTTTTCTAATACGATAGGAAAATGCAAGCAAGAAAATTGATTAGAAGATATAAATGACTTTTTTAAATCAAGAGATTAAAATATCTTCTTATCAGCTTTTACTGGGTAGATTACATTGTGAGGTTAAAATATTAATTTTTCACTATAGCTCTTAATAAGGCTTATTGACCCAAGTCAAGTTAGAAGACCAGTAAATCTTTTATAAGAATATCCAGCAAAATTAGAAATTGTTCAAGAAAACAAACAAAATAGTTACTGAATTGAAACTATGTAATCTCCTTACATACTAAAGTCAACCAGGTTTTTAAAAATATGTTTATATCTTTGGATTTCTACACCTACATTTTTACCCAAGCTTCCAGATTGACACTACTTTGAAATAAATGTGGAGTTTCATAAATCTTTTTTTTTTTTTAAGATTTTATTTGTTTATTCAACAGAGATAGAGACAGCCAGTGAGAGAGGGAACACAAGCAGGGGGAGTGGGAGAGGAAGAAGCAGGCTCACAGCAGTAGAGCCCTATGTGGGGCTCGACCTCATAACGCCGGGATCAAGCCCTGAGCGGAAGGCAGACGCTTAACCGCTGTGCCACCCAGGCGCCCCGAGTTTCATAAATCTTGCCTCATGTATGTCTTTCGAAGCTCAAGATTATACAAGTTTTTTAAAAAAGGGATTGCATTCACTTATTAGTCGTAAAAATAACCAATTGGTCACATGCCCCCAAATCAGGAAGAATATATTGGAAGTTACGGAAGCAGTGTAGACAAAGCGACTCTGGGCCTGGGCCAAGGTATCAGTGG
The DNA here is from genome assembly GCF_002007445.2 of Ailuropoda melanoleuca. Classification (NCBI taxonomy): domain Eukaryota; kingdom Metazoa; phylum Chordata; class Mammalia; order Carnivora; family Ursidae; genus Ailuropoda; species Ailuropoda melanoleuca. The sequence continues at coordinate 108,343,910 of NC_048224.1, read as the reverse complement.
CAGCTTTTGAATAAGTATCAGTAACAATAACCCTAAGTGTTGTATTAAAAATGTAGTGCTTTATAGTTCCCAATTTATTTTTATTCATTTTTCTCACAGTGTTCTTTAATACAGCAATATCTGAATTATCTTAATTTACAGAGGAGGAAAATTAAAACTCAGGAAAATTAAGTGTGAGTTGGCTGGCATCATAGAACAGATAAGGAGTGTTGCTAAGGGTGCCCAATCAGATGAAATTTTCCACTACATGTTAAAAGTGCTTTTTCCTGCATTCTGTCTTGAAGAGAAAGGATTTCTGATATGTATTTTAAAGAAATAATGGATAGTTTGAGTGATAACTAACTAGAAGGAAGGGTAAGATGAAGGCAGAAGGAATGGCCATGCCTTTGAGCTGAATAACGTAATTGGGAGGAATGGGTAGAGGAGTTTGATACAACGAAACTCCCCAGTGGAGCAGTCCTGTTGCTGTTTGGAGGTCCAGAACTAAAACTGATGAAAGAGGACTGGAAATACAGAAAGGAAGTTATTGGCATAGGGACAATTATTAGGTTTATTTTTATTTTTTAGGTATTATTTGTATACAATAAAACACTTTATTTTAAGGGTACAGTTCAAGGGGTTTAACAATTACATATACTTCTGTAACTGCTACCCAAATCAAGATACAGAACATTTCCATCACCCAGAAAGTTGCCTTGCCTCCTCCCCTCCCCCCATAAATTCACTGTTTCCTCCCAACTCCCAAGCAACCACTTTCTGGTGTCTGTCACCATCATTAATTCTAGACCTTCATTTATGAATTGTGTGTTGTATAGTCTTTTGTTTCAGTCTTCTTTCACTAGTGTTTTTGAGATTTGCACATTTTTGCATTGCTAAGTAGTATTCCATTATGTAGATGTAACATTTTTTTTTATGTATTCACTTTTCCATGCACATTTGGGCTGTTTCCAGTTTGTGCTATTCTATGAGCTGTATGAACATTCATGTGCAACTCTTCTGTGGACACAATGTTTTCATCTCTCTTAGGTAAACATCTAGGAGCAGAATTGCTGGGTCAGAGGAAGATGTGTGTTTATCTTTGTAAGAAACTACCCAACAGTTTTCCAAAGTAATATTATCTTTTTATATTCCCACCTGTGGTGCATGGGAGCTCTAGTCAGTCCACCTCTTCCACTACCTTTGGTAGTGACAGTCTTTTTTTTTTTTTAAGGCATTTTATTGTTATTTAAAATAAGGTCTATTTAATTCTTCATGGTGAAGAATAAGATGCCAAGGACTTGGTTTTGGAAGAAGATCTGTAGTGAGGAGTCAGAAGAAGGAGGAAGAGTTCATCAAAGGGACAGAGGGGCTAAGAGAAGCATCAAGAAAATAGGAAAGAGTGATTTTCAGCCAGGTCCTGTCCCTCTGAAGTTCGAGGAGGGTGGAAAATGAGAAGTCTAATCAATTTAGCAAAAAATGAACTAGAGAGAGTACAGATCTGCTTGAGTTGTGGAAAGGACATATAAGCCTGGGTGAAGCAGGTTAATAGGAAGGAATCACGAGCGTTTAAGTAGGAACCTAAGATTTTAAGGAAGCAAATGTAGCAATGTCTCTGTGAGGGGGAGATGAGAAAAATAAGATGATGACCAGAGTAGTGACAGTCATTTGTATAGACTAGAGATCTACCCAGAGTGAAAAGAGAGTTTGAGACAGTTATTCAGATAATTTGTTTGAAAAAAAAAAAAAAAAACACTTCAGTTACAACATGTTTTTGTCTACATATGTAAAATAAACTTGCTTGTCTGATAATCCTCTGGATAAATTAATGTAGATAACAATTAGGAATTTTTATCCATTCAAAATATGCTTATTAAAGGCCCAGTTTATGCCAGAGTCATTTTTATCTTCTTTCCAGTTCCATGTTAGGTATGTCTTTGTCTTCTTATCCCCATGAACTTTGAAACAACTTGTTTGATCTTTTAACTTTATTTTTTTTTAAACATTTTATTTATTTATTCGACAGAGATAAAGACAGCCAGCGAGAGAGGGAACACAAGCAGGGGGAGTGGGAGAGGAAGAAGCAGGCTCATAGAGGAAGAGCCTGATGTAGGGCTCGATCCCACAACGCCGGGATCACGCCCTGAGCCGAAGGCAGACGCTTTATTGCTGTGCCACCCAGGCGCCCCTGATCTTTTAACTTTAGACACAAATAAATATTTATAAACTTTAAACCCAAAAGGTACATTAGGTCTTGGTTCATTCCAATGAGAAAAGAGCTTTTCTTTTAGTAACAGCCCTTTTATTTGCTAACTCCGTCATATTTTATAATTCTCCAACCTTCTATGTCTTCTGTATTAGAGATATGAGTCTCTTTTAAGTACTTTCCATATTTTTGTGCTTATAGTGTCTTTTAAATACTTTCCATATTTTTGTGCTTATAGAGTCTTTTAAGTACTTTCCATATTTCTGTGCTTATGAAGTGTCCAGCAATCACAATTACTTCCTTATATTGCATAGAACTAAGATCATAAAATCAAATTAGCAGATAAACATTACTGATTCATCAAGGTACTCCTCACAGATTGCTTTGAGTGACTACATTGTTCAACATAATGACATGACAGACGTCAAAAGGGAACTACGTCATTCCTATACTTCATTCATTCAATACTTGAACATCTGCCATATGGAAGACACCATGCTAGACTTTGTGGAGGAGACAAGTAGAGAATGTCATCTTTCATATGCCAAGCGTGATTTCATTTTCTGTCCACTATGATACCTAGGATGTTTGTATTCAAAGAAAATTTCCAGGGAATTAAGGTTTTTCTATGCATTGCAGTAATTTCTGTTATCTTTCATGGAAGCTCACATTTATAAAACATTGAATATATGCCAAGAAATGAGCCATCGTTGTGGAAGGTCTCCCTGGGTCCGGCAGAACCATCTTTATCACAGGGAATAAAAAGATTCAAGATTGTCTCAAATGTCTTCCCAGCTTAGGGGGAGTAAAAGCATCAGTACTTTCCTTTTAGCAAATCTGATGCTTGTAGCACCAGACTTTGTTCATTTTGAAACCAGTTTTAAAGAAGTAGACTAAAGCGGAATACCATGGCTCCTGTTGGCGGCAGAAGATGCAAAAATATGTGTTACACAGTGCAGAGCGAGAGTAGGCAAGCATTCTAATAAATATACTAATCTAAATGTTTCTTAATTTTGTGGGCTAATTAAAAAGAAAATAAACCGTGCATAGGGCAGCTTAATCTGAACATTCCTTCATGATCCTTACACACTCTATCTTTAATATCTTCTAAGGAATATAGGGGATTGGAGATGGCGTAAAGGTCAGAATGATCCACTGACAGGTTGGAAGGTTAAAGTTTTTGAAGTGGCTTCATCAGAAAAAGGAAAACTTAAGGATGTTTTCAAAGTTATGTTTAAACAAATTGAACATTATCAGACAACAGGCAGGGTTGAACTGTGTTTCAACTGGGATATATTTGTGGAGAGAGAGAGAGAAGACTCCACATTAAATGTTTAAATTTTCTTTATTAAATATATTCATAGGTGTGTGTAACTAAAAATACCTGCAATTTTTTTAAAAAGGGTATTCCAGTGTAGGACAGAGAATAGGTTTATAGGTGGCTTGAAGAACACCTTGTGTTCTGCCACTAGTAAGTGGTGGACCCAAGGCATGTCGCCAAATCTCTGTAGATCTTTTTTCTAACCAGAAAACAAGGGGTTTGGACTAAATTATCTCTCCGTTCCTATTCAGGGCTATTATATACAGAGTGAGTGATGTGTTAACGTACTTGAAAGACCTGAGCCCTCCTCAATAAATGTAACTTCTGGTGACCATCCAATCTCTTTTGCCATTGAACTGTGTGACTTTCCTGTGAAGTATGTATTTCTCCTGTGTGATAATGATGCGTGATAACCATGCCTAGAGTGACAGCTTCACTTCCAGTTGGAAAGTGTGTAGATTGTGGTTTCACACAGTTTGATTCACATTTATGTATTTGTTCTTTAATGATCAACTCCTTGAATTTGAGTAATCAGTTTAGAGTTTTAGGTATAAAAATGTCAAGTAAGATTTACTTTAATGATAATAGGTGATTTATAAGACATACAATAAAAAGTGTCAAGAACCTCACTTGTGGAAAATATTAATCAAGAAGAAGGGAGTTGATAAAAAAGCAATCCTCATCCAGGAAATTCATTCACATCACAAGTCCAAGCCAATTCACTTATTAGTGTGAGCTAACAAAGGGAGTTTGTGAACTGTGAACTCAGAATGAGAAGGTAGGCATCCAGTGTCAGAAAATCTGCTCTGATGATGTTTTTCAAGATGGTACTTACAGAGTCCGAAATTTTAAGTGTTTAGGATTCATTTTAATGAATCTTAACTCTTTATAAAACTACGGTGATAACACAATCACATATAAGTGAGTTACCTACCAATATTTTCACAAACTTGGAGCCTGTGAGTGTGTTAACTTATAGGACCAGATGATCTCATTCGAAGGCAGATCACAAAGCACATCTCCAGCCATCCCTGCTCATATGTTTGAAGCCCCCATACATGCCGTTCTTGGGTTGGTGAATGCAAGAACTTGGCACATGGCCTGTAATGTAGTAAAACCTCAATAAATGTCCTCACTCTTTTTATTATCTATCATTGGTTATAAAGGTTGTCACTTCGCACTAGTTCTTTTCAAATTCATGTCTACAGATGTCCGCTCGCATAAAATCGCACAGCTGAGTATGTTCCTAACGCACACGTGTGCCACACTCAAGTCAACATCAGGCTGCGTTGGGCACATGTGTCCAGCACGTGCCCTCACCACGGCCTAACCACCGGTTGTATAAGGACTAGTGAATACTTAGCACATGTGACCAAGGTCATCTACTGGAAACCATTTTGGTTCTGGTTTTCTAACTTTAATAATGATGACCAACAATATGCACTTCCTTTAGAAATTTGTATGAATTCACTTTGAAACAGAAATTTCCATTACTCTTTTTGAGGCTTGGGGGGGGGTCACTGTTTTAGTATGAAGGTATGACACATAACGTCGTTACACATACAGATCTTAGGTGTACAGCATAATAGACGCATATGACCTTCGCAAAGATCACGACACACAGTATTTATCTTGGAAGGTTCTTTTTTCCCTCCCTCCCAAATCTTGATTATTTTAGTACTTCTCTACCCAGGGATAATCTCAATTATTCTAATGGAAGTGATTTTGAGATTGCAAGATGCCCTGTTAAACAGCCTGACATCTATAACTGAAGTTCAGGGGTGCAGATTCATTCATACTCCCTAATTGAAACAGAATGCAAGGTAATTTGAATGCTGCCATTGTTATTACAAAAGCTGTAAGATTTTAATATTTATCAAAACACATTGTTCTTTTTCTAGTCACTTAATGATAATCAAGGACTTTCCTTTATTATAACTAGATATTGCTTTTATCTCTTTTATACTTTGAAACTCCCTGTGCAATTTGTTTGTAAAAAGACTTCTAGAACAAGCAGTTTTCATCTAAGTAGCAGGTACACAGTGGTGGGTTAGGACTCACTGGTATGTTGGAATCGGTCAAGAGGAAGGCTGGAATTGCCCCTAACTGGCTGGAAATGTATAACCTGCTGTCTGTCCCAGAGCCATAGCGAGTGACCTTCAAAAGCTGGGTTTATTTATGCTTATTTGCCTATGTCTGTATAAGTGAGTATATGAACATGGTAATTACATGTCTGTAAACATGGGGAGTAAAGCAGTTGAAAACAGCTGATTTTGAGCCGTGGCTTGCCGTGTTTAGTGTATACTACCAATCAAGATAGCAAATGGTGGGGAATAATTTTTGAGACTACTACAGCACTAGTGTCAGCGAGATAAGAGTCCTGTTTTGATGATTGTATTCTCTAGTCCACAAGGATTGTAATTCCAGAGCAAGACCCATAGCATTTGATATGACAAGAGAATTGAACATCTTATGTCTTTACTTATTCCCTTTCCCATCTCAAAAGAAAATATGGGATAATTTATATAAATGTGTTAGTATGGTATAAGTGGAAAATTAACAACTAGGCAAATAAATAAAGGCATAGGCAAAATAATGTCAGAACAGTTAGATAAGGTGAAGGAAATATTAATACCTACGTATGCAGGGCACAGGGTCCTGCATAATGAATAGAGTTAGGAAGCTAACGTGATCCATATATACCTCAAAGTCACTTCTATAAGGCTTCACTCGAGGAGAATAGCCACAAAATTGCCCCCAAAGAAGACAATGAAATTTTTTTGACCTGACAGCTTATTTGGAATGACAAACATTTAATATGACAGGAAAAAAATGTCAATTCAATGAAGAAGGATGAAAAATTGCACTGAAGTTCTGGTGCAATATCATTTATATAAAAATACTCTAATTTTAACTGCATCATTAGATACTAGTAATAAATTGTAGCTTTTGCCACATGTGAGTAGACACATGAATATATACTTGCATTAATTAAGTCTAGTAAAAATGCCTATTCTGGCTTTGTAAAATGTAAAGTACACGTACCTACTCTATCGCATTTTGTTTGTGTCTATTTAATTTTCAGATAACTTTAAGAAAACAAGTGAAATTGGGGCTTTTAGGGATCTTGGGAGGAAGGAAAATGAATTCTTTTAAAATTTATTTCGGGTGAATTTGAGATGCAGAGCACATTTTCCCAGAGGCATTTCCCCCCTTTTCATCAAAAATTTCAGGATCAGAGTAGAAAATTTTTCTATCCATGCAGGGTGTTGTTTTAATTTCCTGGAAGAAGAGCAGGGACTTTCATCTAAGTGAGAACGGGGACTGGGTGTCCCTCCTCCTGAATTTCAGTTCTGCCTCTGTGCTTTGCTCCTGCTGTTCCAAGCTGACCAGCCTCAGTACTCATATCTGCAAAATGGACATAAGGACCCCTCCCTCCTCTCCCATTAAGACTGAGGTGCAGAGTTCTTCTGCTTCTTCGTAAAATTAGTCTTCAGTGCTCTGCGGCATTCCATGAAAATTCTCTAAGGATGCTTTCGGTGCAGGATTTGACTCTGGGACCGTGCCAGCACTGCATGCAGCGGATGGAATGCACGCTACAAGTTTACATGCCTACGTTACTTGGTTTTGAGCACCACCACCCCGGAGAGCATTGGCTTTTATTGCTGCAAAATAGTGTCAGCGTGGGTCACTTCCCAAAATGCTTAATAATTGGAAGGATTAACTCCTATTCTAATCACTAAACAGTACAATTAAGAAAGTCACAAAAATAAACTAAAGTTGTGACAAATGTTTTGGCTGGGAGACTGATGAGGGTTTTCGGCTGCGTTTTGAAACCCTAAAGTAAGAATTGTAAATTTTACTGTTTGGTCCAGTATTTTAATGAGAAGGACTATATGTAAAAGATTGAGCAGTTAATTTTTAAAAATGTAAGGATTACTTGTAAAAGTCAAACAAAGACATTTAAAACCTATTTTTGTAAGCAACTCTGGATTGCTGAAGTGTTTTTAGTGTATGAAATGAAATTGAAATTATAGGTACCTTAATGTAAACAGTGAATTACAAAGTGGCAAGGAAAATGATGTGTGCTGAGCAGTGACTATGAGCCAGGTACACCACATCCTTTATCATCCCTATAACTATATAATGTAGGTATTAATATTCCCACTTCCATGAAAAGAAACTAAAGTTGAATGAGTTTAGGCAACTCACACAAGACCGCAGGTAGTGTGTTTTGGAACTAGGGTCCACACCTAGCCCCTGTCGGACTCTGAAATCCCTTTTCCTTTGCATTCTGGATGAACATGGGAGTTCTTAGTCCCTGCATGGGTAGAATCTCACTCTGGGACCCTATGCAAGTTCTGTAGTGTTATCCTCAGTCAGGTTGGAGGTGAGAGGGGCAGGGACCAGGTGATGTCCCAAATGCTTTTGGCTCTAAATTCTATCTGGATAGGAGAAAAAGAAACATGTTTAGGACAGTCACCATTGTGACACCAACAAGCCCCCCAAACTCTCCAGAGTGCTCATTTACCCAAGGCAAGTACAGTAATCCTCTGTTCTCGCTGCAGACTTCTGCGGGGATAGGGTGAGCTAGCGTGTCTGAAGGTGTTCCGTGGGTTCTAAAGTTCTTCCCAGATGTAAAGTATCACAGGGCCAGCAGTCACATCATCACTTAAAGACCAACAGTGGAAAGTATCTGTAGAAAAACAAAGGCATGCAGACCTTCCCTTTTTAGGATGCAATTTATGAAACCATTGTGTTATCGGGAGCATTTATACTCTCAACTCACCACAGTAAAATGGAATCTCATGCTCAGTAGATTTGAGTCTTCCTAATGACTCCAGTTGTTACAATTTCATGAAAATGGAGTCTTAATGGCTTTCAAAAATAGCCAGCAATTTTGAAGTATACACAAAGTGTGAAATTTTTTTTAGAAGGAACTCAACAGTTTGGCCAGTCTGCAGGTATAATCTTGACCGTCCAGGCATGAAAACTTGTCGGTTTTCACTAGACTATAACTTTTACTCGTATCGTAATTAGCGGAATGTGTAGGTGCAAATTTCACACTCTATAAGAAAGTTAATTACAGAGAGTTTCTGTTTGTATGACTGGTTACTTAATTTGAAATCTAATACATAAAGTTGAAATGTTCTGTAACAAAACTGCAAAAAGAAATCAAACCAATTTTATGGAAGGAACAAAGTCTTTTTGAAGAACTGGAAAGCAGACATGTAGACAAAGGGAACAGATGTGTGTTTGGTACGTGAGCACAAAGGTGGTTTCTGCATGCCCTACGCAGACCTGTCCTTGACAGAATTGCCCTTAGCAGTCAACGGGAACCACCCCATGTCCCTGCTCTGAATGTTTGCTCCTAAAACACATCTGCCTTCACATGCATTTGCTATGTGGGTATTGTTGTTTTCAGTGTAGGCCGTCATTATGTGTCTTCATTGGTTTCCTGAATGACAAAAAGCATGTGGAGAAAGAAACAAAAAGCCCCTCAGAGGGATGACAAACTTAGATTGAACTAGAGTGAACTGCTCGGATTCCCTGCCCTGTAACTTCTAGATCAGTTGCTTTGAAACCCAAGATTTGAAATAAGTTTAATTACACGTGAGTTCCAAAAAGAAATGTAATCACCTGAATTTGCCAAATTTAATATAGTGATAATTTTACTAGGGAAAAAAGTATGATAATAACAAATAAACAGCAAACTGCAAATTTGCATATTAAGAGTAAGTTAAATAAGGAAAATTTTAGTCAGTGATTATTTTTAGTAAATAAAATGTGTGTGGGCTAGTGTGGGGAGGGCTATTTTCCCCAGGTTCCTCTTGCTCTTCCTGTCCCTCTTTTTTCCATGACTTCCTTTTAAATTTTCAGGTGTTGGCTATTTCTACCTCTTGCAAATGAGAAATTTTAAATTGTCACAGTAATCACGAGGGGTCTTGTAGCAAAGAAAATGTACTGTGATGTCCTGAATTTTTATTTTTCTTTCTTTCTTTTTTTTTTTTTTTTGCTTGAAAATAAAACATTTTCTATGAACCATTTCATTGAATCGTCTCCCTGTAGAATCAATATATGTCTGAGAACAGAAGTGCCAGTTGTGATGCACAGTGCGTGCGTTCTGGAGCCAAACCCTTGGGTTCCAGTCCTAGAAGTGCCATGTATCAGCACTAAGATCCTGGCAAGTCACTTTATTTTTCTAGGTGGCAGCGTGTTTGTTTTTTTCATCTTTACAACATGTGAAGTATCTAACCTATGTGGTGGCTGAAAGGATGAAATAAAACGACACTTGTGCTTAGCAGAGAGCCTGGCAAATAGTGCTCAAGAAATGTTCCCTTGGAAAACTGGTGATTCAGTCAGTAGTGGCATAAATGAGCCATGAGCGCCATCTTTGTGGAATGGACTCTATTTTGCCCTAGAGAGACTACAGCTCGGGCACCCACCTAAGATTAGAATACAAATCCTGGCTCTCTCACTCTGTGACCCTCAACAAACTACATAAGTTCTTGGAACTTGTTTCTTTTTTTTTTTTTTTTAAAGATTTTATTTATTTATTTATTTGACAGAGAGAGACAGCCAGCGAGAGAGGGAACTCAAGCAGGGGGAGTGGGAGAGGAAGAAGCAGGTTCCCAGCAGAGCAGGGACCCAGGACCCTGTGATCACGCCCTGAGCCGAAGGCAGATGCTTAATGACTGAGCCACCCAGGCGCCCCGGAACTTGTTTCACATCCATAAAATGAACCAAGTTTGTCCCATGGTTGTTTTAAGGATGAGAGATGAAAAGTGCCTAGAACAATACCTGCCAAATAGTAGGTGCTCAATAAATTAGTTATATTATTGCTTAATATGGACTATATAACAGGTTACTCAAGAATGAAGATTAGAGACATAAGTCTTCTAAATATAAACAAGAGGAAATCAGGAACACAAAATGTAAGTGAGAAATATATAATCTGATAATATAATATGTCCTGTCTATTTAGAGGAAGTGGGACAGAAAAATCACTCCTTCCTGAAGTGGTTATGGAGGGCTTCATGGCAGAGGTAGGGATTGTTTAGTGCTTTGAAACATAGCTAGGATTTATGTGTCAGGGTAAGAGAAAAAGGCAATCAATCACAAGAAGTGAAATGAGGTAAGCCAAAGCCCTGTAGAAGAAAAATACAAGCCTAGGGGGAAAGGTTCTATGAGAAAGTCGTGTGAAATAGTACTGGTGCCTTAGGGCCAGAACACCAGCGTCATTCATGTAATAGTAAGGAGTTAGGGCTTTATTCTGTAGACATCAGGAACCCCTTGATGGTGATGGAAACGAGGGTTGATATAAGGAGGGGAGTGGTTCAGGAAGGTGTTTTAGGCTTCTTTAATAGAATCCACTCTAACAATTTGTGGTGAAAAGGAGATATGATATTATGCCAACAGAACAATCATAGGGCATTTCTAACAGAGGGCCCCTGCCACCCTCCCACCCACATGTTACACCCCTAAATTGGAACTGGATGCAGGAATCTCTTCCCCACGGCCCCAGAAGTGAGGCATCTACAGTCACGGTTGCGAGAAGACTCCGCTTCCCTTACAGGGCTTCCTCTTCACATTGGCCTTGCTTTGCGTTGGTGAAAGTTAGCTCACCCAGGGATCCATAGTTACAGGAGTCTCTGGGGAATGTAGCCTTTAGCTTTCAAACTCTCTCTTTTTTAGGAAGTTGAAAAAGAGGGAGCTGGAATGGATCCTGAGTGAGCCAACTTCCCTTTCTGCCCAGATGGCTCATCCCAGCAATCTGTCAGGTGCATTAGGAGGAACAGGGATTGATGCATGGCATCCAGGGGGTTCAAGTGTACCAACTGCAAGATAAGAACTGCCTCGTTTAGAGGCATAGCAAGAGCGGTAGAAAATAAAGGCGAGTTGAGACATTTCAAAGTCAATCAACAATTGCTTTCAGCTCCAAGGGATAAGAGAAAAATCAACAGTACTTACCCAGCTCTGGACTCTGCTAACTTGAAAACTAATCATCTCACTAACAGAAACATGGGTGGAGAATTGGTTCTAGAGAGGAGATAAATTTGCTTTTACGTATGTTGAGTTTGTTAATAGTGGGATATCTCTGCGAACATTTCTAGTAAGGAGTTGGAAATGCAAAGTTAAAATTTGGGCAAGATTCGAGGTGAAGATGTAACTTGGGGAGACACCAGCCTGATGGACCTTGAGAAAGCCTATGGAGTTGGAAGGAGAGAAAAGGAGCAAAAGGAGGAAGCACAGAGATGGGGCGCCAAGAGACTTGCAGGTGTCAGGCCTGGTGTGTGGAAAATGGAGGGGTCAACAAGGCTAGTTACTGCAGCGGGCTTGTACTGAGTAGAACCAGTACTGAAACAATAGGGGTAGAAGCTAGATCACAAGACGTAAGAAAAGAGATACATAAGAATTAGGGTCAGATGTAGTCCACCTGTTGCAAAGGTCAAGCTGTGAAAGAAGCCACAGAAATTGTGATTTTTTTCCCCCTCTTTTCATTTAAGTCAAACATTTCTTCTCAGAAATAAAAATGTTGGTGTCTGTTTTAAAAATGCTGTTGGGATTCCAAGTAAATGCAGCAGGATTCTGTGAGCTTGTTACATTGAAGGTGGTTTGGAATTAGCATCCACAGACATATGGAAATTTAACATAGGATAGATAGCCAATACTGAGGAGATGTCTGTGTTAGACTTGCGTCAGGTTTACAAAGCAAAGCACGTTAAAGTTCCCAAAGATGTTAAGATTTTATAAAAGATAATAGGAAAAACAAGATGGCATAGTTTTAACTTAATATCGTGCAAATGTATTTCCGGATTGCCTACCTGTGAATTAATTCATGGTCAAGCTGAAAAGGTCGGGCATGTACAAACCCTAATGAGACTTCACTGGCCTTCCATCATAATTCACATTACTCTATTTTCGAAACCCTTGAACCCTTATGTCGTTCATGCTGTTACCTAGAAAAGCCATGATTTACTCCATCCATGATTTGCTTTGCATGATATGACTGATTCAAACAGGGAACGGGTGTGTGTTTAGCATAATGATACATATGTGAGAGGAAGAGAATTTTAAGGTCCCCACTCCTCAGCCCTGCTCAGCATACAGAATACAGTAAATCAGTCCAAATGACTGTCCTGTGTTGCCCTGCCCAGACTGATGATGCTTTTGTAAACACAGCCACAGTTAGGAGACCGCTTGGCAAATTAGAGCGCCTGACACCAATAAACTTTCTTAATTCCCATGCCAGCCACTCATCTGAAATGCAGTCAACACCAAATTTGAAAATGGATAGACTCAAAAGTAAAAAGAAACTAAATTCACCTTGCAACCAGTCGGTCATACTTCCTAATCAGATAATGTGTGTAGTTGGTATAACTTTAATTATCAAAATTCTGGTTATTCTGGGATTCCTATAGAATGCGGCCTACTACAGCTACAATGATTTGCATATGTCTTGCTATTTGACAGGATGTTGCAAAACTCTGATTACCTTTTTTTTAAGATTTTATTTATTGAGAGGGAGAGAAAGAGCAAGAGCTGGGAGGGAGGGGCAGAGGGAAAGGAAGAAGCAGGCTCCCCTCTGAGCAGGGAGCCCAACGGTTACCTTTAATTCAGAAATTAGGCTTTGACATTTCTTCATGATGAATTTCCCTAGTTATGTACAAATTGGAAGCTGGCTGTTTTAAGATAGTCTTTATTGTAGTCTCTTAGCATTTAGCCTGTACTAAATTTCCAGAGACACAGAAGCCTCTCACTAGTTACTGCCCTTGCTGAAGAGGAAAATGAGACACCGAGACATGGGGCCTGGAGCAGACACCATCACTACAACATGGGAACTCTAGTAAGCAAGGACAAGATCATCATGGTAGCTAAGACCTGTCTAGCACATGCTGTGCTCAGGCATTGCTCTGAATGAGAGGATGTGAGTACCCCCACTATAAAGATGGCAAAACTGAGGCTTAAAGATGAGATCTCTTCCCCACAGACCACACGACTAGTAAGTGGAAGAACCTAGTAGTGGTTGAACTCAGGTGTCCTGGTCCAGAGCCTATACACAACCATGAAGCCCTTCCGTGCAATCTCTATAATGCTTAAACCCTCTAGCCTGGAAAGCCCCTCAGGGTGGAGGCAGTATTTTATGCATTTTTACCTTACTAATGCCTACCACTGGATCTGCAAAACAATAGAAACTAAGAAATTGTTTTCAGTTGATTCTTATTTTTCAAATATTGGACTGTACTTTTATCTTTTGTATAATTCAGTGAATCATAATGCTTTCTTTCTTAACTCTCCAGGGCAGGAATGCAAGAATTCTATTTTAATTTTATCTTTTTTTTTTTTTTTTTTTTTTTTTTTGGTCATGATATTTCTGCTTTCCTGTTTGGTCATGTGCAGTTTTTAGGCCTGTACTTTGTTGTTGTTTAGTACAAGCATGTGATTTTTTTCCTGTTCTTTTCTAGGTTGATTCTTCTTATTTTCTGCATGCATCTCAGAGACTCTGGAAGGAATCTTCCTCTCTTTTTTTTTTTTTAAAGCAAAAAGAATGCTAAATTATAAGAATGTATTTGTGGGCAATTTCCAGACCCAGCCTATTTTGTATAACATCTGTATTTAATCCGGGACTAGAAATTTAAGCAAACTGCTCTAATCAGATCTTGTAAATTCAGTTTCTCTTGATTATTTAAAAGAGAGTATCATGATTGGTAGATTAAATATGGGTTAATTCCATTTTATGGTCATTCATCCTTCCACATTTTCTAATAATGATGATTGAGGGAAAATAGTCTCAGCAAAAATTTGGGGGAATTTTTAAAAGACATTTTAATTTGCAGACTTCAAAAATCTTAATCTCACTTGTTGACAGTGTTGTTACATGCATTATTCTCATATTTGGCCAGCGCACATGGGAAGTATGAGTATGATTAAAGCTCAGTATACAATTGTTTGGATAATATATTGTGTGGTTGTTTTTTCAAACAACAACCAATTGTCCAATCCCCTGATGACAGTGGGGTGTTTAGCACCTCAGTTCAATCTGATGTTAAGTATCCCATGTGAGTACAGTCCCTTCAGGTCAGGGACTCAGTCCTTGAACACTGGCCAGCTACAAGTTTGAGGGTTCCCAGGACCCCCCCCTTTCAAGTTCAGTATTTTGCTAGAATGACTCACAGAATATAAGAAAATGCTACTTACTCTTACCAGTTTATTATAAAGGATACAACCCAGGGGCAACTAAATGATGGCGACACACAGGACAGGATAGGGAAGTGTGGAGGTTCCATGCTCCATCCCAGGACACCATCCTCCCAGCGTATCTGGGGGGTCACCAACTAGGTAGCTCTCCAGATCCTGTCATTCAGGGGTTTTTATGGGCATTTCATTACATGGGTGTGATTGATGAAATCACTGGCCAGTGGTGATTGAGCTCAGTGTCCGGCCCCTGTACCATGCACAGGATGAGGCTGAACGTTCTAACGTTCTGATGACATGCTTCGTCTCTCTGGTGCCCAGCTTCATGCTGAAGCTGTCTGGGATCCCCACCATGAGTCACTCCATTAGCATAAACTCACATGTAGTTAAAGGGGCTTGTTACAAAAGATACTGAGATCGCTTAGGAAATTGCAAGGTTTTAGGAGCAGGCAAAGACCAAATATATGTATTTTTTATTATATCATATATATGCAGATATACAAAATAGATGCATGTAGAGAGCTCGGACTACTTCATGACTACTTGTAAACATAATTCTCAGTTCCAAACATCATTTGGTAAACATGAAAGTATAACTAAATTTTGTTATGTATTCCAGCTAATGTGTACTTATTAGCTTTTCTTAAAAATGGAGTTACTTCCTTGGTCATGAAATAAATAGAGCAGAACAGAACATTGTTTAAGAATGTGATGTGGGAGTCTGTTAGGCCTGGACTTGTGTTTCAACTCTGCTGTGTGACACTGGGCTGGATAGAACAACCTCTCTGAGCTTGCTTTGCTCATTTACAAGGAGTGATGACACCTTCCCCCTAGGCTGTTGTGTGGATAAGTGAGACTGTCCAGTAAAACTCTTTGCACAGCACCGCGTTCACAGTAAGCTCTCACTTTGAAGCCAGTATTTGCACGTGCGTGGCTGCTGAGTGTCGGGGAGCATCCTCTAGGACTTGTCCTTCAGTTCTTCCTTCTTGAGCGTTTCAGGCTTTTTTTTTCAGTTGGACCTTGCACCTAACATACAGAATTAGTTTCCATTTTCGTAAGAAAAAAGAAAAAGAACAATCAAGTTACTGTTTTGTCCCAACTGGTTATTGCAGCTCTTTCTCTGTTTTTCATGGAAAAGCTCAAACAGACTTTTCCCAAAATTCTCTCCTTTATCCTCAATCTCAGGCATTAACAATCTAGAACCTGGCTCCCCTCGCTTTTGCAGCTTTACCAAAAATCTGTTCTTACAATGGTGCCTAATTGACCCACTGTAATGATCTTTTCTCAGTTCTCTCATTCCTTTTACCAAATTGGACAGGGACTCTATTTACTTCTGACTGGTGCTTTTTCCTTCTGGTTTTCCCCTTAGCTCATGGGCTTTCCTTTCAACTCCTTGATTCTTCTTTTGCCACTGGCCCTCAACTCTGCACCCCTACTCCTCCGCGCCTGAACCTTTCCTTCAGATGCCCCGGCCTCTGCTTCAGTTGCAGCTTTCGCCGCCATGTTTATGAAAATCAGATCCTTTCCCGACATCTGCCCTCCTGAATTGCAGTCATTCGTTTGCAGCTGCCTGAAATTAAACCCACATTTCCCTCCATGCCTGTAACCTCTCAAAGTGCTAGTATTCCCTCCACCTTCCTCTATCCAGTGTCGCTAGGTTTTGCCAGTACTTATATCTCATCTCTTCCTTTCACTCCATTCCCTCAGGACCTCTCTGGCTCAGACTTCTGTCCCTTTACAGGTGAGCCATGGCCGTACCACCAAGATTACCTCGGCATTAGTCTTCCTCACTTTTAGTCATTCAGCACACCGCTCGCAGATGAATTCTTATGCAATAACATTACTTCTCTGAAATGAAATCTTCCAGCAGCTTTGCCCTTTCTAGAGCCAGAAATCCCCAAACATCTATCACCAGTCCTCAGACATTCCACCTTCTGGGCTGCAGCTTTTTGCATGAACTCCTCCTTCCAGCTGCGGTGGTCACATGCTCTACTCATCTTCCCCGCGTCTTCCTGTTTGCTCGTCGTTGTTTCCTCCCGCACACCTGGCAGCCTCTCCACGCCTGCTCCGAAGCTGTGTCCTGTGGGACCCAGCCCACATCCCGTATCATCAGCTTGATGTGATTTTTCTCTCCTCTGCTCTCTGGAAATACTGTTTCCGTTATTTTGTTATCTCCTGTCTTACAATAACTCTTCCATTTGGAGAACTGGTGTTCTCATTCTTAACCATTTATTGTTATTATTTAACCTTTCCAATGTTATTAGATAGTCAGTAGGACAGCAGTCTTTTTTCAAAGGTCATAGGCCATATCTTAGATTACTTGACTGTTAGCTGAATTGGTTGGCAGGTGCTGTGAACACAGAAATGCTACTTTTTAATCAGTTCTTTCCTCTTTATCATTATCATAATAGGGGGCTTCATAAACAACCAGAGCAATGATGTTGGGATCTGTATCAAATTCAGAAATAACCAAAATAAGTAAATCAGCTGTGCCTTGATTTTCCCATTTTGTTAATAAAATAATAGCCAGTGCATGTTTCTGCAGGAGCAAACCCGTAGCCTCTTGGGCCAGTGCTACGGGAAGCAGAGGAAAGAGAATACTGGCGGTTGACATGGGGGCTGGGGAGGGGAACGGCGAATTTGAACTAACTAGAAGTGACGTTGATCAATTGTAGAGGGCCTGGTGAATTCTGGAAGTGCCTATATGGTGGGTGCATTGCCATTTGTCCGGTCCTGTTGGTGAGCTGAGGAGTGATACTTCATCGACTCCTTGCCAGTCTCCACAGGCACCTTTAGCCTTGTGAGTGTCGATTGATGTATTTGGCAGCTCTTGACCTCAAGTGCCAAATTCTGGAATGAAGAGTCTCTGCATGAGCTCGTAGGTCAGTTCCTGGCTCCTTTGCCCTAAAGTTCTCCAAGCTTCTTGACCATCAGTTTTGGCTGTAAGACAACATCCTCTACGGCTGTCTACAGACCAGACTGCTCTGTGATGAGGACTGAACCCGTCTGTTCGATACCATTGCCTTTGATTTATCTGGTGTCCACTTAGAGGAAACCGTATCAGGATTCACACACAGAGACACAAAAATACGTACATGCATTTCTTTTGAACACATTATTTAAAATAATTAAAGACAATGGTTACATATAATTACCAGATTGGGGTCTTTCTAGCATTTGAAATTTTACTGTCAGTGAAATGTAAGCTACATTTTCTCCTTAGAGATGGCTTATCATCTTTAAAGTCTAGTTGATGCCATTTTCATTATGCTTGTGAACGAAATGATGTAAAATTTTGTCCTACTCAAAGAAAAAAATGGTGCAGCCTAGTGAGTTATAACACCTTCTTGAGAGAATGCAAAATTGTAATAGATCCAATTTGGGGTGACAAAAAGCCCATATTACAGACTTTAGCTTTGCCTCTTTTTTTAGCCTAAATGAGGTATCTCAAAATTAATGCAGCCAGAGGCAGTCAAAGCGTTTGAAGTGATTCTTCAGCTGCTTACTATTCTTTCTCCACAGAGCACACTAAATAAAAGACATTACCGGTGTGACTAACAGAATAACTACCAATCAGAATGTCTTTCAATTCATGAAATCCCTCCAACTCAGTCCACACTCACGACAAAATCAAAGGGTTTCAGTTCACGTGTTAAAGGACAGGAATCTTAATGCACCATACACTGAACCCTGAAAAATAATACATCAGACTTACACACATACAAAATGAAGTGGAAAATTGAAGCAATTATCAGGGTATCTCAGGTTAAAACAGGAATTTGAGATCTGTGTCTCCTGGATAGGTGTCAGTTCCACAATATAAATTGTTGCTTTCTAGACCTAATCTAAATTCTACCCCCAGAATCTCATCATGGCATTATTTCTATTAACCTTTTAATGTATCTTCTTTTTTTTTTTCTTTTACTCCTTTCTCTCTACCACTTTCAACATTCCTGCTATTAGAAATTCCGTACCCAGTGCATGTAAAAACCATGATGGCAAAGTAGTTGGAATGATTGATGAGTTTGTTCGCTTAAAAAAAAAAGTGTGCGAGAATGTATACACACACACATACACTCTGTGTTTACCCATGCATATAGAATGAACGTTATCGACAATAACTGCTGAAAAGAATGGAAAAAAAAACACATCACTAGATAAAATAGGAAAAAGTGGTTTTTAGACAATCTGTATTGCTTATATTCTTACCCAGCAAAGGAATAGCACTTTAAAGTGTTTTATTTTGAAATGATTTTTGGAGTTAAAAGTTACAGAAATACTGGGGAGAGTTCACAGATACCTTTTACTTGGCTGTCCTATTGTTGATGTCTTACATCATCATAGTGCCATTATGCAAACCAAGAAATTCTCATTGGTTCGACAAGAAACTGCATACCTCAGGCAAGTCTCAGCAGTCTCTTCACCCTGTCCGCTTGTCTTGCACAAAGTTCCCCAGAGGTGAGGAAGTGACGGACGCGTCTGCCTTGGCATCCCGGCCTGGGGTGGGTCCTGTGTGCACACAGGCCAGATGCAGGCTGATGCGGATCCAAACAGCCCATCTCCCAGGAGGCTCAAAGCTTCTTTGGGACGACAGCCAGGCCACGTCACTTTCCACTCACCATCCGTTCCACTGTGTACTTCATCTATAATATGTATTAAAGATAAACATAATCAATATTAAATTAAATATTAAATTATATATTTACTTATTTATTTTTCCAGACAGTGCAAGAACAAATCTTAGGAGAAATAAAAAGTCTACGAGTATGAGTTCTCATTATCTCCTTTTACTTACAGAGAAATATTTAATATATGCCTACTTTGTACCAAATGTAGGGCCTGTTACTGGGCATATAGTGGAGAGCTAAGGAGAAATAGTCCCTGCTTTTCATCAAATAATCACTTCTCTTTTTTTAAGATTTTATTTATTTGAGAGAGAGAGAGAGTGTGTGTGTGTGTGTGTTAGTGAGTGGGGGGTTGAAGGACAGAGGGAGAAGGGGAGAAAGTTTTTTTTGTTAAGTTTTTATTTTATTTTATTTATTTGAGAGAGAGACAGAGAAAACAACAGAGACAGTGAGAGAGAGCACAAGCAGGGAGGAGAGGGAGAAGTAGGCTCCCCACTGAGCAGGGAGCCCAATGTGGGGCCCATCCCAGGACTCCAGTCAGGATCATGACCTGAGCCGAAGGCAGACATGTAACCACCTGAGCCACCCAGGTGCCCCAGGGAGAGAGAGTCTTAAGCAGAGTCCCCACTGAGCACGGAGCCCCCGGACACTGGGCTCAATCTCACAACCTTGAGATCACAACCTGATCTGAAATCAAGAGTGGGACGTGTAACCAACTGTGCCACCCAAGTGCTCCATCACATAATCACTTATAAATACAAGTGTATATAAGCCTGATACGAGCTGTGAACGATGATGGAAGGAATAATGGGAGTCTGTAACATAGAGATATGGTCTGGTGTGATCAGTCAGGAAAAGCAAAGTGGCATTTGAGCTGAGAGCTGAGAAGGAGGACGAGTTACAGAGGTGAAGGGGCAGTGTTGGAAGTTCTGTATAAAAGAAACAACACGGGGGGGCGCCTGGGTGGCATAGCATTTAAGCGTCTGCCTTCAGCTCAGGGCATGATCCCAGCGTCGTGGGATGGAGCCCCATATCAGGCTCCTCCACTATGAGCCTGCTTCTTCCTCTCCCACTCCCTCTGCTTGTGTTCCCTCTCTCACTGGCTGTCTCTGTCTCTGTCAAATAAATAAATAAAATCTTTAAAAAAAGAAAAAAAAGAAACAACACAGGGGTGCCTGGCCGGCTCAGAAGAGCATGCCACTCTTGATCTCGGGGTCGTGAGTTCAAGCCCCACATTGGGTGTAGAGATGACTTAGATAAAACTATAAAAAAAAATAAAAGAAACAACACATGCAGAGACACGGAGCTGAGAGAGAGAGAAACTGAAAGGAGGCAGGGTGACTGGATCACAGAGAGCAGGGTGTGAGGAAGGGTGTCATTGTGGGAGAGTGAAGCTGGGGAGGTGAGGGGGGGTCAGATCATTGGCATCCAGGTGGAGTTGAGATTTCAGTCTATATCAAGAGCAATGAAAAGCCACTAAAGGGATAGTGGAGTGAGAAGAACAGATTTGCTTTTTAAATAGATCTACTGTGGCTCTAGTGCAGAAAATGGATTGGGAGAGATTTGGGGAGTGGTATGAGTTAAAATAAGTCAGTGGCTGTGGAAATGGAAGTGATAGAATGGAGACAGTATAATGGACAGGCCTGAGAATGGGTTGGATACGGTGAGAGAAGTTCAATCAAGGATGACTCTGTGTTTTCTGTGTTGCTTGATGGAATTGATGTTGGGGCCATTTACTACCCAAGGCAATACTGAAGGAAAAACTGATTATTTTTGGCTTTTCTGACATCTAGGGAAGGGTAGAAGAGATCATGTCTTACCTCTCTTAATATTGTCTATGAGATCTTACGAGCCTAAAATTGAGTCCTGAGACTCCCAATTTCCTATCAGTAAGTGGAGATCTCTGGCATTCCCCAAATGAGTAGGAAGAGAGGTTTAAAGTAATGCAAGAAAAGGGTACCTGGGTGGTTCATTTGGTTAAGCATCCAACTCTGATTTCATCTCAGATCACTGATCTCAGGGTTGTGAGATCGAGCCCCTCATCAGGCTCCATGCTTAGCAGAGTCTGCTTCTCTCCTTTTCCCTTTCCCTCTCCCTCTGCCCCTTCTGGTGCTTCAACATGCTCTCTCTCTTTCTCTCTCTAATAAATCTTTCAAAAATAAATAAATAAATAATTATAAAGTCATGCCAGAAGATGTAGAGTTTCCTGGTGTCCAGGCCTTGGTCTGTTGCTTTTCTCACTTACATTGTGCCTCCATGAAATTCAGGGCTCATTGACCATTTATCTGGTAAGGATCCTCACATCTCCAGCTCTCTTCTTAAAACTGCTGAACCCCAGATCTGTATAAGCACATCTCCAGCTCTCTTCTTAAAACTCTCCGCTGAACCCCAGATCTTTATAAGCAATGGACAGAAACTTACTGTTTTTTTTTAATCCCCAAACATAATCTTTATTCCTTATATTGACTCCTCTGATCACCCAATTCACAGCTCCAGGTGTTAGCCAAAAATTGTTTCCTTATTCTGCCTTGCCTTCCCATATCCTGCACATACCTACACCAAGTCCCAGGGCTAACACCTAATGTATTATGTATCTGTCTCCCTCTTACTCCTTCTCCATTCCCACTCCACTATGCTCACTGTTGCCATCTTGGATCCTGCTTTGGCAACATTTTTACAGTAGGCCTCCAGTGGTTCTTCCTGTGAAATGATGCATTCTCTTCAGGCCACTCTCTACCCTGCTGCCAATACGACTTTTCTAGTACACAAATCTGATGGTGTCAGTTCTAACTTTAAAAGCCTTTGGTCATTGTCCTTTAACTCTTTGAGTTAACTGCTTAGCACAATACACAAGATCTCCCCTGATAGGGGAGGCCCTGTTAGTACATAATCTCCTACCCCTTCACACCTGCCAAATCCTTTAGTCTAGTCACCCAGAACAATTTGTAGTTTTGCTCTTGGCCATTTCCACCATTCAGCACCTCTCCATATTGTCCTTGGGAAACTTCCGGGTCTACTCCAAAGGTTAATTAATTCAGACACCCCTTTTATCTGCTCCCATGACCATTTATCACATTGCACATGATGACCACTTATTGTCCAAACTCATGGTCATACTGTAGGCTCCCTGAAGTCGAATCATGTTTGTATAGATGTCATATTCCCTCATCCAACACAGTACACAGTACTGAAGAACACAGAATGGTGTCTGACACCATAGTTGTCCAATTAATATTTGAATAAGTGAATTAATAGTAGGTATACAATAAAATTTGGTTAAATTAAAGATACGAGTGATGCATATATGGCACTGAGCAGTAGAGGAAAGATTGATATTATTGTTCCCCAGCTGACTGCCCCAACTGTTAACTCCTTAGTCCGACATTTATTTGCTAATAATAATTATATGCTGAGCTCTGAGGATGCAGTGGTGACAGACATGGCCATTGCCATCCATCCTAGAAGTTACAGTCTAGTTGAGAAACAGGTCTAATCAGGCCATAATTACTTACTGAGTGCCTGCTTTGTGGCAGGTAATGGTGATAGGACTGTGAACAAAAAGAAAAGCTCCCTTGTCCCTCTTGAAGCATACTGTCTATTTGGAGAGACAGACAAAGTAAACTAAACATACAAACAAATGTCATCTTCAGTTATCGTGTGTTAAACACATGTGAGAACTCAGAACTAGTTGACCTAGACCTGGAGATTGAGATGGCTTCTTAGAGTTGAACATGTGCTAACCAGGTAACCAGAAAGGCAGAGAATCTTCAGTGTCACTGACACACAGAGGGCAAGTTGGAGATGTTGAGAGACCAAGTGGTCTCTTTCTAGAATCCTTCATTCTGTTGATGTATAGCAGAAATATATGTTGTTCCCTTCAAAACGCTCTATTTTTAACAAAATTTATACTGTTATAGTACACAATGAAAAAATTTATCACGTTAATTCAATATGATGTTTAAGGTTAGGCCACTCTTCTAAAAATAACTTCAGTGGCTTTGCAGGAGAGAGAGACTACAGTATAATGAGAAGGAAAAAAGAACTTTCGAAAAATAGATGGCATTCCTAATGGTCATCTAATCACTAGCTTGATAAAAGCTGAGAATAAATAGGGCTCACTTTAATTTAAAGGCTGGAGTCACACACATATTTTTATTTGGTCAAGTGTAGTGTGTGTATTTTACAATAAAAAACATCCAAACTAACATGAGTAATCGTGAGAACTTGTATTTAGTACAACTATGTGTAAGAAGAAAGCAATACCAAGAATTACTTTAAAAATATCTTTCATATAATGTGCATGGGAAAATTCTGATATTTACAAATAATTGTGGAATTACTTCTAGATTAATCTGTTCTTCCATAGATGTGGTAAACTGAGGTGTTAAAGTGTGTATTATGTTGAATAATTGGAACAATTTATGGATGAAAATATGGGCTAATTATATTAGGAAAAAGGATTGAAGATAAAAAATATTTGTACATTATAATTTCTCATGATCTTGATAATGAAAATCTGTACTCTTGCTAGATGAGTAATTACCTACAATAAATATTTTATTGGTCTGTGAAATTATAGTTTATTCTGATTTTTCTCAGTATTAAGCAGACTTCCTAACATAGGAGTCATGAGAACATGAAGGGACTCAAGTATTATTCCAACATTCCAACTAGGTGAGTGATGCTGCCATTTTTATGTCTGGGAAGATATGGAGAGAAACACTTTTTAAAAAAATTAAAAAAAAAAAAAAGATTGCAAAACCCAAGCCTAGTATTCAGAAAAGATCTAGAGATCAGGCTGGAGATAGAAATCTGAGAGTTACTTTAATATGGATGGCACATAAGGCCCATTAGAAGGAACTATATCCCTTCTATGGTGATCCCCAGGTTACACCAACATTTATGGTTCCAAAGAATGAGAAGAAGAGGTTCATGCAAGGGATTAAAAGAAGAGGAGGAAAGGCAGAAGAATGTCCCTGATGCTGAGCAAAGAAAGCTTTTCAGGATGGAGTGATGAGTTACGGCAGTTGGTACTAAGTTTGAGAAGATGAGGACTGAGAATTAACCATTAGATTTGAAACCATGGAGGCCATTGATGACCATGACAAAGATGGTTTCATCTTTGAAGTTAGATTGAACTGGGTTCTACAAAAAAAATGAGAAGCGACAAAGTAGATGTAGCTAGAATTAATTATACCATCTAACCTTTATGTGTTGTATATTACGTATTTAAATAGCAGCACTAATAAGAAATTTTCATAAGCAGTTAAAGAGAGATCAGTAGTTATATTACTATGACTTTCTTTTGAGTACCCGCATGCTTAATATTTTGTCCAGTGCCAATTTTAGGTCAGGAAAACAGTACTTTCACTTTGCAATTACTTACACTATAAGATATGCAATTGGTCTTAAATGCAAAATCTCTCATTGAAGCCCCTGGTGCTAATTTGCTTTATTGCATCCTTGAGGGTAGTGTGGGGAGAATATACATGAGTTCATAGGATTGGATGATAATGCAGAGTAGGACAAGTCAGACCTCACTGTGTTCAGGTTCCAGTTTTGCTGTTCACCAGCTGTGTCACCTGGCAAGTTACTTAACTCTTCTAAGTCTATTTTCTCAAAGGAATGTGGACAGTAAGGGTATGAGGATAAAATAAGATAATGTGTCTGATGTACTTAGTGTGGTGTCTGGCACACAGTTAGAGGTAGTTAATGGAGTGATTTTGTATTGGTGTGATTACTGACTTGTTCTCGAATGGGATATAACTGAAATATTATGCAATTTAGTAAACAGAAGATAGATTTTCTAATAAAGAACAGAAAAATTCAGTGCCTGGGGCACCTGGGTGGCTCAGATGGTTAAGCATCTGCCTTTGGCTCAGGTCATGATCTCAGGGTCCTGGGATCGAGCCCTCCATGGGGTTCCCTGCTCAACGGGAGCCTGCTTCTCCCTCTCCTCTACTGTTCTCCCTCTTCCCCCTGCTTGTGCTCTCTCATTCTGTCAAATAAATAAATAAAATCTTTAAAAAAAAAAAATTCAATGCCTGAGAGTAAGCCATATCTTAGAAACCACAGTAGTTGGTTCTTATTACTCTATATGTGTTCATTTCTCTTTGTTACTTCCTTGCCTTTGGTGAAGTCATATAAGCATGGTAGTTAAGACTGCAGGTCTGTAAAGCCCATTTGTTGTTTCAACCCCCAGGAATTAGTTGGATATTCCAGGTTCATCTTCCCATCTTTTCCAATCCAGTCAACACTGCTAGTGATAATAGCCAACGTGTATTGACTGCTTCCAGGGTCCCAAGCACTGTTCTAAACCCTTTACAGCTATTAACTCATTTAAATCTCACAGCCCTTGGAGGTGGCTGAGATTACTGCCTCCATTTGTACAGATGAGAAAATTGAAGCCCAGTGAGGTTAGGTGACTTGCCCTAGGATGACATGACTCTTTTGGTAAATGGTGGATCTGGCAGGCAGACTGGTTCCACAGTTTGTACTCTTACCCACATCATCCTAATTTCATTTGGGGCTAGAAGATTGGATTTAAGTTGGCATAGCTTTTCCGTGGTGGGGATAGTAAGAAAGTAGATGGTATCCTTCCCCAGGAGTTCATTAGTAATCAGTAATTTGTGTTGACTGTTGGCTTTCATATTTGACCTCCAGCCACCAGCCATTCAGGAAGGTTCATAAAACCATGGGGAAGAACCGGGCAATTGTATCCTCTTGATTGACTATAAATGTCATTAAAATACAAGATTTGAGGGGCGCCTGGGTGGCACAGCGGTTAAGCGTCTGCCTTCGGCTCAGGGCGTGATCCCGGCGTTATGGGTTCGAGCCCCACATCAGGCTCCTCTGCTATGAGCCTGCTTCTTCCTCTCCCACTCCCCCTGCTTGTGTTCCCTCTCTCGCTAGCTGTCTCTCTGTCAAATAAATAAATAAAATATTAAAAAAAAAAAAAATACAAGATTTGAGGGTCAGGTTCTTTGGAGCTTATATCCAAAGAAGGAAGAACCATTTTTGTATTAAGATATTTAAAAAGTTCTCACATGCTTAGCAAGGAAGCTAAATTAAGCCCTGTGTTGGGCACAATTATAAACATGCTGTCTGCCTTAGATGAGTAAGCGCATGTAAATAGAACAGTGGGTATACATGGCCTTAATGGTATGGCTTCCCTTTTTTCCATGTAATGTAAATCACCAAATGTGAGCATTTCCATCTGACACTAACTGTCAGTCTCAGAAGAGCACATTGTAGGATTCAGTGCATGTTGCACAACAACCCAAACTGCTCTTTTCTTTAGCATGGTGATTTTTTTTTCTTTCCATATCCAGCGGTTAGTACTAAGGCCTGAAACCCTTAGTTACAGAACAAAGTGGCTTAGCAGTAATGGAGCCTGTGTGAGGCTAAGAGAAGAATAATGAACATTCCCTGCAAGCTTCCTGCCTAGATGCAGGTGCAGGAATCAGGAGGTCATGAATAATGCATGACATGCAGATTAGGTGGTGGTTTCTCCTACTGGGGTTTTGACTTTGCTACCTGCCTGGCTGCTATATGTGGAAAGAAGGAAGGCGGTGGCCAGAAGTGCCACAGAGTAGCCTGAGCTCACAAAAACACCGCATATCCTTTTGAAGAAATAAAATTTGGGGAGGAGCTGAAATGCAAACCTTTATGGTCTACTTTATCAAATGAAGTATGTTCTGGGTTATCAGTTTACCCCCTTTCAGAAGGGAAAAAGAAAAAAAGCTTTCTTTAATTTCTTTAAGAAACCTTGTAATTATTTGTTCATATCCATACAGTCATGGAATTCTTTGTAGACTGTTAAACCATTATAGAAAGTGCCTACTTGCAGCTTTTGATCTATGGATCAATGAAATTTTGTTAAAAGATACAAATACATAGAGGATATTGTAATTATGTTAAACAGGCCCATTTTTCTCCACTGATATATGGAGTGAGAAGCATCAGTAGGAAAATACTTCCATCATCAGACATCACCTAGTGGAATTATGATGAATGGAAATATGAAAGTTAAGGAGGAAGGAATTCAGGACCTAAACATTTAAAGCATGTGGAGTGAATTAAAGAATCGTAAGTGTTCAGGCTATTACTCCTTAGAACTTCATTTAGGTAGTAGGACTCTGACACCCTAGTGAGGCTTTAGGGAAGTTAAGAGGACTCCCTTTATTGTCCCTTGGGTTAGGGGGATTTAAGTGGGGAGATATTTTTTGGTTCATAATTCCATTTTGATGATGGTGCTTTAAGCAGACAGACTGAAAGAAATAAGAAGAAAAGAGAAGAAAAAATGAGCCGTGCTACCTTTGTTTAATTCTTCTGCATTTCTATTGCATGTTTTTTTCTCTCTCCCCAATTTGGGGTGCCGGAATATGAGCTGGCTTTCATTTCTAGCTGAGTCTGTCATTTCCGCTAGGCCCCAGTTTGGCCAGATGCCAAGACCAACAGGTGATCCTTGTAGCTGCAAAACAGCAGGAAGTGGGCCGTGCTTGAATGAGACAGTTCACCAGAGGGGCTGTCTGGCCTCTCTCCATCTTTCTGCATAATTAACATCCCCTCCCCCATGCAGAGCAGAAAATCTGTGCTGAGCATCTCAGCTGCAGCAGCCATTGAGAAGAGCTGTGAGGAAAAGAATGTTAATAAGGGATGTTGGAAGAAATAAGCCTTCCCAGTGCAAAGTGCAGTCTGGCTCTGGATTTACAGAAAGTTTGCGTTTAGCCCTTCTGCGGGGCTGGAATGGTATTATCTGTTTTGAAATGATTTTCGCTTGCTGAACAACTATGGAGAACCGGATTCTAGTGAACGTTGGAGCTGAACCTTGGAGCTGAACGAGGCTTTGAGACCCAAGTGATTTCTGTTTTCTTTCCTGTAAATGAGAAATGTGTGGGACATAACGATACCACAAGCTGAAAGACTGCCTAGATCTCACAACTTCCTGTAAAAATAGAACAAAGCAGGAAGTTGGCCACAAGGAAGCAGGAAGTAGGGCATATTGTCTTGCCAGTTAGTGACCCACAAAGGGTAGAGGTTCAGCAGCTAGCTCCCCACTGGAAGGTCTCGGCAGTATTGGGAAATATCAGCTATTCCAGCAGATAATTCTAAGAAACTTGTAAGACAGTGTAGTTTTTACTTCTCCATTGATAAACTTTTGAATTGACTGCCTTCCTCAAAGCCCAGCATGGAGCATCACCTCTAGAAAGCTTTTCTCCTAGAAATAACTGTTCACCTTCCTTCCTTCCTCTGTGTCAGATTCTGTTCCTAGACATTTGGATGAAGTTACTGTGGGGGAAGAAAAAATAATAATAATAAAACAAAACCCTTCTCTTGTATCTTCTCAGGTTCTGTGTCTGGGGGCCTGCAGATTAAGCTGACAAAAGACTAAATAAAAAAATAAACAGACAAAAGGCAGATCAGCAAGAGGGGGAAGAAAAACCGATTTATTACACATGCAACATGCATACTTGCAGGAATGCTCAGTGATGAGTAACTCAAAGAGGGTTAAAATGTGGATCTTATATACCATTTTAACAAAGAGTGATAAATTGCGGAGAAGTGACTGTGACCAGTCAAAAGAAAAGGGGGAGTTTGAGCTTCTAACAGGTGAATTGTAGGAAAGTGAGTAAGAAACAGACCGGGGAATCTAATGGTAAATAAGGGTTGTTTATGCAGACTCATCTCAGTACCAGGTCTGGTGTAAAGAGTTGTATGTTGCGCTTTTCTTCCTGGTACTGGAAGTGGGGGGAGGAGGACACCTTTACAAAGGAAAACTTCCTTTACAAAAGGGAAATTCATGCCCTGGTTTTTAGGCATATTAAGGGAAAATAGAGAGCTCCTCCTATGGCTGCTGTTTCTTACTTGCTTTCAGCTCAAAATGATCCTGAGGCCAAAATAGCATATTTTGGGGTGACATATCCTGATTTCCTTCATTATCTTCCTTTTAGGGTTTGAAATCCAGTAGTTGACTCAGGGAGTGTGCCCCTACTGACTCTATGTATCCCGGGTGGGAAGAGGTAGCAGAAGGGACTCGTTGTAGGCACACCCCATATCTTACATTACTTTCACCCACTTCTAAACCTGGCAAGGATTAGCTAGTCAGTGATTTTTTTGTTCCGGTGAATGAATCTGTCATTCGATTAAAACTGGGGGTCCAGCGTTTGGGGGTCTTCACAGTGAACATGGTGATAAGCCGTTGTTATGTTAAAAGTGGTACAAAAGGAGATAGACTGCAGGTTCACATGCATAGGAATTTAACTATGTTCATTTACTAAGAGGTGATTAAGTTCTGGGGCATTCTATATTAAGCATACCTACAAAAGATCATTTATAAACCAGCTCTTTTTTTTTTTTTAATTTGTTCATTTGTAATCGGGAATGTGCTTTTTTTAATGACTGGATTATTCTCATCTACCTACAGGGTACATCCGTCCCCAGTATCAAGGGTCCGGGGAAATCGAATGAATAATCAGAAGTTTGCTTGGTGAGTATATAATCTAAGTTATGAAAATTTGTAAGTTTTATGGGAAGTTTTAATTGGGTAATGTTAAAACAGAAGAGAATTATTTCTGCTTCTCTGTAGAGAATACATTTCTACTAACCAAATTACATAGTCTCCCTTCCTTTGGAAAGTTCTAAATAGAAGTAATAAAGTTCCTTCTCAGCCAAAGCCCTGCACTCACCAAAAACTGAGGCAACGTTTTTCTCCTAAGAGATATGGCATATTTTCCAGGCTAATCCACTGTTACATTTTTTAAAGAATGTTTCTCTTTTTTTGAAGCTATTGTAAGTTTTTTAGTGAGATTTAGGCAACAACTCAGATTTTTCTCAGGTACCAACTTCCTAAAGATTTTCATAGTAATTAATCTATTATTAATTTTGATGATTACTATTAGATGATTTTGTTTCTCATCTTAGCTATAAATATCCAGAATTTTCTCCCTCCCTCCCTCCTTCCCCACCCCCCCAGCCATCTTTCTTTCTTCCTTTCTTTCTTTTCTTTTCTTTCTTTTTAAATTTAGGGTGTATGAAGACCTTTTGTTTTCGTTTTCTTTCTTTTCTCTCTCTCTCTCTCTTTTTTTTTGGGGGGGGCATAAAACAATACACATTTATTCTCTTAAAGTTTTGGAGGTCAGAAGACCAAAAGGAGTCTTATGGGGCTAAATCAAGGTGTCAGTTGGGTTGATTCCTTCTGGAGGCTCTAGGGGAGAATCCATTTCTGGCATTTTCTGTCTTACAGAAGACATTCTCAGTCATTGGCTTATGGCCCCACATCACGTGCCTTTCTCCCCCTGCTTCCCATGTCACCACATTGTCTCCTTCCTTTCTGTGGTCAGATCTCTTTCTGCCTTCCTTTTACAAAGACACTTGGGATTGCATCGCAGGCCCACCCAGGTAGCCTGGACTCATCTTCCTATCTCAAGATCCTTAATCATATCTGCAAAATCCACTTTGCCATGGGAGGTAACATTCATGAGGTCCAGGGATGAGGACATGGATCAAAGGTCTTTGACCAGTTCTTGAAAATAAGTAAGTAAATAAATAAATGGAACTTACCAGAAATGACCTGAAAAATCATTACCATCACAAAACATCGACTACTCATTCTTTAAAGAAGTAATTTAAAGTGTTTCACAAATGTTTCACATGAAGCAGACAAAAATTAATGTACCGTGTTTGTTTACATTACTCCATGCCAAAAAATTAACCTTTCTACACATGACATATCTTCAAAAAAGAAAGAAAAGAAAAATAAAAACGTGAACCGTGCACTGTACTCCTTGAAAAGGGAATGGAAATTCACAGATCTCCATTTGTACTTCATTGGATTGTGCTTAGAATGGGGTTTTGATTAAAAACTATGGCTTTTTTTTAAGTGTGGGGAGATGATTACCAAAGATTGAGCTTCCAAATTAATTTTATTCCTAAATCAGGATTATTTTTAGACACAAAATAATGATTCTTTGAATTTGAATAGTGTGTAATCAGCTCACCTCCCTTCCCCCATTAAATCTAATTAACCCTCACAATAGCTTGGTGATGTTGTTAAATATTATGCTTTTCTTCTTCACAGAGGGGGAAATGGAGCACAGAGAATATAGCCATTTGCTTCTACACTGTCGAAAAGCGGGGGCATCCTTCATGGTTTCTCACAGTCACTAAAGCATATTGTCCCTTGTCACACCTGGAAAGCTAAGAGAATAATAATGCTGATGCCCACTGCACAAAAGGAAAGGGAGAAGCAGGTCCTTTCTTGACTGCACAGAATTGATATTCCTTCTGAGTACAAGGCATACTGTACTAAAGAAACTTTATAACATACGGGGACTCTGAGATGCTCAAGGGAGCCACATCAGCTAATGAATACAGGACAGCATTGCCAAGTGGCTTATCCACTTCCTAACAACTGATTTCTCAATGGCTAAATGTGGATCACTGAGTAAATAACCAATATTCTTTCCTTCACTCTTCCTTTCTGAAGTATTGGAGTAACGATACCTTGTTCCTACATAATTCATAGCATGTTATTTGGTTAGGAAGTTTAAACCACTTTTGTCCCCAGAGAAGTAATCCATGAAAAACAAAAAGGATTTTTACTACCAGCCTTGAGAAACTTCAACTTTTATTTATTCAGCAACATTTATGTACAGTCTCTAGTGTGAAAAGCACTAGATTAGAAAGATAAATAAAACATGGTTTCTGTCCTCAAGGGGCTCACCGTCTTGTAGATGAGGGAGGGGTGTGTGTGTGATGTCACATCATGCATGTATGATACACAATATTATGTCATATAAATGACATAGAATATGTAATAAAATGTGGATAATGCACTAAGGAGATATATCAGAGGGAAATGTTATCAATTCTATTTAAGAGCTCTATTTGAGAGTGGATAGTGCAGAAGAGAAAAAGTATAAAGGAAGAGAACTTTAAGAAAATCTATCCCAGAGAAGGTTTCTGAGTAAAGACCCAGAATTGGTAGGAAAAACAGAGAGTTGAGTTATTCCTTCCATTGTATATTGAAACGCATATACAAGGACCTGGAGACATTTCTAAATTAACTATAGTAGGAACATACATGGATTTATTTAGTCATGAGTTAGTTAAGATTCCTATTATGTATACTACCTCGGACTTGCCTGAAGTAAATGCTCTGAGGCTGGTATATGGAAAGAAGTCATCTGGCTAGGAAGAAGCCCAGTGACTCACCCAGAATCTACATCCGGTTAAGTGATAAACACTTGCTATTTCTTTGTGAAAGATTGGCTCTGGAAATTCAGAAACTTTAAATACTCATGCTAGCAGTGGAGATCAAGGGAAAGTGACTGTTGATCTTCCCCAAATAGCAGTATGGGATAATGTATAGAATTATAAGATAAATTCAACACTGACATGGCTCTGGCTTGAGTTAGATCTGCAAACACCATATGTGAGTGATGCTGGGTGATTCTGTGAAGTTGGGTTAGCAAATGCTCCAATCAGTTAAAAAAATATTGTTCATCAGAAAAGCAATTAAGCTTCACTAAAACATGAAAAGGTTTGGACATATAAGTTATGCCTAGGAAATGCATGACAATTGGTAGGTTGTAAATCTCAGTGGCTGTGGTTGAGCTATGAAACCAGAGTTTATTATTCAGTAAAAGATGGTTTAAAATTTTAAGTAGTGTTTTCCTCTGCATAATGTTAATATGGGAGGACACATCCACTGGCCTCATTCCTATGGCAGTTTTTCTTTTCTCTGGAACTGAAGTAATGTGTGGAGAAGAATGTCTGTTCAAGGCAAACAAACCTGCTTAAATGGAAAGAAAATGTGGTAACAAATGTCCGGAGACAAAAGCAGCAGGGTGTAGGTGGTGCAGTGACAGAGGTTAGGATGGAGCCAAGTTTGCTGTAACTCTCTGCTGACTTCCAGGGATTAAAGAACGTCAATAAGAACATCATGACGAATATGTTAGCACCCCAGTAAAGAACACGAGATCATTGTACAACTCATTTAATATTCAGTTAATCAAAGGTAGCAATCCAACCGGACATAAACTCTGTCTCTCAGAATGGCTCTCCCCTCCACCCCACTATAGTAATATCTGTTGATGTGAGCATTGATGAAGGCTTTGATGCTCAGCATGTGATTTTCATTCTTTCATGGGCTCATCTGTCTCTTTCCTTCACCATCACTAAGCAGAGGTAATCATACCTTACTTGTCCAATAACTATCAAAACCTTTTTTAGAGCATTCACCACTCTTTCTTACATGTAATAATGCCAGGGAAAAAATATTTTGCTCCACTGGGGGGAAATGGGGCAAGATTTATTAGAGAGTTGAATGTGCAGATAGATTTTTGTTGTTTACAGATCTTTTTGTGTGAAGCTATTATATTCTGAAATCAGCCCCACAGAGAGTGGCTGTTTCCATGTCATCTTTTGGTTGTTCTATTCCCAAACATGTAATAGAGGTCTGGAACCTGTGTTTGGTGTGGATGGGTAGGTTGAATGAAGCAGGACAGGGAAGGGCTTGGTGGGAGAAATACCTCTGAACTGAAGTTGATTTCAGGCTCCAGAAATTTCTGGGATCAGTGGGAGTATGCTGAAGACATACACATTGGCATATGCTCATTTTTTCACTCCTTTTCTCCTCTTCGCTTCACTCTCTACCCTGCTCCATTCCTGAAGATTTAGAGGACGTGGGTATATATCGTTTTGAGTGAACCTCATAGTGGTGGTTATGCTGTGCACTCAAATATCCGTCTAAGGCTCTTATATAAGAGTGGTAGTGGACATTACATAATAGAGATTTTATGGGCTATTTATATAATGACATAGAAATAAAGTATTATTAACAGGAATTATCAGCAGTCAAATAGAAGTAATTTGTTCTAACCAGTTGGAGGCTGCCACCACCCATCTCAATTATGGTTTATTTCTTACTAACATGCCTGAGATGTTATGTAGTTGTATACACTAAAAAGCTCCAGTTTTAATAGCGTAACTATGCAAATTATGACACATTCTGACTGTGAATCACATTTTGCATTTGGATATGACAAAGTTCTGTGTCACAAATTTTTGTGGAGAACAGGAAGAACGTTTTTGCACTGTGATGTTTTATTGTTGGCTGGAGAGTGTACGGTGAACTCAAATATTTAAATGCACACAGTTGCAAATGTTAGATGTGATTTCATGGAATCTTTCTGAAGGACATAACTAGTGTGTGTCTTTGTCATAAAAAGAAGAACACTTCTTGTTTAAACCCTTCGCCTTATTAGACGAGGGCACCGAAGTTGTCGATATTGGAAACCCCTCAGAGAGCTGATGCAGAACTGGTCCTTTAGGGAGGGGCAGAGCATTTCCAAACGTTGGAATCCGTTTCAGAGCTGAAGGAAATGTAAGCGTCATCAGGTTTAGTTCGACGTCTCACTTTCCGCATTCCCCAAAGACAACACAGTAACATGGCCGACGGTGGGCATAAACCCAGGTCTCTGCAAACCTGTCCGGTCAACTTTCTGCTGTGTAGCAGTTGCTGCCTATGGGTAGAGCAAGAGAAATGCTAATGATTGAGTGAGGTAGGTACTTAATTCAGTACCAGTTAAGCAGAAGGCTTTTGTCTGGGAAATTCCCATGACACTGGTATGAGTCCGGGAGCGAAGGGAGGCAGAGGAGAGGCCCTACTGAAGACCTTGCTGCCCACTCCACCATGTGGCAGCTACTCTTTGCCAGAGTGCTTACTCCGCATCTTAGAGATCCTTGCATGCTCATTATTTATAGATAATATTGATTATGTTATTTTAATTACCAGAGCCTTCCACCGCTCTGCTTCTTGACTTATAGAGCAAAAATTATGATAATATGTATAGACATTAATATGTGTAAATTTTAGTTCCCAGAAGGGCCTGCCTTGGCCTCGTGAGTTTTTTAATCCATACTTGTTGGAAAATAAGTAACCGCAGGTTGCCTTTAGATTTAGTTTTCAAGCATGCTCTCTCTCTCCAGTGTTTGATAACAAATTCGGAAAATGGGACATAGTTCATGTAATCGTGGACCAGTTTGCAAGTTCTCTGTATTCATACTGAATTGCAATGAAAAGAAATGCCTCCAGGGTGTTGTTACATTTCCATTCCCTCCGAATTCACATCTTTTGGTGTGTTATAATCCAGTTTCGGCTATTCAATTCTTTAATTACTTCCACCACCTCCTCAGAGCTCGGTGACAATTACGTGTACTTTAAACTTGTATACCATCTTTCAGATTGACCTTATTAAAGACCTTTGGTCTAATTTTCCTGAATTCTTCATTACCCAGAATTTCAGCAAGAAACCTCATGATAAAAGTGTTTCACATTCCTATTCATATTAGCTGATTTTTGTCCCTAGTATTGCTTCAGTCACACTAGAGAAGATTTGGGGGGAAAAATTAAAGAAGGTTATTTTCTGCAATTATTTCCTTAATTATAGAAGAATTAGGGCTATAAGATCATGCTGAGCTATGGTCACCACTTCTGAGACATTTTTCTATTAAAAGTCCAAGAGTATTTTGTTTTAACCAACCTGCAACTCAGAAGCACATTAGTGTCTTGCTGAAACCCTGAGAGAAGAACATATAGGGTGTGTCATTAAATTCTTGGGTGATTCCAGGGATCTTCCCAGCACCATAGTGAGGTGTGCTGCAATCATGTAATAAAACATCTCTGTTTTCTTAACTAATTTTATTTTCATTTCTTTAAAGATTTTTTTTTTAAATTTAAGTAATTTCTATCCCCAGTGTGGGGCTTGAACTCACAACTCCGAGATCACGAGTTGCGTGCTCTACCAACTGAGCCAGCCAGGCACCCCTTATTAACTAATTTTAGCATGACCGAGAAATATTAGTTAACTATTCAAAAGGACTTCTTCGGAAAATCCAAAAATTCGTGGAACCAGAACAACACACTTGCAAATAACCCATGGATCACAGAAGAAAGTTGAAGAGAAATTTAGAAATATTCTTATGTCAATGAAAATGAGAACACAACTTACCAAATTTGTGAAATGTATCAAAAGCAGTGCTTAGAAGGAAATTTATAGCATCAAATATATTATTAGAAAACAAGAAAGATCTCAAATCAGTGATCTAAGGTTCCATGTTTGGAAACCAGAAAAAGAAGAGCAAACTAAATCCAAAGTAAGCAAAAGAAAAAGAAAAAACCGAATTGTTTGTAATGCTGGTCTGTAACCTTTTTCACATAATTGTTGTTTTTTTAGGTTGGTTGCGGATATTTAAAATTACACAATCTGAAATCATGAGTTACTTTGGGGAAGCTACTTAAACCATAGCTTTTTATAGAGTTTTAAATTGTGCAGTGTACATAATTCTCTATCACATTCCCCTCCCAGTTAGACCTGTTCAGATGTAGAACTTTAAAATAATGGTTGTGCTGTAAGAACAAGGGGATGTAGGAGTCATTACTGAATAACACAGATAAAACTGTGTCCCAGTATGAAAAAAATAGGTGTCTCTGAAAGTACCAGTACAAGCCATGTTATAGTTAACATATCAAATTCAAATGAAGAAAGACCTTACTTTATACAATTGCTAGTTCCCTGCCTGTGTATGTACAGAGAAATCGCCACATCTAGAAAAGCCACGTTCTCTTTTAGTCCTTCATAGTATTTTTCAGTGAATATATTTGGAATGAAAAATAGGCTAATCATAGTTGTCTTCTAAATACATATTTGAAAGATGTAATGACTAATATTGGGACCCAATCAGAAATCCTAATGTATTCTTGACTATGCTGGGAACACTGCTTGGGGTAATAAATCTTAAGGGGATTTCCCTGTGAGAGTGCTGGATGTGTCCGTACTATTTTGATCTTCATTTATCAGTCATACTTGCAATGTTATCTTTCTAGCCATGGAGGTTTCTCTGTCTGTACGTGGACAGTGAACTAGCATTTTCAAAATTAAATATATTTTCACTTTACTATGATGTTTCTCAGCGGACCACTAGATTTTCATAAAGTTTCCTTGTAATTTCCTTAAAATTAGCTATTTATTACATTTCTTAGTACAGCACTATGTTACCTAAGGTAGGGTCAGTATCCTCATAATTAATATATTTCTTTTAATCAATTTTAAGAGGGCATTAGTTAGTATGTGATATCTTTATCCAAAAATTAATATCTACCAATAGCACACCACTTTAGTCACACCTGGTCCATTAAGCCCACGGTTAAGAAGCAGCCGGAGGGGGGCACCTGGGTGGCTCAGTCTGTTAAGCGTCAGACTCTTGATTTCAGCTCTTGATTTCGGCTCAGGTCATGATCCCAGGGTTGTGAGAGATGGAGCCCCATGTTGGGCTCAACGGGGAGTCTGCTTGGGATTCTCTCTCTCTCTCTCTCTCTCTCCCTCTCTACTCCACTCATGCACTCTCAATAAATAAGTAAATAAATAAATAAATAAGTAAGTAAGTAAGTAAGTAAGTAAATGACATCTTAAAAAAGTAATTAGCTGGAGGGCTGCAGACCCTGCTGGAACCCGCTGTCTACTGGTAGCTATTACCTCTGTCTGAATTTTCACTCAGCTTAGTCTCCTTTATCAGGTGAGTTTCCTTTGTCAGAAGTAATGGAAAGTGACTGAGTCTGGCCAACTTGAGCAAAAGGTTAATTTGTAGAGAAGGACATGAGGTGGGTTACGAAGTCAGAGAAAAAACACCAGAGCTGGGGCTCAGGAAACACAGGAAGCAAGACAGCACCCAGAGTCCCAGGGCGGGATTTGATAAGCAGGTGCAGGCCTAGAGTGACTCAGCTCCAGCTCCTTAATGTCACCTCCTCAAAACCACAATAGAGGGAGGCAGAGTCGGATCGGCCCCAGCCTGGCTCAGGTGCCCAGCCTGTGGCTGAGGGAAGAAGGTACCTTGGTCAACAGTTCCACTAAGACCACATGTAATGAGGAGTCTCCCAAAAGAGGAGGCGTTGCTGGAACCAAACGATGATGGGAAGGCTACACTTCATAAACTAGCACCGTAGACCCAGCCTACAATTCACTGAATGAGAAGCTGTCATGAAAGGTAGTTAATGAACTTTAATGTTATTTCTTGGCATCTACGTTTTCTTATATTTTGATTGATAAAGATAATCTCCAGTTAGTCACTAAAATAAATGGCTGTCTCAGGTATTATTTGTGATTATTGAACAGCCAAATCATAAGAACAATGTTTAGTCAAAACAGACTCCGGGGCACCTGGGTGGCCCAGTAGGTGAAGCGTCTGCCTTCCGTTCAGATCATGATCTCAGAGTCCTGGGATTGAATCCTGCATCAGGCTCCCTGCTCAACAGGGCGTCTGCCTCTCCCTCTGCCCCTCCCCCTGCCTGTGCACACGCACACTCTCTCTTTCTCCCTCGAAAAGAAATAAAATCTTTAAATTTACAAAACAAAATTAAAAAGCTTCCATTTTCCCTTGAAACTTTTAGTTTTTTTATCCTAAAAGCCCCATACCACCCATTTGCTCAGAAATCCTACTTTGAATCATGTTATTTAAAAATGTGGCCTTTAAAACCAAACACATATAGTTATCGTGATAAGATACATAAAATAAAACAGAGGAACCTCCTATGAAACGAGAAAAGCTTGAGTCAACAAGCTTGGGTTCTGGTATAAATTTGTCACTTAATACTAAAGGAGTCTGTGTGTTTCTCGCACTTCAGTATTTCTATCCAATGAGTGAATGAACGGTGTCTGACCCAAACTATTCAAATTAGGTCTTGGAAAGAGTGTAAAAGAGGTAATACTCTTCTTAGGATCACCTTGAATGAAAGTGTTTCATAAACTCTAGATATTAGCCCACAACCACGTGTCAGCTTTACATGAAAGGAATCTTTCCTACCACCTCAATGATTCTCTGACACACCAGCATTTGTTTTAGCTTCAAATAAAGCTGTAGTTGACTTCAGCTGTCTTGAGTCCTTCTTAACCTAACAATTTAGAACCCGGAGTAGGTGAATATCTGTGAGTAGGATTGTGGTTCAGTGCATTAGGTAAATACATGCTCAGAAAGGGACACACGTTGCATCTAAGCAGAGGTAATAGCTTTGTAGGATGTAGATGGAACCAGTTTACTCCAGTTTCTGGGAAGGCCAAACAGAAGGGAAACTCTCTGTATGTTACCAGTTTTGTGTGATCATTAAATTGTTTCTCCTCATCCTGTAATGTCTTTGGACTGCCTTCATAAATGGACATGTCAAATTACATCCTTCAGAAAAGCAGGGATTTAAAATCACCCATAAAATTAAATTAACAGTATTGTAAAATTGAAATATCTCCAATTCTATCAATTTTCTCATTCCTCTATTCTTGGCCTTTTTTCCTTGGAAGACTCTAAAGAAAAATATTGCTTTCCTTAGAGTTTGCTGTTGATAGGTATGGAGAAAGAAAATAGCTTTCTATTATTTTTTCACTTGAGACCTGAATTATTTTGTACTCTTTGAAGAACCCTGTAGCTTAGCTGCAAGAACGGACTGATTTCTTACAGTGAAAGTAGCTTACAGTAATCTTCCCCAAAGTTTACAGGCTGTGAAGTATTTATTTGGGAAAGAGAAGGAAGTGCGGAATTAGAGCAGAGGCAGGAAACAAAGGCCAAAGGCGACCATGTTGAGAACAGAAGGAGATTGCTGCCACCTAGAGGTAGAAGTTGGTAAATTCTGAGACCACTGTGAACGTAGAAAGATCTGGAGAGTAGATATTGATATGATAGTATCATAAAACCGAAATGCAGCCAGTTGGTTCAGTCCCTACCTCTAAGTGGGACTAGACTCATTCTGTCCCCTTCCAGGTTGGTAGAGTGCCAATATTTCCTATGAAATATTGCTGACCCTAGTGGGTTTTTCTACTTTTCGCCGACGGTAACTTTGTTTTCGATCGTAAAAGCTTATGTGAAGAAAATCTTCCTTCTATACAGTACAATCTCATTGATTTGAATGAGTCATTATTACCCTGCCTAATAGAGAATGTGTTTCCCATAATCCCCACTATCTCAAATATTACACCAGGAGTTCCTGGAAGGCTACCTTCTCACTGAATCGTGTGGCTGATGCTCTCCTGTCTGTCAGAGAAGCGCAGGTAGGAGAGAAACCTTTGAGATGAGAGCAGAGTTCCCAGCGATACTATTCAGAGGAGGGGACCCTGAGACTCACCTAGATTCAGCTAAAACCTAAAACCAACACAGCACCCGTCTCATTTTCATTTTGGTTCTTAGGAACTGACTCTACATAGCTCTGATGTTTTTAAAAATTATGTTGTGAAGATATTTTTAATAGAAAAGCCTCCCTCATAAAGAAGCCTAGACAGCCAGAAATGTGCTGCCACATTGGGCTTGTGATCCATCTTTTCAGGACCGCCATAGTGCACAACCCCAGGGGGCACTACTCACATTGTCAGCTGTGTGAAGGGTGCCTTCTGCAGTACTAAAGAAACACAAAATTGGCGCCAAAAGGTGAGAAAATAGGAAGAGAATATGTGTGTGAATCTCCGTGTCTGGCCCTCTCTCCTCTCCTGAATGGGAAACTTGATTGAATGTGGTTGATGATTGTGATGATGGTTTTCAGGGGGAAAAGGGCTTCCAAAAAATACCCGAACATATTGGCAATACCTTTTAGAAAATGAGGATACCAATCAGAGTGTTCCTTGTTTATTTTAAATCCCACTGCCTCCTTAGCACACATTAGCGGAGTCTGTTCCCTGCTTCGCTGCCTTCTGGGCCTTGCTATCTTTGCTTTTTCTCTTAGCCTGTATTCACTTTTAAGCTGCAGTTTAAGTATTTACATTCCATATCACTTTTACAAACCTGAACACTTTTGAAATTGCCAGGGTTTTTGTTGTTGTTTCGTTTTTTTACTCAATAACGTCATCACTTTGCCAGAATATTTGTGTTCACTCATTTGTTCCCTCATCCTGTAAAGTTATGGCAGCCGCAATGACCTGGCCACTTGCCTGCACTCTGGGGAAGCCGTATTTAAAAAGACAAGGCAGGGCCTCTGTCCTCCCGGAGCTTAGAACGTAGTAGAGTGAGACAGGCAACCAACAAGTGTTTGGTGGTGATGAGTACTCTGCCGAAAATGTAACAGGGATATGCGTGGAGATGACTGGAATGCCATCCAACAAGCTTCGTCAGAAAGAAGCCTCTTGAGAGGAGGAGACACGGAAGCTGGGAGCCGGATGAGAAGGAGCCAGCTGCATGAGGCTCTGGGGGACATTATTCCAGGTGCTAGAAACAAAGACCGTGGGATGGGAATGAATTTGGAACATTCAAGGAGCATTGAGAAGTGAGTGAGGGGTGGGTGTAACAAGATAAGGTCAGAGAGCTTGGCGGGGACAGAAGCACACGAGCTGCAGTCAGTCCGGGGGGGGTCACGAGAGCCATGGGAGGAGAATGAAGTGATCAGACCCAGATTTTCAAGGCTCACTCTGGCTGCTCTGTGAGAAAAGATTACAAGAGTAGAAGCAGGGGGACAAGTGCAGGAAGCTGGGGCAGCAATGGTTGAGGAGAAAGGATGGTGGTTTAGAGTGGTATCAGTGGAGAGAGAAAGATCAAATTAGGTTATGTTTTGAAGGCCAAGTCAACAGCGTACTGCTTATGGAAGGAAGCAAGGAAATGAGAAAATCAGAGGTGACACCTAGTTTTTGTCTGAGCAAGTTGTGCTTGTTGCCAAGAGCTTAGCAAAGAAGACAAGTCTGTAGGTACAGATGTGAGCACCATTGGCATAGAGATGGTATTTCCTGAGGGGGTGTGTGTGTGTCTGCATTTGAGGATGAGGGACAGGAAAGTTTTTAAGGTGAAGAAGGTCTGAAGTTCAGCATTTTTGCAGAAGGTCAGCTGGGGGCTCTTGGATAGAGTGGTTGAGCGACAGACACCCATGGGAAAATCTGACCAAAGCTGTAGTGTCGCACGTAAGGCAGCCTGGGGGGGAGCGGGGTCCTCGTGGAGCAAACAGTTACCTTTTAGTCCATGTCTTTACCCCATCTCTGCACCCTGTCAGCTGCCCGTCATAAAATGCCACCTGCCCCAGTGTTTGTCCCTCCCAGAGCTGCTTGGTGAGACGTCCGACCCTAGATAAATAAGTAGATCCTAATACATGAAGGCATCTTTTTGCAAAACATCAGGTACTCTGACTTCTTCAGACCAGCACCGGAAAAGAATCTATTTGTTCATATTCTCCGAGCCCAGTTTTCTGCCTATTTCCCATCCAAGCCGGAAGCCTCAT
This sequence comes from Ailuropoda melanoleuca, assembly GCF_002007445.2. NCBI lineage: Eukaryota > Metazoa > Chordata > Mammalia > Carnivora > Ursidae > Ailuropoda > Ailuropoda melanoleuca. The sequence goes on along the minus strand of NC_048224.1, from coordinate 108,301,350 downwards.
AGTAACTCCCACTCTGTCAGAACCAACATCCATTTGATTACCAAACTAGCATTCTCCCTCCTCAGTATTTCTTGGCACTGTTGGCTCTTCATCCCACATGCCCCCATCATCTCTTGCCTGAAATATTAACCTACATGCCGAACTGGTCTCTTTGGATTCAGAGTCCTTCCGCCCCGCCCACATGCAGTCTTTGCCATGCCTGCAGTGATGTCTGTAAAATGCAAAGGGGATTGCTCCTCTCTCTGCAGTTCCTCCAGACCTTGCCATTGTTTAGAGGGCCCGAGCCCTTAGCACCGCCTATGAGGCCCTTTGCAAGACTAGTCTTTTCCTGTTTTCCCACCTCACAGACCCTGTGTTCCAGCCACACTGACCGTGTGTTTTCCAAAAATACCTTGTTCACCAAGAAAGCTAATTCTGAAAGACTCAGCTTATGAATTCTCTTCCGTGCAGAGTGTTCCCTCCAGTCCCCCATTCCATCAACCTCTTCTTCCTCCCTGATTCTGGGCTGCTGTATGAACCAGACATCACCCTCTTCACGATTTATGGTCTTTTTTTCTTTTTTTTTTGCCTGTGTGTGTGATGATCTCCCGACCTTGTCATCTCCAGATGGAGACCCCCCATCGTGAGGACCATCATTTCCTGGCTGCCAGCCCAGGGCGTGGCACAGCGGGCTAGAACATAGATATTGATCAACGAAATAAATCATCTCTTTCAACATGCTCAGTTTTTCATGGCTGTTTCCTATTCCTTAGTCAGTATTTTAAAACAAATAGAAATATTCAGATTCAGAGGGCAACAAGAACCTTTTCATGTTAGAAATGTCTTGAAACATTGGTTACATCATTTCTACCCTTCCCCTGCTTATAATTATTACATTTGATGAAATGTTTGAAGGATAATAGTAGAGTACTGACCTGAATTTCAGAGATTTGGGAACTGTTCTGTCACTCTCTAATTATGTGATCTGGGGCAAGATTGAGTCCCTCATGCCTACTCTTGCCTATATATTTCACAGGAATGATATGAAAATAAATGGAAGAGATTATGTAGGAAAGCTCTTTACGCTCTGGAAGACGAGATGTTACAAAATGCCTCGGTGCTATTATTTTTACTATTTAATTTTCTCTTAAATGTAGCCTCCTTTATTGATGCTTTAACAATGTATATTTGATAGCTTTCCTTTTCTCTTGTTTCCACAAACCATATAGTATTATAAGGGATTAGGGTTCCAATTCTTACCTCCACCTGACTTTTCCATATATGCCCTTCCTTCTGATCCACTTGATTCTGAATTTAATTATCAGGCTTACATTAACACCCTGGCTCTTTGCTTTCTTCCTGCCTAGCAGTTCTTCATGGCTGAGTGAAAAGAGCTTGATTAATAAAAGCTTGCCCTTCTATATTTCCTTGTAATTAGTCCAATAAAAAAGGGTCACCTCCTGGATGGGCTTTGTGTGGGTAATTTTTTTAAAATTCTTTGTCCTTCGGATGTGCTAATTCGATGGCTTTTTTGTTTCTTGTGTGTATTGATGGATTTGAAAATCAGTCTTCTGGTTTTTATTGCTATGCCTTCAAAGACACAAGCACCCACAAACATCACAACTCTGGAAATAGGATTTGGAACAAGATTTAAATGTGGGGTCTGTGGTTTAATAGGATTAAGGCATATGACGTTCTCAGATGAACAGAGAATAAATATTTGTCTTTAATCTGGTAGTTGGCTCAACAGGTACTGAATTTTAAGTGGCGCTGTGCAAAATATCAATCCATGTTGGTAGAAAAAGTTAAATCATTTATCTTTCTAAGAGCTAAGAAGCTGGATCTCCCCACGATCATTGCAGCCATGGGCCCAGGGTCCCAAAGCACACAGCCGAAAGTGCCTCCTGATGAAAATAAGGGAAGATTGTTTACTCTATAGGAAATGTCCATCAAGGCAAATCTAGTGGTGTAATTGGCCACAGAGGGAGATGTGGCCTCTGAAATACGCAATGTAGATTTCTGTTCTCCAGTAATTTTTTAAGGCCTTTAAAACTGACCTGGGGTGAATAAATATTAAAAAGAAAAGCAGGAGTCCAAGGAACTCGGTGGAAAAAGCAGAGGCTTTGGGATCGGGGATGCTAGTTCAAATTCTGTCTACTGCATTTATTGGCTCTTTGGCTTAAGGGAATCACCAGACAAAAACCCCTCTTTCCCAGAGCTCAGCAGATTGAAACTTAAATGTGTTAATTCAGGTTAAAGGTCCGGGCAGAGCAGGATCATATATGTCAGCTATTATTTTTATTAAAATCCCCACTCCTAATTATCCACTTCCTCAAGGACAATCATCCAAATGTCATTGTGTCTGACTTTGCCTCGTGTGAATTATCGCCACCTCATGCTGGAGGGAACCAGATACAGAATTGGAAAGGGGCACTGAAATCAATAATTTGCTCCTGGGCATGCCTGGTTATATTGCTGGTAAATAATTCATCCTCTGGTGGTAGAGGGAGGTCTCCAAAGTGATTCTCCACAAACTCCTCGATTTTAACACTTCTCTCCAAAGGGAAACAGTGAAGTCTGATTTCCTCAGGAGATGGACAGTATACTTTGGTAGAACCACCTTTCAATGATATTTTATATTATTGAGCTTTTTATAGTGTCACACAGTTGCATACGTAGCATTTCATGTATTCCTCATAAGCATCCTGTGAGATGTCCTAAAGCGTGCTATGATCTTAACCTTTAAAACAAGGAGAGGCACAGTAGAGGTTAAAGATTCAGCTGCTTATTTTCATATTTCAGTTACCACATATTACTTCTATACCCCTAGGCAGATTAGTTAGTATCTCTGTGCCTCGATTTCCTAATCCAGAAAATAAGGCTTGCTGTTAATACCTGTCCCATGGCTCTTGTCAGGATTTAATATAAAGCTCTAAGGACGGTGTTTGGCAGACTCAAGAGACGTGGACAATATTGTTTTGAGGAGATGGCAAAGCAAGTTTATGTAGGACTAGAGTTTATATATAGCCAATGTTAATTATCTCATTAATATCTAGAAAGTGTTTTGATCCTTTTACAGGTAACAAAATTGAGACCTAGTATTCCCCAGAATGATATACCAAATGGACCTTGACTGTGTCCCTTCTGTTCACTCCTCTTCCTTTACCTCCCTTTTGAATGTTCACGCCCTTCAAAATTCCATCTCCTTTTGTATAATCTCCTTTAGTGAAACCAGCCTTGTCCACAGTTTAAGCCCTCACCTTTTTTGCTGATGACAGCTTGATTGATCATTTCCTCTTCTGGGTCCCCATCAAGTATTTCCATCACAACCCTGTGTGTGTGTGTGTGTGTGTGTGTGTGTGTGTGTGTGTGTATACGCCTTTCTCTTTTAGGCTCTAAGTCCCCAGCACCTTGCAAAAGGCCTGTCCCATACATAGTGGGCACTCAAGAAATGTTTGAAGAAGGAAGACCAAAAGGGGTGGGACATGGATTTAAACTGAAGTATTCAAATTCTTGTAGAATATTTTCTGGAATATTTTAAGAGTTTTTCCAAAATGTGTTCTATTAAAATAGTTTACAATTGGAAGTCTGACCTCTTCTGAGTACCTACTGGGCACCAAGCACTAAGATGTTTCACTGTTATTGATTCAGTTGTATAAAATACCGGGAGTATAAAGACACCCTCGAGGAGCTTCTGTCTTTACAGGAAGAGTTCAAACCCGTGAATGAGTTAGCAGATATGTTGCGGCTGTGTGTTGTTGGCCTTTTGTAAAGAGAATGTCAACTCTTTGTCACAGGTAGGGTTTTCTGTGCCTCACCAGTTTAACATTTAGATATTGCCTCGTGTGTTGGCCTTCAGAGTTAACATCTTCGAGATAATGGGATTCGTGAGTAGAAGTTATTTACATTTTTGAATTTGATTTAAAAGGTTTAGAGAAATGTGTCCCATCTCCATTGCTTTTGCCCCTTCAGTGTGGTTTCCCGTGTATATAAGTGGAAAAATAATTGAACTGCTAGAGTCCCCTTATTGTTTGCCTGTGCACACATACACACACCTAACTGTGGTAATGCAGTAGTCTTGTTTGTTGGTTTATATCTGTGGATTTTTACCAGCCGGCTGCTACTCCACTGTGAAGTGACACTAGAACCCTTATTTCTCTCTGGTTGTAGAGACCCATTCTGAAGACGCCAGACATTCAGTAACAGTCTTTTCCCTGGTAGAGGCAGCATGGACTACCTGCTTAGTAGAACATTACCCTCCTTGAAATGTAAAAATGATGCATCACTTATCACAGGGCCACTAATGGTTTTCACTGTTATTGATTCAATTGTGTAGTGATGTGCCTTCGACTTGTGTGCTTTCAAACTGTTGGGTATCTTGAAAATAGCATTCAGTGAAATTGGAATCATGGTGCCATTATTGCTTGGCATTGTCTGAAACAGTGCCTTGGTTTTGCAAGTTGGTGCTTATCAATTGATTTAGAGCCTGTGATTCTAGAAATGATAGATGTGCGGCACGATAATAAGTATTGACAAAGGAGCATTTTCTTTTTCCTTTTGTTCTGGGTACTTTGACTTAGTATGTGAAATATAGGAATTCTCACACACGACTCACAAATTATGAAACTAGTCTTTGTCACAGTCTGGGTTTAACATGACCTTTGTGGGATATGTATGGGAATATAATAATTACATTTAATATTTATAAATATGCGTGTTATAGTTATATTGGTTAGACTATGTCCTTTAGCCCTTATTCCAGTTGAGCTCCATGTCACATGATTTACTACACTGGAGGAGGAAAACCAGAACCTACTCCATGGCTGTTGACAGAACCCCATTCACGCTGAGTTGTTTCACAACTTCATGATTCCTTACTCACAACTGGGTAGGAGTAGGGTCACCTGTTTTCTACGGGAAACATGTCCCTGAAATGAATATGCATTTGCAATAGGCATTCTCTATTCCCTTATGTCCCCAGGGGTCAAAGAGCACACGCATAAAAATAACCCCCTATTATAGACGATTTATGGGAAGGAGCCATATTTTTTAAATGAATACAAATGCGTTAACTGCAACTTCTCATGAGGAATACATGAATAAGTTGTTTATTCTAATCAATAAATAATAGCTGTCATTGCAAGTACTCATAAAAATGACTGATTACATTAGCAGGCCTTGGTCCAGAGGATGTTGCTGGCTAAAGCTCGAAGATCTGTACCTCTGGGTGCAACCAGCATCTCAGGATTTAACACCAGGATGCATTCTTCACTTCTGAAGAATTAGCCCTCATTGAAGGTGAACTCAACTGGTGACACTCAGAAAATAATGAGCTCAGATATTAAAGTAGAGGGACACACACACACACACACACACACATTCACCTCTGCGTATATATCTATATCCGGATCTGTATTTGTAATTTGTACCTATGTCTCAGCCTGTAGTTTTATTTCTTAATATCCGGATACAGATTTTGCAGGTGATGACCATGCTGGTGTCAGGCTGGCCCTAGACAGCACTGGCTTCTCCTTTCCTTTCTGACATTTTTCCACACGTGCACTCCTGCCCCTGCGGTGCCACAGCAGTTCCTCCTGTATTCCCTGCTCTGGAGTGGCTCACCAGTACTGCCACCCCAGCCCCCCATCCCCCTGCCCCCCCGCATACTAGACCAACTCCTGTGTGGTTGACCCAGGCTCCAAGACGTCCACCACCCAGCCCCCTGCCACCCATTCTCCACTCCTCCCACTGATTTGCCTAAAAGCGTTCTACAAAACCTGTCTTGAAGAGATCCCTACTGGAAGAGGCCTACATCTAGCCTTTTAAAGTCCTATTTCAGCCATTCTCTCACGGGGAATTCCCACCCAACCTTTGGGACATCGACATCAGGTATTATTGATCCTATTTTGTCGGTGACGAAATGAAGGGTCCAAACTAGAGCTTCAGCAATGCACACTATGGACCGCGGCCTCCGTACCGCGGAACTGCCATACCCCCCTCTGCTCGTTCCAGATTTAGCCTGGATCACCTCACCTCTGCTGCCCAGAGTCAGACCCCAGTTATTATTTCTGGGAGGAGAATTTAAAAGCAGACAGACCAGCTCTATTTTATTTCAGCACAAAGATGCCTTAGATCTTGGCATTTGGGTTTGTTTGAAGTGAGGAAGCATATCTGTAGATGGCAGAGAGAAGAGTTTCCAGAGCAACAGGAGGGGCTCCTAGGGTTCTTGAAACTGCTTTGCAAAACCTTTTGAAGGTAGAGATTGATTTTCTCTCTGGAATGCTTGAAATACAGTTCTGCCTCAAGGAATTAGTTAGAAGAACTCTCAATGTACTTTCTAGCCGTGAATTCTCTCCTCTTCTTGAACACCACAACTTTCTTAGAAACTACCTTGGTTTTTCACATTATCACAGAGGGACTTTTTAAAAAGGTGATTATTGTGAAATTGGTGGTTCTGAAGCATGCTGTTACCAAAACGATTTTTCAAATGTGCTTCTACGATCAGCTTTTTGCAGACACACGTAAACATACATAAATTTCTTCATGTGACATAATACGCGTGCTCTATCTTTTGGTAGGTTTTTTAGAAGCCATTTCAAAATAAGTCTCCATGTAGCTTTAATCAAATGAGGAACCATTCCTTCTGGTACTTTTCTCCCCCTTAATATCTAAATACAATATTGAATTAAATAATCATATAGTAAGTCTTTAAGCAAAGCTAAATTCTCTGGTGCTTTCAGTATCTTGAAACAGGAGTCTGTTTTATAGAAGGTAGCACTGATCAGACACAGAATTTAAGACTCTACATAAAAAGAGTCGATCCTAAGAGAAGTCATGGTAAACCCTTTCTGCCAATATTCTGCAGGAGTGAGTCATGGTAACAGCACCTGCCACACGCAGTTTGTAATTCACAGAGGAATAGGCGTCTTCCGAAGTCGCTCATATTCTAGGCTCAGATTCTGGAAATAGCGTGCAGCCAGAGCTGAAGGAAGAGGACTCTGCTACCAAATAAGGCGGATGTCCTCAGGAAGGGGACTCTGTTACCAAATAAGGCAGATGTCCTCAGTCCATTGGAAATGTAACCTGCTCCTACCTGCCTCCTGTCTAGTGATTCTTCTCATTTATAAGTGGAGAAACTAATGGAACAATATAGGCTTTCCTTAGAGAACAAAGGAGCAGAGGAAGGATGGGGCTAAGGGCTAACTTTTTCCCTTGTGCTCAGGAGAACGCGACTAAACTGTGAGTCTACCTGACTTAATAAGAGGGTGATGTGAAAGAAGTGAGAAACAGTCTACTCCTGTGGGCGGTGGGAAGCTGAGCTGGAACAGGTGCCTCACACGGAGAGCTGACTCTGGTCTCTCTTGGCTGAAATGTCTCCTTAAAGGAAACATCAGATTGAACTCCTTGAACTCTCATTCAGAAATATATGTTCTGCCGTTCCATATCCTCACTGCTAAGAGAGTTTGTGTTAGTTACTAACAGTCTACTGTTTGACCTTACTTGTTTCAAGCTTACTTAATCTGCCTAAGCTTCATTTTACTCAACTGTAAAATGGGAAGGATCACGCTATCCTCTTAGATTGTGAAAAGAACTAAATAAGATGACACACGTAAAAGATTTAACCCAGTATCTGGCAAACATTCAGTTGTTCCATAAATGTTAGCTATTGTTCGCTATTATGATTTGAATACCAAAAAGTTCAGGGCACAGAAAATTACCATTTGTCATGCTCTAAGTAGAGACTGAAATCTATACACACTCTATCTTTTGAACTCAGATTTGACTGGAGTAAAGCTAGCAAGTAATTTCAGAGATATGGTTCAGTTCTTAAAATGTTCTGCTTTTCCAAGTGAAAAATTGTGCATGTTCCACAGAATGCCCTAACTATTCAGGAATCTTCCCAAAGTCTAACGCCTGTAGCAAGAATCTGAAATAATAAATACTGCCCTTTGCTTCTATCCTTTTTTCTTCTATCACCATATCGATAGCCTTTCCAACCTCTTTTAAAAGGGCGGTATAAGTGGCTGCAGGCAGGTGAAGTCTCTCGTCATTTGGTAGCCTGGGTTAGATGTGTGACAGACGAGAGCAGGGATGGATGGTGCCTCCCTTATGGCGGGACTCCTAGAGCTTAGTGCTGTGCTCCCACACAGTAGGTACTCATTAACGCTTGTGAAATACTAAATAAGTGACCAACCTCATGATGACATCTTCTTCCAGAAGTTTGTTAAAACTAAACCTTACACAGAATATTAAAAGAGATCAGAGTGGTATTTTGCTAGTATAAATTTAGATTTCTAATTTATTGTCTTAAAGTCAATCACAGAGAACAATGGAACTGTTGATAAACAAATGAAATTTATAATTGGGGGTCAAAGAGGACAGTTATAGCCTTGTTATATTACACTTACATACTTGAAATTGAAATAATTCAAAATAATGACCGTAGGGCTCTGAAAGTTCCCTGATATATGACTTAAGACAACTGCCATGGAGTTAAGAGAAGATGTGTTATTGGCCTAAGAACCATAAGAATATGGGACACCTGGGTGGCTCAGTAGGTTAAGCATCTGCCTTCAGCTCAGGTCATGATCCCAGGGTTCTGGGATTGAGTCCTACATCCGGGGCCTTTGCTCAGCGGGGAGCGTGCTTCTCCCTCTGCCTGCTGCTCCCCCTGCTTGTGCTCTCTCTCTCTCTCTCTCTGACAAATAAATAAAATCTTAAAAAAAAAGAACCATAAGAATAATTGTGATCCAGGGGACGGCAATAGAAGTCTTTACTATTATTCTTTGTAAATCTGATAGCAAAGTTCTTGTCCCACAATGAAACAAGAGCTTAAGGCTTTGAAACTGGTTATATCTGGCCAACCCAGAGCTTTTGTGGATGTCTGCAGCACTGATGGCCCAACCCTCCCAGGGGCAGGGACCAGTCTTGCAGGCTGCCTCATTGCACTTCGGTTTTTCTCTTCCGTATGATGCAGGCAAGTTTCTCTGTGTTCCAAGGAAACATTGTCAGGATGAATTGGAACATTACAAACAAATAAGACATCTTTAGAGGAAGTTTAACTTCACGGAGGAAAGATGCTATAGGAATGGAAGGAGTTATTATAAACTTTAAAAAAAATGAGATATGTAAAAATGTTGTTAGCACTTGAGACTGTGTCCCATTTTATGCCTTATGTTTTGCCTTTGCTCCTGGAATTTTTAGGCATGTCTTATGGATGTGTAAATCGCATTAGCACTGGGGAGGCTTTTCATACATAAGTTGTACTGTCTGTCAGAGCAGATTGCTCTGCTGTTTTTCCTGCGTTTTCCTAAAAGTCTGCCCACACACTGATATGCTACAGTGGCGCTCACACTTAGACATATGCTAGAGCACAAAATGCTTTCCCCTCAGGACTCAGAGAGGGTGTTTTCAGAATGCTTTCCCTGATTCCTGCTTCTTGAGATAAAAGAACATTTGGCAAAGAAAGTCCGACTAGTTGCTTTGAAACAATAAATCGGGAATTGAACTCATTTAATAAAACTAACGGAGGCATGACATGATTAGTTCTAAATGACCTGTGATAAGCTTTCCGCGGGTTTACCTGGCCACTCTCAAAGGTGGGAAGGCTTCTTGTTACTTTGGGAGCGTGCAAACAGGTCACAGGTTCTTGGTTACAAAACCTACAAAACTGAATAATTCTACAAGTGCTGGGCCCTCGTAGCTCCCCGGCCCAGCTTTGGACTGTACATTCCCATGCATCTTAGCAATTTTTGATGGTCCCATCTCAGAAGGTAATGTGTTTCTGCTCAAAGGGAAAAGTCTTATTTGGATTTGAAACTTCAGTTGTTTAAAAAATAAAGTTATCCAAGAATGTGCTATCCCCACATAAATTTACGCTTTTATCATGGGCAAAGCTGTTTTAGAATGTTTTCTGATTATTTATCATCAGCTCTGTGTAGATGTAATAATGACTCAGAAATTATTAACAGTCTGCAGTGGTACCAGAGTCTCTAGAGAACATCAGATAACATAATGAGAAGGAGGCATAAATGGTGTGTTCATTCTCCCCACCTTTTCTCCCAAGCACTTGCAAACTTTTTAGAGATATAAAGCTCCTTAAATGTTTTATTGACTTTATGCTCTCACTTTTAAATCCTCTATGGTCTATATGACAGACATTTCATTATTTTTTATTGAGATATAATTGACATATACAACATGTTGGTTCGATACATTTATGTATTGGCAGTACGATTACCATCTTAGCATTAGCTAACACCTCCATCATGTCACATAATTATCATTTCTTTTCTGTGGTGAAAACAATTAAGGTCTAGTCTCTCAGAACCTTTGATGTTTATAATACAGTATTGTTGACTATATTGACATACGTCTTTTTAACTGAATTTTATTTGAGCACTTTTGCAATTTCCCTCGAGGTAAACACTAATGTTTAATGTATTCCCAGTCAAAAATGGAGAGACAGAGTGAGGTAAGCTTTGTTGAGGCTAGCCAAGTAGCAAAGGCCAGCCAAGTAGCAGGAACTGTCTTAAATGCTTTACATGTATTAGCTCATTTAATACTTGCAACAACCCTATAAGGCAAGGACATTTATTTGTCCCATTTTATAGAAAAGAAACTGAGGTATTACTTGCCCACAGCTTCACAGATGCAGGGGGCTGGGAGATCTGACTACAGCCCCAAGCCCTTAACTACAAACCGGCTCCTCTCCGTGATAGATACCCCGCATCTGGAGTGAAAAAGGAGTAATCCTCTGGATGCCTGCGTGACACAGTCGGTTAGCGGCCCACTCTTGACTCTTGCTTTTGGCTCAGGGCATGATCTCCGGGTCGTGGGATTGAGCCCTGTGTCGGGGAGTCTGCTTGCGATTCTCTCTCTTCCTCTCTTCAACCCCTCCCCACCCCCCGCTCTCTATTTCTCTCTCTCTCTCTTTATCTCTCAAATAAATAAATCTTTTTCAAAAAGGTAATAATCATACACAGAAGCTGCATGAAGACCGTGGTGGCTGTGTTTACAGGGCCCTTATCCTTTATTGCTTGTCCACTCTGCATCCTTTCCAGGGTGACCTTACGCTCCCGTTGTATCCCTCGGCACTCGTAGATTTTGTCTGAATCGCTCCACGGCTTCTCGCCCTCGGTCCGCGTATTACTTTGGTTATTGTTGTTTTTTCACAAACATAATATGCATTGACTCACCCAGATTTTAAGTTCTCAAAATCGGAGACAATATCTTTTTCGACTTGCCTATTTTACACAGACACACAAACGCAAACATGGAAAAATGGATCTAAAGTGAACATTTGAAAATGTACGCTGACTGAAGGAGATTTAAGAAAGTTCAGTAGTATTGATTTTAATAATTATTTCGCACATCCGCCAAGTGTAATTTCCAGATATTTTGGTATCATCGGTTTATAGTCCTATATTAATGAATGCCAAAGTGCATTTGGCCAAGTTAGTCGTCTTCTGAGACATTCACACAAAAATTTTTCCAAAGAAGATGCTTAATTAGTTCCCACTGATACATATTCTTTAACTAATCTTCTTGCTGTGAAAAAATGGGTTTCAAATAAAGCTAAATGAGGCAGTTTCATGTATTTTCACAAATGCATAATATTCATGGACAAAATTAGAAAAAGTCAAAGTCTTGCTATTCTACATTAAAGTATGTTTTAATTACCCAATAAACAAGAAAAATTAAAGTGGTAATTAGTATGAACTTTATATCTGATTCACAGATGTTTTCTGATAACTCGTACTTAATCCTTCTATGTCATTGCCAGTAATGAATACGTTGAATGCATTAAGCTCCATAGTGATTTGTTAGGGTTATGAACACATCAGCTTTTTGAAGGGCCTCAGAATTTGCTCTCAGGTAGTCTAGATAGAAAACCAAAGAAAAAGAAATGTATTGTATTGATTGGAGGGAAAACAGGGGACGAAATCCCAAAGATCAGTGAGTCATCAATTTATTTTTTTTAATTGCCATCATTTTATTTTTAAGTCATCAATTTATTTTTAGAAGTTAGTATGTAATAAAGAGAACTACAAATCAAACAAAATGTTTCATTTATTGCTCTTTTTTTGAATGAAAGCTAGAAACTGTGATATATACTAGAGTGTGTGTGTGTGTGTGTGTGTATAGATATAGATATTTTTAAGTAGGCTCCACACCCAGCATGCTGCTGAATGTGGGGCTTGAACTCATGACCCTGAGATCAAGACCTGAGCTGAGATCCATAGTCGGGCACTTAACCCACTGAGCCACCCGGGTTCCCCTGTGCCAGAGTATATTTATTAGTTTGTCATTTTCCGCTGGGAAGCACTAATGTTTTGGTCACTCTTTTTTCTTAAAAAGCATCAGTACTTCACTTTTCTGTCTTACCTGCTCTGTGAATGCCCCTGAACTTGCACTGAAGATGTCAGGCATGTTTGAACAGTGGATCACAACAGACCCCATTAATCTTTCGTGGCAGCAACCCATCTAACAACCATCCTCTGTGTTATCCTACGCAAGCCATGATATACATCATGTGGAAATTTGCCGCAGCCTATAACGAAAGCACCACAAATGCTTGCTAATATATCATGTTCCTGCTTGACAGTATGATCCTTCACATGTAGACTCATCACCTGATACTGTATAAACGTATGAAATTATGAGATAATGCGGTAATGGGGCAGATGATAAAATACTGACTTTTTAAATGTGTGAATCATTTTATTTTCTCCTGGAGATGGACAGTCTTAAAGTCCAATGGTTTATTTTGGCAGCTGGAAGAATCAAGTATTTATTATATTGATAATTAACTCTCTGAGTTGGGAGGACTAGATTATAATCCACAGAAACTCTGGGCTTTCCGGAAACAATATGCTTAATTAATGTCACTAGTCTGAAACACAAACAGCACATCCGTTTGCCCTATATATGGTTTACATTATGTAGGCTTTGATGCTGGGAAGATAGATCCCTGAATGAAGGAACCAGGGGGAATGTTGGGCAATGAAAGAATTTCAGTTAACAGGCTTAAGGGTGATAATCTAAAATGAATGGAGGCTAGCTGACTTGATGAATGCATGCTTGATGGGATATTCAGGATGGCTTTGGGAAGGCAGGAGCACGACCTCTTTAGGCCACACCTGGGGAACACTGTGGGCCATTACTGACATTAATCACTTCCTCACTAATGAATTCTACCTTCATAAGCCAGGGTTCTCTTTCTAAAACAAAACAGAAGTCCTGATATTTCCAGGACCTACAAAATGCAAGTCTCCATAAGGGAATACTCCCAAGTTGACGGTACCTGGGCGTGGTCGTCCTCTTCTCTTTGGTTTTCTCTTTACCACTCCCATGGCCACTTGTCTGTATTCTCCAAGACCCACCAGTTGGTATCCTACATTAAGCTTTCCTGATCTCAACCAGAATTAAACACTCTTTCCTGTTACTTCTCTAGTACTTTGTTACTCCTCTCTTTGTCACTTATGATCTTTATGGCTTGTGTAATGTGAATATACTTAATGCCACTGAAATGCACGCTTAAACATGGCTAAAAGGGTAAATTTTACGATACATATATTTACCATAATAAACAAAAAGACTGGGGGGGGAGGGGAAAAGGTGTGGAAGGGAAAAGGTGTGGAAGGTGTAGATGCTATGGAGGAAGCCAGATAATAGGTGAGTATGGTGGTGAAGATAGCGAGAAGTATTCAAGTCTGGGATACATTTTGAAGGTTGAGCCAATAGAGCCGTATTGACAGATTGTAGATGGGAGAGAATGAGCCACCAGGAAAGTAGTGGTCATTTCCTGTGATCAAGAAAACTGGGGAAGGAGCTATTTTGGGGGAGAATATCGTGTATTCAGCTTTCACCGTGTTAGAGATGTCTGTTTGACACGCAAGTGGAAGGTCCAAAAGATACATGAGTTGGGAGCTCAGGGAGAAGGGGCTATAGAAATAATAAGGGTGGCATGCAAAAAGATGGCGTATGGAGCACCCTGTACTAGGCATGGGAATGGACACGATCACCCACGGGAAGAGTTGGAACAGCAAAGAGAAGTGGCCAGAGGACTGAGCTCAGGGAGCCTCCAGCATTCAGAGGCCAAGAGAAGGGGAAGAACATAGATGTGAAATACTTTTCATGAATATTCAGCAAATATCTATGGAGTGCCTCCCCTACACTCCATAGAGGTGGTTGGGAGAATAATTTTTTAGGTGGTTGGGAGAACAATTACTAAAAATAAGGCAGCATCCACCTCCCCCTTGTGTTCTCAGGTGAGTCACCTAACTTGACTGAGTCCCAGATTCCTCGTCTATAAAATGGGGTTATAATTGAGGTCAGCACTAAGTGAAACAGTGACTTCAGTTGTACCTGTTTATAGACAGTGTTTTATTTTTATAACCCTAATCCTTCTTACAGCCCTGCAAGTTAGGTTTGACTGTTTTATAGAAAAAGAAGCCAACATTTAGGGAAGCTAGTAAGTTTTTTTAAGATGCAGCTAAAAATTCATCAGCAAGATTCTTACCCTGGTAATTCTGAACTTGTGTCTTTCAGTCCATCCACTTTTCAAGCTATTCTAATATGTAAAACACTCAGCAAGCTGCCTAAGGCAATAGCAAGAGCTTCCAAATGTGTTTCTTTCATCCTTGTCCTCCCCTCTACTTAAGTGGATCTCTTTGAGGTCCTGAAAAGCAAACTCCTATAATTAAAACCAATCAGAAAAGCAATCACCTAGGTCATCAAGTATGTAAACTGCCAACTATAAACTTAGTAATATCCCCCAAACAAATTTAATGAATGTTAATTGACTGAATAAACAAAAACTGTGCATTTTGCTCTACAAAGTACCTGGCCTTTAGAATTACAGATTGGACAGCACTTAATGAAATTCCATTACCATTAAACTTGTTTTATAAGCTTTCTTTTATGAAATCCATTCAAGTTATCCCTGAAAATACTTCTTTATTACCTAGTTTTTACTACCCTTTTAAATTATGACTTGCCTAGCAAATGAAAAGAAAATGCCACTCTATTGTCTTTTAAATGTACATCTATTGTTTATATGTAGATTAATTTTAATCATTAGTTCTTCCTATCTTTCCACTTCCCTGGACTCTAGGCTGGTTAATGACGTTACTACTATCCTGGTCACCAAGGCTAAGCCACTGAGGCCACCTTTCATTCCTTCCTCTCCCTTATCTGCTATCATCTGACCAATCACCAAGAACTGACAGATCTACTTCTGAATGTCTTGGAGTTCGTCCTTTCTGATTCAGATTTGAGGACACTAGTTTGGTTCAGGGAGAATCTACTCCTTGGGTCATGGTTATAAATGATCTCTGTTTGATAAGGGCCTTGACTTTAATCACTTCCTCACCAATAAATTCTACTTTCATAAGCCAGAATTTTCCTCCTGAAAAAAAAAAAAAATCCTGATTTTTTTAGGACCTACAAAGTGCAGTTCTCTATAAGGGAACAAAGTCAATGGTACCTGGCCCATTGTCCTCTTCTCTTCTCTTCTGCTTTCTCTTTACCACTCAACATGGGTGCTTATCAGTATTCTCCAAGACCCACTTGTTGGTATCCTACATTAAACTTGTTCTGATCTCAACCAGAATTAAACACTTTGTCCCTTTAATCCCATAGTACTTTATTATTCCTCTCTTTATCACATATCATTTTTATGGCTTGTGTAATTATGATTTGCATACATAAGTTGGAGAAATGTTTATTATCTTAACAGCTGGCACCAAGTTCGTCCAGAACAAAACTCTCTTGGTGTTGAAAACATGTCCTTTAGAAATGCTTGGAGGTTGACCGGAAGCTAAAGCCCACTCCCACCTCCCAACCACAGACTTGTATAGAACAGCAGGCTCTTTCCGTAGGAGAAGGCTGCTTTGCCTGCACAAAGGGAGGGAATGTGTTGTTTTTCTCTGGAATAAAGATGAGATGGGGTGGGAGGAGCAACCAGAGAAAAGAGGAAGGGGGGGGGTCAGAAGGATGAAGGATTGCCTAAGGCTGGATGGGACCAGTGAGGAGCACAGAGGTAGTCAAAGACATTTTACAAATACTGAGAACACTAGGAGCAGAGAGCCAAAGCTCCAGGAGCCTCTCAGCATCTATAGTGAAAAGGGATTCTAAACACTCAGGTGAGTTTATGTGATTGTTCCTGATGTGAGATTCAACCCAGGAATGAGGCTGCTTTGACACAGGAATATCAATCAATGTAATACATTATATTAATAGCCTAAAAGACAAGACCACATGATTATCTGAATAGATACAGAAAAGGCATGTGGCACATCCAACATCTTTTCATGGTAAAAACACTCAGAAAACTAGCAACAGAAGGGAGTGTCTTCAACACTGAACATCTTGGAACACTGAAAACTATGAAGCATCATTAAAAAAAATTAAATCTTAAGTGGAAAGATGTCCCATTTCATGAATTGAAAGACTTAATGTTGGTAAGATGACAGCATTGCACAAAATGGTAAATAAATTCAATGACATCCCTGCCCAAATTCCAATTGTATATTCTTTTGCAGAAATTGACAAACTGTTCTTAAAATTCATATGAAAATAATCTTGGAAAAACAGTCTTAAAAAAAAAAAGAACAACTTTGGAAGACTAACCATGTCCAATTTCAAAATCTCCCTCAAAGCTATAAAACCGAGACAGTGTGGTACTAGGACTAAACTGTACACATATAAATCAATGGAATGGAAGTGAGAGTTCAGAAATAAACCTTTACCTTTATGGTCGGTTGCTTTTCACGAGGGTGCCAAGACAATCCAATGAAGAAAGAAAAATCTTTTCAACAAATAGTGTTGGGCAACTGTGTATCCACATGTAAGAGAATGAAATTAGACTCCATACACAAGAATTAGCTCAAAATAGATCATAGATCTAAATATAAGAGCCAAATCTATAAAGCTCTTAGAAGAAAACATAAGAGTAAATCTTGGGAACTTAAGTTAGTTAAAGCCTTCTTAGATATAACAGCAAACACGTATAATGGCTGAAGAAATATTAAATTGGACTTAATAAAAATTTAAAACTTTTGTACTTTAAGGACGCAAGAAAGTGAAAAGACAGTCCACAGATTTGGGAGAAAATATTCCAAATCATATATCTGATAGGAGACTTGTATCCTAGAATAAATAGAAGTCTTACAACTCAACAATGAAAAGACAACACAATTTTAAAATAGGTAAAGTATTTAAATAGACATTTTCCCAAAGAAGATCAACAAATGGTCTATGAGCACATAAAAAGACGTTCAACTTCATTAGTCATTAGAGAAATTGCAAAGCTAAACCACCATGAGATACACATACCAGGATGGCTAAAATAAAGAAAGCAGATGATAATGTTTGGTGAGGATGAGGAGATAGTACAACTTCTGGTGCTGGTGAAATTACAAATAGTGTAGTCACTTTGAAAAGCAGTTTGAAAATATCTCAAAATATTAAATTTATAAAAATATAATCCAGCAAAGTAATTCTGCCACTAGATGTATACCTAAGAGAATTTAAAACACGTTCACACAAGAACTTGTACAAATGTTCAAATGTTCTTAGCACTATTCCTAATAGCTGAAAAGCTCATCAACTAATAGAAAGTGTGATATATCTCTATGGTGGAATATTATTCAGCTATGAAAAAGAATGAAGTATTGATGTAAGCTACCATACGAGTGAACCTTGGAAACTTTATGCTAAATTTAGGACAGAAGCCAGACACAAAAAGCCACATGCTGTATGATTCTGTTACTACTAAACGTGCAGAACAGGCAAATCTACAGAGATGAAAGTATATTAGTAGTCACCAGGGACTGGGGGTGGGGGAGGTGGAGTGATTGCTCATGAGTGTGGCGTTTCCTTTCGGGGTGATGAGAATATTCTGGAACTAGACAGAGGTGGTGGCTCCATAACATTATGAATATAATGAATGCTACTGAATTGTGTACTTTATAGGTTGAATTTTATCATATGTGAATTATGTCTTGACGTTATTAACCAAAAAAGGAAGAAGAAAGAGCTCAAGGTTAAGAAGTGTGGAAGATATATTGGACGTTGAGTCAGGTTTACATGACTCATGGTGAATCGTTCTGACAGCCCCACATTTGAAATATGGTCATCTGAAAATTAAAGAGATTACATGTCTAAAATAGCATTGCTAATGAATATTAAGTTATAATTCATATCTAGATTTTCTGATTATGGTCTATGCTTTTTCTATAGGAATAGCAACAAAAAATAGGATTCTTGTTTTCTTTTTTTCTTAAAGATAATGTGAGCTTATTGATCACAAAACTTTAATTTTGGGGGTCTGCATGTTAAAACCCAGGTTCAGATTTCACATTTTTCTCTCTTTTTAAGTCCATGCTGCTCTTTTGTTTTCCTTGTTTACCATAAATAGTCCACCTAGTGCAGAAGGAAATTTGTGAGACATACATTTAAAAGTTACTATACAAAATTTAAACTATATAGTTCAGGGTTGGGAGTTGTACAATTAAGGTAGAAAATAAACACACCAAATCCTAGGCTGTTGTAGCTGAGTTTCCTGGCGGCCAAAGCAAAAAAGTAAACAAGATGGGGATTTTCTTCCATTTGATATAGGCAAAAAAGAATATTGGTGTGTGCCAAGCAGATTTTCCTACATACTAAGTAAAAACTATGACACAGATCTTTCTACAACCTCATTGGAGAGTAGAAAGTCCTAGCTTGAGAGGTCAGGAAGCTGGGCATCTGGTTCCAACTCTGCCAGGCTTAGCTCTGTGGCTGTGGTATGGTAATTCAACTTGCTGAACCTGTTTCCTCATATTCCAAATGTCTTTCAAATATGAATGTGGGTCACATTAAAATACTTTCTTGGGGTGCCTGGGTGGCACAGCGGTTAAGCGTCTGCCTTCGGCTCAGGGCGTGATCCCAGCATTCTGGGATCGAGCCCCACATCAGGCTCCTCTGCTATGAGCCTGCTTCTTCCTGTCCCACTCCCCCTGTTTGTGTTCCCTCTCTCGCTGGCTGTCTCTATCTCTGTCAAATAAATAAATAAAATCTTTAAAAAAAAATACTTTCTTATTTTTTCAACATCAATTTGGTGGAGTATTCGAAGATTAAGTTTTCAAGAAAGGAAATTAAAAAAAAAACAGGTAAAATATTGCTTTCATTAAATGGGAGGATTTTTGTTTCTCTCCAAAATTCAAACACATACTGATTTGATGTTAGAAGAAATGCCTGTTTGTGGCACCAGACAGCCCTTTTAGCCAACAAAAACTCAAGTGCAACATTACCAGTGAAATCTACTTGGTCTTGTTATTTACATATCCCCATATGAGCAATAAAAACTGTTTCAATAATTTATGTAAGCTTAAGTACCAGATAGTTAACTGATATAATTTCAGTGTTAATAAAAGAAATCTCTGGTGTAACATAGGACTGGTTAATGATCAGCATAAAATAGATGGAGGCCTATTTTGGTGGTCACTTCAAAAGTTTATTTATGGTTGCATTATCATATCTCACTAGAACTGTATATTTGAAACATTTAATGATATATTTTAATATTTAAAACACAGAGTTTTTAGGGCGCCTGGGTGGCTCAGTGGGTTAAGCATCTGCCTTCAGCTCAGGTCATGATCTCAGGGTCCTGGGATGGAGTCCTGCTCAGGCTCCCTGCTCAGCAGGCAGTCTGCTTCTCCCTCTGCCTCTCCCCCCACCTCATCATGTTTGCTCTCTCTCTCTCTCTCTCTCTCTCTCTCTCTCTCTCTCAAATAAAAATCTTTAAAAATAATTTTTTTAAATAAAAAAATAAAACACAAGAGTTTTATATACTGCCCTCGCCTGGGGTATATCCATAGGGCTATTTTGTTAGTCAGTGTGCCTTATAAAAAGATCCTTCTGATAGAGAAAAACTAACTTCTTTATATAAAATTTTGTCCTAGGGCCGTGTTCTGGTGAGACTACAATGTCTGCACTTAAGTAAAGTCCTCACAGGCTTGACTATGTTCCCCAAACTCCTTCCTTCCTTTCTTTCCTGTCACCCTTTCAAGTTACCTGTTGATAGTCAGCTTCAAGGGAGGCATGCGTAAGATTATATCTGTATTCTTGAGGAGTTCAAGGTTTATTTTTAGTGAAATAACTAAAACTTATTTTTGTAAGTTAGCACGATTCTAGGGCATCTCCAAATCAAATGGGTTCAAGAGCCACACTAGTAAAATTAATGTAAAGTGCTGGCCTTATAAGGCAATAGGGTGTGGTAGGGCTCATGCCAAACTGGGGAGGACAGGGCCTGTCTTAAATTCAGATTAAAATACTGCTGGAGGGGAAGAGGGAGGGATGGGGTAACTGGGTGATGGACATTAAGGGGGGCATGTGCTGTCATGAGCACCAGGTGTTATATAAGACTGTTGACTCACAGACCTGTACCTCTGAAACCAATAACACAGTATATGTTAATTAATTGAACTAAAATAAAAATTTTTTAAAATTCAGATTAAAATAATAACCTAGTAAAATTAAGGGTCGTATGATCCATCCAGCTACCACTCCTGGCATAAAACGTAATTTAAACCCTGATGTTTTCTGAAGAAATTCTGTGGCAAGTTCATCTGAATATTTCAGTATGTTATGTGTCTTCTATTCAGTGTCCAGTGTAATTCAGAAATCCACACTTGTTTTAACCTATATTTTGAATTGATTTTATGGGGTAGTCTTTGCAAGGCATATGGTGTTGCCCCAAAGTAACTACTTTGAGTAGATACTATGTATCGAAAGTGGATCTCTTTTGTTAACAAACAAGCTGCCTCAATTTGTAATCTAAATTCTTGGTGAGTTTGAAAATAAAACCAATCACAGCTAATGCCATTAATGGCTCATTTTTTTTCTTTTATCTTTAAGCCTTTTGTTATTACAGCTTTTGAACTTACTTGCTAAAATATGGTGAAGCAAAAAAAGAGCAGAAAGATAAGCCCGTAGCAGTTTTGAGTGTTTTCATGGTCTAGCAAGCGACGAACAGCACTTAGCAGCAGCTGCTATGTTTAAGTGAAAACTGTGATATACGGAGTCTATCTATCCACAGTCTCGCCTCCAAAAAACTCATTCAGAAACCTATTATCTGTAATTAGTAGGAGATTTTCTTTATTAACATAAAACAATCAGAACTACATCCTGGACATATTCTGTTCACATGAAAAAAAAAAAGTGCCAAAATCTAGTTGAATATAAGCTAAGATTGAGCTTGTTGACATATTTTAGCAAATGTATTACTCTTGATTTACACATTTTGTCAAAATGGATTTATTTCTATTGACTCCAGATTTGAACGTGAAGTGGTATAATGCCGTAGTGAGAGCTTCCAGAAAGGTTGGCAAACCTCCAGTCTCCCAAGTTCAGTCTGTTATCAGAAGTAGTTTTCCATAGGCGACCACAAGCAGCGGGGAGAGGGGAACTTCATGCTGGTCCATCTGCGCTGCCTTGGGATGTGGCTTCTGGGAATCAGATAGGGAGTGTATCTAAATAGCACCTTTTCCCCAATTAATATCCTAAGAAAGACACTGATGTGGTTTGATAGCAGCCAGACAGAATCTGTTATCTGGGGCAAGATAAATACAAAGATTGCTGCTTCTGAGAGCCACCTACTGGCTGAGAGAAAGCCTGCAAAAAAAAAAAAAAAAAAAAAAAAAGCCAACGTCTGGCTTGTCCAAGTGAACGGAGGCTCAATGACAAGATTTATGTAATGCGTGCTTAACTGAAAGTCTCATCAACTTCTTTTTTTGGCTTGTCGCCTCAGTATTTCATTCCCAACGTGGTGTTTGATTTACTGACGGGGAAGTGGTGTGTTCTGCCATGTATTCTGTGGCAGAAACTAATTCACAATTCCAGTAAGTAGTATTTACTGCCCTATTCAAAATAATTGGAAAATAAAATTTCGAAAATGGTACAAAACATATTTTTAAAACTGAACGCTCCCCCTTCCCTTAAGGTAACTCTGTCGTGCAGCCAACTGAACATCATTTCTGGTACTGTCGTAAATACACTGGAACGGCAGGCAAGGGGCTGGCTCTGTGGCCGCCGCCGTCAGGGGAGCCGTGATTGCGTACCACTGCCGACTCCGCCTTCTCAAAACTTTTCCCTGGCGGTAAATATTTTTTTTCACTACAACTTAGGAAAGTGTTTTCTTAGGTAGATTAATAGTAAGCAATCATACTGAATACCTCCACTGGCAGTATTTATAAAGCAGTTTACCTTAAAATTCTCAAGAGGAAAGTATATGCCTTATTATAGCAGACTCCACTGAAGAATGCTTTTATGTGCTATTTTTTCCCATAATTGGATTAGGGGGAAACTTTAAACAGTACAGATTATGGTGTTGCGTTTTCCTGTTTTATCCTATGCTGGTTTATACTACCTGTATCTGAGTCTGTAGAAGGTAATAACTAAGATTGGGTTCTAGAGTGAGCGACTTGGGTTCGAATGCTGGTGTAGTGTGGCCACCTACTTTGTTTTACCCTTGGACTTAAGTTCTCTGCCTCAGTTTCCCCATCTTTAAGCGAGGGACACTAATCATCCCGACCTCGCAGAGTTGCTTTGAAGCTTAAGCTTTCAAGCGTTTAGATAGGCCTGGTGCGCGGTCAGCCTTCTGTAAATGTCCGCTGTCATGTTATCCGCAGCCCGCTCCTGGGAGGCCTGTTGACATTGACTGTGTGAACTTGCATAAGCACCTTCTATTCCATTGTTTTCTGCTCTTGTTTTAAAATTTGGGGTGTGCGTGTCCTCTTTCTCTTTTCAGCCTTAGAAAGAATGTCCTGGCTTTTTCTTTTTCTTTTTTTTTAAACACCTATAGAAATTTCAATTTCAGTGAAGGGCATCTCATCACACTAAGGTCACATGTGACAAATGGTCTTTTATTACCTGCTGATTACAGTTAACCTTAATTTCTTTCATGGCAGCCATGCAGTGCCTTCTATTTAAATAGAGCTGTTCCTGGATGTGACTTCTCGAGTCTCTCTGGGTTTAATTCTAATTTAACTAGCCATTCCAAGGGGGACTGTTGTGCAGCCGAAGTCATGATTCACTCATTTGTTCTCTCCAGATCTAATTATTACAACACAGTGCCTGCGAGGCCCCCTCAGGCACTGGTTCGCGACTCCAAATGGCCTAACCTTCTGGGGAAGGCAGTGGGGCTTTAGTTATTGTTCTTTTGAACTGTGTAGATGCCTGCAGTACCGTGTCTGGGAACACACAGGCAACTGTTGTACCTCTCCCGTTTTCACCGCAGCAGCTCATTACGAAGGATTAGTGGAAGAATCCTACGCTGGCGTATGCGGTATTTCCATCTTCAGAGCAAGACCCGCTTTTGAAGCACAGAGCCAGTTTGCATGTATTTGGGGATACCTGAAGGGCCTTCTGAACAAAGGGCACGTTGCTCAGAAAGCATGAAAGAGCCGACTAGAAACACCCGAAGAGTAACGATAGCTGTTCTGTTACCAAATGCCCATGGGTGTGAGCCTCGGGAGTGGGACAGGACAGGATGAGATCGCTGAGAGGAAGATCATTGCTCACCCTCCCCTGCTCAGTAGTTGCTTGCTGGGATCAAAGGGAAGATTTTTATTCATTCACCACTATCCTATACACGTTCAGAGGGATCTCAGTGGCCTTCCACTGAGAATTTTAATTGGAAGGAATGCTTTAGAATGCTGTCCTCTTGAATTCAGGGCAAAGAACGGAGACACTAATGTACATGTGGTTTTAATGGTTACCCAGAATATCTGTGATATTCCGTAGCCACTATGTATATAGTATTTAAAATATGAAGTTTAGGAAAATGAGAGTTAGAGTGAAGAATTGAGTGACCATTATCTGAAGACTTGCAATAAAAGAACCCTCGTAAGGATGAATTCACCAGTTGAGGATTTATTAACAATTAACTGATTGGTTATATTAAGTTAAAAATTAGGAATACCTGACAACACACTCATTCATTCATTCATTCATTCAATTTAGCAAACATTTCTTGAATGCCTGCAATGTTCTAGGCTCTAGAGATACTTGGCACAGGACCTTGACTGTCATGGACTTGGGCTGACCAAACCCCCACCTTTGGTTGTCTTCCCCCTCCAGTGCCTGTCATCTGTGGGTTCATGCGTGGACCCCAACATAGCAACAGTCCTGCGTGGACTTGGAGTGCCTTCCCATCTTCCTCTGTACTTTAAGTTCTTTCGCTCTTCTGATCCCTGTCTACCTCAGCCCCACCTCTTCTTACCTTTCCACAAAGAGATCAAATAAATGGTTCAGAAAGGTGCAGCCCTGCCGAAGGTTCTTCAGCCTCTTCTGAGGATGCCTCTGCCATTTTAAAAGGGGATCCAGGGAGAAATTTTACCCATCGGATATCATTTCCAAGCTAGCTCTGCCAGGTGCAGCTATCCATTGTACATACCTTTTTAAAATTTTTTTAAATTTTTTTTGCGTAGATAACTTTAAGGGGTGGTTCATCATAATGTCCTAAAATATCTTACTTTAAAATGAAAGAAATCGATGTGTAAAGTTTTGTGGCATTAAGGCCGTCCACCTAACATGTCTTTGTTTTGGTGTAAATTCAGGAGTCTCGGTGAAGAAGTATCATGCCATTCTGTGGCCTTTGCTCTCCTTAACCAACCGCCTGCCAAATGGCTCCATGATGGCTGGACTGTAAAGCAGTGTCACTTCATTGGTCCCCTAAAGACCTGCTTAGTAGTTACTTGATTTTAAGTTCAGATTTATTATTTACTTTTCTCGGTATATACAAATACATAGCAAGATAAATAGCTGAAATAAACTGCAGGCAAAACAATCTATGTGTGTGACTATGCATAGTTACATTTACACTTATTAGTGTGTAGAAAGTACTGTACAATACGCACCATTCTGATTATGGACTTCAAGTTATAATTTGAAGGAAACAGAAACCATATCATTTTCTCTTGATTTAGAAGATGTAAAACATATCATGACGAGAAATTTCTATTTTTGAATTCCCCAAGTGACAAGCTCCATATTTATTTTCATGACTAGGTAGTCAAGAAATGAAGTTACTCTATGATCACACGTACAGTTTTGTTCACAAGAAACCCACCCTATGCCAAAGCATACCTTGGCAAGGGCGACCAAAGCCGTTCTTTCATGGGGCAGGCCAGTCACACTATTTTGACTTTTTCACATTAGGCTCCAGTCACCGCAACTGAGTCAGTTATGTGGAAAACCACAAATCCACATTGCTTCATATAGGAAGGCTGGAAAAATTGGCTTAGCCTCCCATATTTTCTTTCATTCTACTAATAAAGATCTTGCATAAAACTCTTTAAGGCACAAGTAGATAAACACTGCTTATATTTTGTCTTAGCTGATAATAGGAAGCTTTGCTGAATCTGTTATCTGTACAAGTGAGAAGATACATTGCAGACTTAAAAGGCACATACGTAGAAGGAAACATTGAGGGGAAAAAAGTTCACTGGTGCAATGTTATAGTAAAGTATTAGAAATAATCTAAATGTCAATAGCTTAGGAAATAGGCTTTAAAACTCTGGGATGAATATTCGCTGGACTGCCGCCGTGTTTCATCTAAGTCATGCATCAACCACTGGTCCCAAATACAACCACTGTTTTGTGAATAAAGTTTTATTAGCACATTAGCCGTACTTCCTTGTTGACATATTGTCTGTAGCTCCATTCATGCTACAAGCGCAGAGTTGATTTGTTACGACATAGACTGTATGACTCTCAAAGTCAAAACAAAATATTGGCTATCTAGCCATTTACAGAAAAAAGTTAACCAACCCCTGATCTAAGTTAAAATACCACATATTGTAAAATGTACCATTACCGTGTGTACCACTAATACAGAAAAAATTTATGCTGGTTAAACTATGACAAGCCATCAGTTCTAAGAAGCATCTGATTTTAAAGACATCAAAATATGAAAAAAAGTCATCTTAGACTAAATGAGTTGTGGATATAGCACTTCAAGTAAATAAACGACAGAGTTGCCATCAACATGGATAATCTCACATGCTTAATGTTGTATGAGCAAAAGGCAAGTGTAAGAGCAATTTGCAAAATGATATGAACAATATTATATTTATATGTCTCTTAAAGAACAAAACAATATTATGAGTTTCTCTGACTGTGGATATGTATAGGTGAGGATGATTTGAAAGAATTAGAAGAATTTAACAAGACCGATGACAGAGGTTTTCCCTGGGAGGAGAAGGAAGACAAGGGTGGAGGTTTACCTTTACCTGTAATCTGCTTACATGAAGCTTAAACGTCACTTTCTTCAAAGAACTCTTACTCAGAGTCATTCAGTTTTTTTTAAAAGAGGTAATTTACTAATAAAAATTATTTTTGAAAAGCATCAAAACATGAAAAAGCTGGAAGAAAATACGTCTACTATGAGCAGTGGTAAATTTTTTACAGTAGAAATATGGATGATTGCTTTTGTGTTGTATTTTGTTATAATAGTAAAGAACTTCATGAGTAACTAAAAACAATTAGTCATATTCTTCATTTCTACCTCAATCAAAAGAGATTAAGGTTTGAAGAAATACATGTTAATCAATTACCTGACGTTACAAGCTAATCCTGTTTTTCTACTGTGGCATTAAGATTAAACAACGTGCAAGTCAGGGCCAAATTTCGTAGTTAAAACTTTTTCTCATAATGGTGGTACAGCTAATCTTTAAATACAATGTACTTTATTCCTCACCATGAAAAACCACCAACTGGAAAAGTTAAATGTCAGGTGCATTTTACCAAACAGAAATAGCTGGTCATGAGTCATGTTATTGATGTACTGATGTCATTTCTTTCAGCCTGACCTCACTTGTTTTGAAATGTACCTTGTGATTTGACTTGATTTTGTATGCTGTCACGTGCGGTTCAGAGCCCCGTGTTACTTATTAAATGCATTCGTTTTGTCCGTCTGTAGCAGAGCTTCCAAAAATATTCCCTGTGAGTGTCATTCAGAAGTTCCAGATTGTTCCTTTCGATAAGGAGGATCTACTCACCTGCCATGGATTTGATTTCGTCTTTGTTTCTGTCTTACTGTTTTAAGCATGTCTTTCTCTCTGGAGGAGTGTTTTATCAGAAGTAGGCCAAGCTGCCTGCCTTCGAGATTAGGAAATAAAGTTTGTCCAAGGAAGTGATGGTGGGAAATGCGGCCATGGGGCCTCGAGTCTATAGAAGTGACAGCCTACGAGGCTGAGGTCCCATGCCACTAGAAACAAAACAGTGCTGTGCTGCTCACTGTCTGACTCCACTTCTTCTTTTTCCAGTTCAATTTCACCGTTTAGTATTGAGAGCACAAGACGCCAGAGACGGTCTGAATCCCCAGACTCCAGAAAACGGCGTATCCACAGATGTGATTTTGAGGGATGCAACAAAGTATACACGAAAAGTTCTCACCTGAAGGCTCATCGAAGGACACATACAGGTATGGTGTCCCAGGGCTTCTCACTGGGGGGGGAGGGGGAGGTAGGGGGTTGTTCAGTGAAAGTCCCAAAGGGGCCACTGCTTGACTCCAGGGTCCTGAGTGCACTGGAATGGTGTTTTATACTTGCTCGTTAGACAGCCCTCTGAAGTTTACTCCCTGTCTCCGTTGAAAAAGACTTAAGACTTAGTGAACCTTAGCAACCAATGCAGTATGTCTTCTGTGTCTTAAGGACAGTTACGATGGTATGACACAGTGGTCTAGCCATTTTTATAATCAGTGTTACCACTTAACCATGGTCTAATTTCTCAGATTCTAAAATATCCACAAAGCACACTAAAGAACAAGCGAATCAAAATCGTTCTATCCTCTTAAAGTTAGCATTGTAAACACCACTTAGATCATGTTTTTCTTCCCTCAGTCTCTTCCCCCAAATAAACAAACAAACCAAAAAAATAAAATAAAATAAAATTGACATATATATAGCACTGTAAGGAGTGTAAAAAATATTGTCCCATGATTCCATTTGATTTTCACTGGCATTTTATGTATAGAGAGAGGATTTTTAATATTCAGCTTACAGAGAAAGAAATTGAGATCATGCGTGAATTACTGACTCTGTCACCGTCCATACCTCCCCATCCATCCATTCCCCCCGCCCCAGGAAATAACCTAGTGACTCTTTACTTAGCCCCCTCCCACCCCTTCCATCCTGTGCCTTGTGTGTTCCTTAGTCGGCATCCCCGCCTTCCTTGGCTCCTGGGTCCTGCTGGGAGCCACCCGCAGGAGGCTCTGGGGAGAGACTGAAGGTGGAAAGAGGGCCCCACAATTACACTACCTTTTCTAGGAAAAATGGTGACTAGAGTGTGTGGAGCTCAAAGGAGCAGATAGAAGAGGGAAATTCATTCAGACGCATTCCTGGTTAATTCCTGATAGCAACGTGCCACAGGTCAAGCAAGCTGAGTCCAGGGACTCCCCTTGACAGGAATCAGATCAGCACCTGCCTCTACGTGGAAACTTCAAGGGTAGCAGACTCCCGCTGGGCTATGTGAATAGCACTGCCATCTCAAATATATTAAATTAACCACACTATGAACACCATTTCTCGGCCGAGGTAGCAAAATCGTGTAAGCCAGCGTTCATTGCCATTTACTTAGTCATGTTGTTAGATGGTCGCCAAAGCCGCTCTACAGAGACTGTGCCCTGGCTCCACATGTTGTGACAGGGCATCGTTTGTGTGGATGTGATGAAGTTTGGTGTAGGAGGCTTGTCTGAGGTCCAAAAACATTGTAGAATCTGAAGTTTACTTTTGCTCACCTCACATGTAACATATACTTCGAATACTTCTAGTAATTCAGCCCATTTTGCAAACTGCCTCTTCATCTTTGATCCCTGCTCCCGGTCCTTTTCCTTTTTCTACTTAATTCCAGATTCTTGCCTCTCCATTGATTCTGAGCTTCCCCAGGAGAGATTTTCATCTATCTCTTAGGCACTATTTTTGAATCAATTCTTTACCATTTAGGCAAAGAATGAGTATAAAAACGTGAGAGTCAAAGAAGCATGTTCCATCCTGTCGGTAGATAATGAACAGTCATAAGTATGATCAGGTCATATTACTGACTTTTAACAGGAGCATTTCTGTTTCAAAAAAAAAAAAAAAGAGGAAGCTTTCTTCAGTAAATCATCATATATTTTGAGTTATTCCTTGAACTTTCTGAAATACATATTAGCCTCATTTGTACACAAACACCTCTATTCCATTTATCCAAGTGATGAACAGTGGATGAGAGGAAAAGGTTTAACCGGGGCCTAGTAAAGGATCTAACCCCATGGCATTAAGGGATTGCATCTTACAGGTAGGTTAACATATACTGTAGAAGTAGGGGAGACATGACGTATGCATTATAATTCCAAGCAACATAAACTTTGAATGTTGAAGCAGAATTAATTAGCTTGGGTTATTAATAGATGAAATCATAGACTCACAGGGTCCACATGGACCTTATACGCCACAGAGTCTACTTTGTTTCCTAACTTGGGGAATCCCTTGAGTGTCATCCCTCACAAAGAACAAGTCGCTACGACGTAGTTTTCTACACACGTACATGTCTTCTATTTTATTTGATCCTTACAACACCCGTGCCTCCAGCTGTCATTATCCCCTTTGTGCAATGGTGGCTCCTGGTCAAGTATTGTTCCCATGGCAGTGAGCTTACTCTTCTGCAAGACAAGTTGGGTGAAATTTCTGAGGGCAGAGTCCTCGTCTCATCAGTATTGAATTGGCTCTATGATTGTTTGGCTCCCAGTACCGTCTGGTTGAATGGAATAGCTCCAACTATCCATTCAGCCAGAACTCTTATTTTCACTCCCCGGCCTTGGTGCCCCTCACAACCCCATCATGAACCACTAGCATCTTCATTTTTCCAAATTACATACCCTCAGTTCTCTTAGCCATGTTTTTCTAGATACATTCTAACACATCACTGTGTCTTTTCAAGTTTCCGCACCACAAATTGAAGGAAGAGGTCTTGTTAATGGGCAGCTCTTAAAATGTAAAAATAGTATTAAGTCCTTTAGCAGTTGACTCTCTGTTAAGTCCTTAAAGACTGCTTGAGATCTACATCTTGTCCATCCCTTGTACCTGTAACTGATTTCTTTTAAAGCTAAACCCGCAATGTTGTGTTGGTAGTTGGACCTGTCCCTCAGGGCCGGCTTCCTCAGGAGTAGTGCGTTTCCTCTCATTGGACACATTTTGCTGCGGGCTGGATGATATCCTGTGGGAGATACAGGACAGAATCAGTTGAGATGACTTTGAAACCTCTCCCCGCCCACCTTGCATTTAGTATATCTCTCCTTCAGCTTTTCCATTTTTGCCAGGTGTTAAGTAAGACAGGTTTAAGGAAAAAGCTCTGAGATGTGATCCCAGAGACTTCCATCCAAGTGGGTCTTAATTCATTAACCAGTAGCTAAAATCCATCTAACTGTCCTACCTCCAGTCCCTCTTTCTTGATCTCACAGCTACATCAGCAAATTCCTGGTGGAATTCCTACTCCAAACCAAGACATGCCACATCCATTCATCCGCTTAGCAGAGAGATATTTACTCCCTAAGACGTAGCCTCCTAAATTATCAATTAATAGTCCTTTTAAAAATAACGAATGAAATTTGGTTCAAAGTGAGCCCTTACGTGTTTCTGATTTACAATTCTATACGAGATTTTTCAACTTTGTGTTCAAAATGAAGTCAACACTGGTTATAGAGGGAATCAGTTTGGCTTGCTTTGCTCTTAGTAAGTATCTTAGCCGTACCTTTGCTTCAGGCATTTTGCGTAACTTATTTGTGTGTGACCAATAACAATGAATATAGAGCTTGGGATTATAACAGATGACTTATGAGAAGTACGCACGCTATGGGAGGTGAGCAAGTAGCAATAAGAAATTTCCTTTGATAAAGTCACGTTCGTTTTACCTTTAACACTTGATCTTTTGTGCTTTATTAGTACATGATCAGTCATCTATTTAGAGCATGAACAGTAAATTAAACACACTAGGAGAAGTGCAAAAGAGGAACATTTTTTTAGATATTAGCAATTTAAAGAGAAATGCTAAAAAGTGCCTTTTTAAATTTGAAAATAATTTAAGTGTATTGTCATGACCATGCAGTTTAGGTAATAACATAAAGATTTTACCAGTTTTAACTGCCTTTACAAACACTTTTCTGTGGTGAATTGGTTCAGATATGGTAAAAAGGAAAAAAAAAACACTCAGCAATCCTGTACACGTGGTTAATAGCAGGTACATTGTTCCTATTCACTGGTATGAACTGTTTCTCCTCTGCATGGAGCAGTGTACATTGTATTTAAACGAATATGCAGTATAGTTAAGTTCATGGTCATTTATACCTTTATTACACATAGCCAGCATGTACTATGAATTTCCCTCATTTCATTTTAAGAATTGTATTGATTATTAAGTGATTTAAATATAAATTTTAGGAGGAAATAGTCTTATGAATCTGGGTTTGCTGTTTACGATTCTCTTATTTTCTAAAAATATACGTCACAGCATTTCTAAAATGCAGGACAAGCAAGCTACGTTCAGGCGGCCGTGATTCCTCTAGCCACTAGATGGCGCACTACAACCGGCTGTTGGGTCTCGTCTGAGTGGGTCTGAAAGTCTCCTAGATCCCTCTGGTGGTACGTGGGACAGGACGTAATGATCAGTGTCCTGCGAAATATTGCCATTTAATGATGAACAAATAAAAGAAAATATAAAGATAAATTTAAAACCAGATTTTTAAAAGAGTAATTTTAACCTATAAAAATATTCAGTTTCGAATGACTCTGGGAATTTTTTATATTCCAACATATCATACTCTCTAAAAACCTATAAGGATTATTTAACCAGTGTTGTCTAATATTCATTTTCATTCACATGAAAACTGTATGCCTAAATTTTAAAAATTAGTAGCTGTAAAGCAATCACATTTCTTATCTCTCTGGCTTTATCAAAAGTAAGTCATATCTGAATTTTACATGTCAAAGAAGTTAACTCATATGATGCTTTAAAATTATTAACCAACTGTAATTTAAGTCTCTAAAACATGTCCTTCCCTACCATTTACAAATGAAGGAAATGATGTATTATTTAGGTCTTCCCTTGAGGAATGATGCCTTTATAAATGATATCAGATAATGATGATGCATTTGGAATACACACGTATGCAAGCATGCACACACATTCACACACACATCTGTCCTAAATGCCTGCAGATTCCATGCCTTTTCACTTTTTTACTTGCCTCATCACTTTTCATTGCTATTCCTACATTTCTTGCTTCTAATTGACATCTCGTTTAACTGGGTGAGATTCTGAAATGGTTTGATGGTATTCCTACAAATTCATGAGCTCTGTGACAGCTGTGCCTATTAGTGGCCTTTCTTCACAGGTCTTGTAGTTGCTCGATCAGGTGGTGGGGTGCTGCTCATACTTCCACATCTGTCTTCATTAATTAAATAACTCACTAGTATAAAGCTCTGTGTCAGGCCTGCTGTCTAGATTTGTTGTTAGATAAAGCACAGCGCTTAGCGATGCCAAGATAATTAATCACTTAAGAGCAAACCAACATTTTTCAGGTAAAAATCCTCTCCCAACAAGTTGTTGGTAAGTCTTGGCCAAACCACTCCTAAGTGTGAGCATATTGGTACTTGCTGAGAAATAGAAAACTATAATAGAAATAGAACTGGATTGAAGTCAGCAGACAAGAGTTTGAATCTGTCCTTGGCCCCTAACTGGTTGGCAAACTTAGACAAGCTACCTCACTCTGTGAAGCTCAGGTTTTCTGTTTCATTTTTATCTTGAACATAAACATAGCACACTGTTGTATAATTACTGCAGGGGCTATGGGTTTTATATCCCCAGTAAATACAGTGACTCAGACATCGGAGGAACTCAGTGTTCAGTTGAAGTTGTGTATGTATGAATATTGATGCAGGTATATGTTGTTATTGTAACGACAGGTTCAAGGCAAAAAAAGTATACGTCATTTAGTATACACTCAGCACAAGCAGCTGTAATCATGGCATCTCTGTACTTCAGAGCCTACTAATTTAAAATTTTTGTAATTCAGAAAAAGTTGAGTGAAAGCTAACCGTTGTTTTAATAAGTCCTCTTTATCATCATTTTGGCAAAATGATGATATAAATAATCTTATAAGGAATATATTTAAAATACTTAGTAAAACATAGTTTTCCATTTGAAAACACTCATGTGTAGACAGATTTAATAAGACACATACTTGTTGAGCATTTTCCATGTCTAAGGCATTAGATTTTTTCTTGAAGGGGGCAGATAGAGGCAAAGCGCCTTTCTTCGACGAACAGGTCCAGAAGTGTAGTAGATAAGATTCGTATGAATAGTCATAACAAAGGCCAAGCGTGCAAAGCCCTATAATAAAGATAGAAGCAAAAGGACGTACCAACATAGTGGGAGCTGTCTATTATGGCCAGGGAATTTGGGGACACCTTCCTACTCTGGGTGTAAGGCCCTTCTCATCTGACTCCTGTTCATCTGTTAAACCTTTGCTGACCCTATCCCAATTTCCCTCTTTCCTCAGCCATACAAATGAATGACTCTCCAAAAGTGCTCAACTCTGTGGAGCTCATTCACACGTCTTCCCCCCTGACCTGAAATGGCCCGCCTAGGGGCCTCCTTTCTTCCTGCTCTTTTAGAAACTCTATTAATTATTCAAAACTGTTTCAGTGTCCCCCTGGTCTGTCAGGCTGATTACCCTCCTTCCCCAGGCAGCTAGAGCCCTCTATGACCCCAGAGCACTTGGGCGTTCTCGTGTCCCAGCACAAGGGGAGCTGTGTAGGAAACGCTGCCGCAGGAGAAACAACAGGGCTCGCCATCTGATTGGACATGAGGGTAGGGAAGAGGGAGGCTTTGAAGACGTTGGTACGTGTGGTTTAGGTGTAAGAAATGCTGTGAACAGACATGGAGACCACAGATGGGAGAAAGCTGACATTTCCTGAGAACCTGCCAGATCGCCGGCACAGCGCTCAGCTCTCCTAGTGCTTGACATATTTTAATCCCATCTGTAAATTGCCTGAAAGGTTAAAGCACTTACCCACTTTCATGTAGTGAACAAGCAGAGGAGCTGGGGTTCAGACTCCAGTCTCTCCAGAACCTGTCCCGTTGTCACTACACCCGGTCTCGGACAAGTTTGCTAAGAACTTGCCACAGCCTGCTGGCCACTCGAGCCGCACTCCTCTGCATGGCTAGCCAGCACCCCCTACCTGTTTAGTGACGGTCATTCAAGTACTTTTGAAGCAATAAGATAACAAGTGACTTTAAATGGTCTATTTTTAAAGCTTTTCATTAATGTGAACTGGTCTTTCTTCTGAGTCTATTAAAATTTTAGTTTGTTAGAAAGCCAGTGAGAAGACAAGGACCAGAAGCATTAATAATTAAATAGGCAGCTCTTGAGCGCTCGTTCAGTGTGAGGCTGTCTGCATAGTAATGGGTCCGCCGTGACGATGAAGACAGCAAGGAGCTCTCACTGCGGTGGGGGAGACAGCCGTGGCCACAAATATCCACCATGTGCAGCGTGGCAGGAAAACCACGAGGGAACGCGATTCAAGTTGCAGTGAAAGCCCAGAAGGGCCTGCAGGTGGCTGACATCACGTACCCCCACAAACAAGCATCGAAGTGCCCTTTCTAAAAAGGAACTTGAATCATCTGGATGAAAAACAAAGTGCTGTGAAAGTGTTGCACTTGTTTCATTTATGGAGGAGTTACTTAGCCTGTCCGAGAGAGTTACTATGTAGAGACATGTGGAACCTAGATTTACAGTTATCTAATTGCAGGTACCAGTGCTGTATATATTTTATTTGACTTGGTTTTAAAAGTGTTAACCTTATTTTGGCGTGCCTGGGTGGCTCAGTTGGTTAAGCATCTGTCTCTTGATTTTGGCTCAGGTCACGATCTCAGGGTTGTGAGATCGAGCCCAGCGCTGGGCTCCACACTGAGCATGGACCCTGCTTAAGATTCTCCCTCTCTCCCTCTGCCCCTCCCCCACCACACCTGTGCACGGGTTCTCTCTCTCTCTCTCTCTCTCTAAAACAAAACAAAACAAAACACAGACACAAAAAAAACCCTGTTACCTTATTTAATTTGTTTTAAAAATGAATTCATCTTTTTCATATCTTTAGAAAAGTAATGGCTTTTAAAACAGCCTTACCAATTATTACCTCAGTTAAATAAATAAATTACTAAATGAGTTTTGCTTCTTAATTCTTTTGGTGTTAGCATACAAATCATTAATGCCAGTGGAAACTTAAAAACACCATCTTATGACCATGCTCTGTGTTTTCCTTTTTTTACTTTTGGATTTATTTTATCAATATACCATTCAAAATGGTATTGTAAGCAGGAGTGGGGTAATAATATCCCCAGCCCATGTACTTTCTTGTGTTCTGTCAAAGAATGACTAGAAGTTATCCTGTCCTGAATGGCAAAATTAACTACTACTAATATGAAATTTGTGGGTTTAATGAAATCATTAAAGATAATGAGGAGCTGTATCTTTGCATAAAACATAACCACCCCTAAAGAATATATTTAAAATGTTTATTTATTGTGCTTAAGATTATTCAATAAAAATCTTCATAACTAAGAATAAAAAGAATTATAAAGTAAATATATTGTTTTAAAATGAAGATAATTAATGCTCATTTGAGCAGCAAAATAGAAGACCTAATCACATGTCATGTCACTAATTTTAAAGTTTTAAAATGAGATACTTGTTTGTAGACCAGACCTTTAAATAGCACTAGTTTTAAATAAAACCTCTCAAATTTATTTTCCTTTTCAAAAATACATACTCTAATTCATAGAATAGAAAAGATGGTAGAATGGATAGAATGCTAGCAATAGACTCTCTCTGCCTTACAAAATAGATTACTATTTTTTTAAAGATTTTTATCTATTTACGTTAGAGAGAGAAAGGGCACACAAGCAGGGGGAGGGGCAAAGGGAGAGGGAGAATCTCAAGCCGACTCTGCATGGAGCACGGAGCCTAATTCAGGGCTCGATTTCACAACCCTGAGATCATGACCTGAGCCAAAACCGAGAGTCGGACGCTTAACTGACTGAGCCACCCAGGAGCCCCTCTTTTTTTTAAGTAAGCTCGACACCCAGTGTGGGGCTCGAACCCACAGCCCCAAGATCAAGAATCGCACACTCCACTGTCTGAGCCAGTCAGGTGCCCCTAGATGACTCTTAACTTGACTGTTGTATGTTATATTTTTAAAAGAATGTGAGGTATTTGAATTTAAGTAGTGTCATTCATTTAACCAGAAAACATTTATTAGCACCTAGCTGTGTAGGCCCTGGGGATATAGTGATGAAGAAAGTTCAAAGCCGTCCTCAGTACAGAACTGCTGAGTGGGGCGGGCAGACAGGAAAACCAGCAATCACAGTAGGGTGTGATGAGAGTTTCATATGGGTGTGTCCAGGGTATCAAGGAGTGACATGATCAGATTGTCTTTGGGAAAGTTTACCTCCAATGTAGCGCAGACGGTATTGGAGGGGGTAGCACATAAAACAGGAAAACAGAACCATTTGAAGTTGGTATTGGTGGAAGGTGGCAAGAACCTAAGGAAAGGCCACCTACCACTGGGGGGATAAACTGGAGAGGAAGCTGGACAGAAGGCAGCACTGTCAGGTGTAATAATCAGGTTGGGGCAAGCAGAGAATAACAGTGAAGAGTCCAAGAAATCCCCCCAACTGGTTCATGACTTAATACCTGAGGAGGTGGGATTGCCTCTTTTTCCAATTAGCAAAACAGAAGGAGAAACTTGTCTTATTCAGGTGGTAGATGCTAAGTACAGTTTTGGTCATGTTGAGATGGCTGTTAGACCGCCACTTCTGTGGTAGATCTCCCTGTAATGCTTAGGAGAGAGACTGAGGTATCCATCCTTAGGAATCTTTTCCTTACAAGTTGTGGTGGAAGCCATGGGAGCCAAGGAGAACACAGGCAGTGAGAAGAAGTCAAAGTCAAAATCCTGGTAAACATTTATGTGACAGGTAAAGGAAGAACGCTCTGCAAAAGAAACGAAAACGAAAATACAACCAGAAACATAGGAAAATAAATATTGTTACTATGTGGAAATAGAAACTCAGAAGAGCCAAATAACATATTACCCTTAGACCATGAACTTTTTGCTTTCAGTAAAGTATGTTTTTATTATAGGATATTTTAGTTCATTTATACTTGATTTCTATATGAGAAGGACTAGTTTCCCTGTGTTAACACATTGTCTGTCCTGTAAGTACTAATTCACATTTTCAGCCTGCTTAACCAGCTCTGGCCAGATAGCCTGGTTTATTAGAGCAGTGACTTAGAGTGTTGGGAGGCAATATAGAGGAGAGGTTCAAACTGAGAGCTCTGGTGTCCGACTCCCAGGGTTCAAATCCCACCTCTACCGTAAAGTTCTTAGATCAAAGTGTGGTGCACGGAAAGTGCTATATGCTTTGGCACATATGGTTTTTATCAAAGATAGCCATTATGGAATTGCATGGGGAAGAAAGAACAAATCCACTTGGTCTCATTTACACATCATGAAGAAGACAGTTAATCTAGCCCAGACAATTCAGTGGGGCAGAGACTAACATATTGTTTATGTGTTTGATTGACTTGACAAGATCAAATGGATCCAACAAATGATTGAATACTACATTGTTCTCTTTAGCCTATAAAGTAGTTTTATACTTAAAATGTTAGGTAAATCAAGATCAAGATTGGCATCCAATCCCAGAAATCCCTTAATTTAGTTTTTTTTTTTAAATAGCAAACAGGATCTATGTTTAACTTTATTTATGTCTTAGAAAAAAACCAGAAAAATCCTGAATTTCATAACTATAAAATTAAATACTCTTTTATTAAGCACCTATCATTTCTCAGTTACAGGCCTTGTGGACTTCTTAGTTTCACAAGTATAGGAGTAGTGTGTCCATTTTACAGATGGGGAGACGGTGCTTCAGAAAGCTGAATGCTTGAGCCTGAGATCTAACAGCCGGTCGTTGACCGAGCCAGCATTTGACCAGGCTTTCTGCCTGATTTCAAAGCCTCTGCTATATTATGCCGCCTTAGCACCACCAAGAGAGAAGGCAGTCCCGGTCTACCCTGAGGACAAGTCAGGGGCTGTGTAATCTCAGCTCTAGGTTTCTGTTTCCTCGTTTTAAAAGTACCTAATTTCCTCCCAGATCTGAAATAGTGTGAACTTTTATGAACTAATGTAACAGAAACCAGAAGACAAGATAGGAATCTTGATTCTGGTCCACCCCACCCCCCCATATGCAAATACCATTCCTCAAGTGAAACAGATTGTCACAGCAAATATGTTGAGCCTTGAGTGTAATGAAGCTCATTTGTCAGCGTCTGGGGCCCCGTAACTTTATAAAAGTTAAACAGGGACGCATTTCAGAGATGCACTTCTGAACCGAAAAAAAAAAAATGCCTTTGCTTCCTGTTGCAAAAGGTGTTCCTTTTCAGTTGCTTGAGAAAATATTAGAGAGAAGCTGATGTGAGAACATGGCTGTTTTGTTTGACCCAGACTCTTTCAAACGGCACATTCCTCTTCTGCGTATTGCTCACACATCATTTTAATATGAAAGGGCACCTGTCTTTTGTCTCAGTACACATTCACCTTTCAGCATTTCAGATGGCAAGATGGGAGGTACCTGAAAAAGTTATTTTTGTTTCGTGGGTTTTGGGACTCCATTCAATACCTGGTGTTTTCTTTAGACTTTATTATGCTTCTGCTGGGTAAATGTCATGGAAATGCATTTAGTGACTCTTAATCCTTTTCTTTAACCAAGATTGAAAGAGACAGGGGTTCTCATAATAAATCAGTTTGTTGACTGTTGCAAGGAAAAAAAAAAAAAAACCCTGACTTGAGTTTTCAGTTTCTCAGGACACTTAATTAGACTTCTGCTTAAATCATGCCCGCGAATACACACGCACGTGCGCGCACACAGCACAGAGGCAATTATGCATAAAAAATTATACTTAACCTGAACCCCGAAAGTGGAGTTAAAAAGAATGTTTTAGAACAAAACTTTACAAACCTCCTCGTTTGTTCCTTTTTTGCTTGCTCTCTCTTTCATCTTTATAGGACTGTTCCACTTTAAAAAATAGAAGCCCTTGCTATTAGTTTTGGTTAACATTTTCCTTTCTCAGAGGTTCTCATAGTGTAGTCCAGGTTTTTTAAAGAACAGAGGAGGACAGATTGTGCTCAAAAATGGCCAGATTTTTTTTTTTTTTTTTAAACACAAAGTGTGGAAATGGCTTGGATTTGTCATGGGACATGGAGAACTCCATGCTTTAAAACTGAAGACTTTTATTGGTACTTAAAGTACCAAATAATTACCCAGATCGTGTCCTTCAGTTTTTCTTAGACACTAGCAACTTAATGTCTCAAGTTAGCCAAGAAACATCACCTACTAAGACTTATTGGTAAAGACATGTACGATACCATTTTCTATCATTTCATTATTTCGTGGGATTAGTGGAAGAAACAAAAATCAAAGATGATCCGATGGTGAAGTCAAAACTTCCTGTTATTTTGAAAAGTATTAACTACGCTTTCAGAGATTTTGCTACAAGGGATTCTAAGTGTACTTGTGAATTAGACAAAAGGAAGGAAGAAAGTGGGCATGCTGTTTTTATTTTCAGCTTATTTCTAAGGAAAACAGGTTTGAGTAACACATTTGCAGAAATCTAATTCAAATGTGTTGAAGGACAGCTCACAATTCCTGAAGAAATTATTGGAAATCGTGTTTTCTGTCACCATCATCATGCCAATACCCAGGAGCTATGTTCAGTAGAAGCACAGACCCTGGGAGACGCCTGACTCCTTCCATCGCCCAAGCCAACTCTTTCCATAGGAACACTGTCTTGGAGAATACACTTCCATTCTGTACCTACCACACTGACTTCTTAACATTAAATTTAGGTTTTTTTTATTTTCTAGGAAGATTTTAAAGGAAAGAAGAAAGGATGGAAGAAAGATTCTGTCTCTTCGTTATATCCTTTCAGGGCTCATTTACGCATACTACAATATGTCTTACAAACGCGTTTATCATTTTAGTAAGTTTTTGCTCACATCAGGAAGTTTCTGTTACCCTGATTTGTTTATAAGATTGTAGCCTTTAAATTGCTTTAAAGCACAGCATAAAATAAAAAGTATAGTTTAATACAATGCAGTGGCCATTAAAATTGGTCTTATCTCCACTTCTAGAACTTGACTAGTCCAAAAAGCACATTTATTGATTTTTTTTTTTAATAAAATGCTAGGCAGGGGGCAGGTATAATCAAAACCTAGGTCTCTTGAGCAAAGGGCAGAAGTAAGCTTTGTGCCTGGTCAAGGTGGCCATCTCCCCCCCTACCTCCGATAGCTCAGTCTCTAATTTTGAAGAGTGATTTGAAGATAATCATTTTCTTTTTTTGTCTTTTTTTAAGTGTGGGAAGAGAATACCCAAACTCTAGTTTTATTAATGAGGCAATGGGGCAAGGAATATTACGCTTAAGTTTTTATGGATATTAAAAGGAAAGTATACCTTTTTATAAGAAATTTTCAAGGAAAATTCACTTATCACTCAGACAACTAAGTATTCTCTTTTCTGATATCCTTTCTCACTCCCCGCTCCCTAGTGGAAAAGGTTTGCATTCTTCATTATATGCCTTCATTCGTCGCCTAGCCCCTTAATAACTTACAAGTTTATTTATCATTTCCACTGGTTTTATTGAAGAGTAGTTCGTGTCTGCCTCTGGTATTTTTGAGACCTATTCCTTGTCTTTCTTTTTCTAATCGAGATATAACCGACATAGAACCTTAAATCAGTTTCAGGTGTACAACATGATTCAATATTTGTGTAGGTTGTGAAATGATCCCTACAGGAAGTGTAGGTAACATCTGTCAGCACAGATATAGATGATTTTTTGTGTGTGATGAGAACTTGTCATTAAGATCTACTCTCTTAGCAACTTTCAAATAAATAATACAATGTTACTAACTATAGTCACCCTGCTGTTCCATTATATCCCCATCATGACTCCGTTTTTCTGTGCCTTTCGACCCACTTCACCCATTTCACGCGACCTTGTCTTTCCTGATTGCCTATTGCCCTGGATTCCACCTCACAGAATACTTCTCTGTTTTGCACTATGTTTTCCTGCTCCACCTCTCAGTTCACAGAAATCCTTACCATCAGTTACTGCTTCCCCTGTGCCCTAGCCCCTGAAATATCCATGTTAGAAACAATGTCCTACAGCTAAGCTACTTTCTGATCCTTCCCTTCCTGTGCCTTCCTTCCCAGACTCAGTAGAATAGTAGTAACTCATCATGGTTCACCGTGACCTTGTAACACAACTGTATTAAAAGGGCTTGGAGAGAAGCCTCCATCACTGTGTAGAATCATTGTTCTTTTGGTTACCGGAGAATAGTAAACTTAATTGTCTGAGTGATAAGTGAATTTTCTTTGAAAATATCTTATAAAAAGGTATACTTTCTTTTTAATATCCATAAAAACATAAACATAACATTCCTTGCCTGTACTGCCTCATTAATAAAAGTATATAGAGACATTCCTGGCCCTACCCTATCCTGACCTCACTCTCATAGGAAGGACCTTCTTCATTTTTTAATGAGCAGGGAAGATCCTGAAGATGTTTTTAAAACTCAGATCGGATTGAGTGAGTCTTTTCAGAGAGTCACTCAATCCAGAACTTTCAATTTAAAGTATTTGACATGAAATATCATCTGTGTTTATTACTGAGTGGGCTGGTAGAATTTTAGTTGGGGTCTTAAGTGGAGAATAAGTGGTTATTCTATAGCCAAAATATTCCCTCACCCACCCATCCCAAATTAACAATATGCATTATGTACCCCAATTCAATAAGTTAACGTAACCAGGAAGCCTGCAAAAGGCTCAGGTGACCCCTTAGAGCAGGGGTCAGTAAACTTTCCGTAAAGGGCCAGATATCTCTGTAAACTTCTAGGCATCACAGGCCAGACGCTCTCTGTTGTGGGGCTCAATTCTGCCATCCCTGGATGACAGCCTTCAGCAATATGGAGACTTGTGTTCCAACAAAAACTTATTTATGGACGCTAAAATTTGAATTTCATGTAATTTTCACATGCCATCAAATAGTCCTCTTGATTTTTTTTTCAACCACATACCAAGTGTAAAAACCACTCTAAGCTCAAAGGTTGCACAAAAAACAGGCCACAGACTGGATTTTGCCTAGAAGAGCCACTCTCTGCTACAGATTCTCAATGGAAAAGACATAAATGCCATTATTAAACAGCCAAAACGGAAGGAAAAGACTATTAAAATTGTGAGGAAAAAATTAGAGAATATTAAGTGCCTACTCTGGGTGTACAAGGAAATCCAGAGAGCACCCAAGACAATAAACTGTCCCCATGGTGGGCCTTTCGAACCTCTACCATCCTCCTGAGATGAGACTAGAGGCTCTTGTCCCCTCCTTGCCTCTACTTGCTTTCCAGGCTCATCCCAGCTATGGGTCCCCTTCCTCTCACTCTGTCCAGAATGGCAAAGGGAGTCATAGACATATGACACTCCCACCTCCATCCTTCAACTAAGAAAACCCACTATTCTTTCCTTCCTAGGCCTTACACTCTCGGTAGCTGGTTCCAGAGTGACACCAGAGAGGGCTAGGAAGTGCCTGTTGGTGACAAAGAGTCTACCAGCTGAGCTCAGTGCCCCAAAGATGGATGTGTTTTTGAAGACATGATTTATATCAAGCTCATCTTGTTAGAACCCATGCTCGTGATGTGAATGTCACAAACACATACAGAGGATGTGTAAATAAAAGCAGGTTAACCGTTGCCATTGAGGTACTATGTAGGAGACACTCAATCTTTTTAAGTTAGGGGTTTTGCTGATTTTTGTGTTTTTAAATTTCTGTTCAACTTGGGTCAGTAGACACCTGCAAATGAAGATTTTTGTCTCTGTGGGACATCTAGAATGAGTCAGAGGTTGAGGTTTTGGGTTAATCCACTCAGTAGGCTTCTACTTGAAAGGAGCCCTTTCAGAGTAACCTGGAGCTTTCTGTGGCCCACAGTTAGTGCATCAATATTTCTAGATTTAACTGGTCTGTGCTATTCACTCCCTTCTGAAAGGGTCACTTGATCCTGAAAAGACCCATATAGATAGCATTTATTTCAGAGTTGAATGAAAATTGTTGGGTCCACTTCAGGCTAGTTCTCCCTTGTAGACATCATTTATACTCTCACTTATAGGGCTTAGTGGTTCTGTGTGTGTGTGTGTGTGTGTGTGTGTGTGTGTGTGTGTGTGCATGTGGTGGCAGTTTTACTGATTGATACAAGCTTTTGCTTGATACTTATTCTAGGATCCAAGGATCCTGAAATGGTAGAGGCATAGTTCTTGACCTCCA
The DNA here is from genome assembly GCF_002007445.2 of Ailuropoda melanoleuca. Lineage (NCBI taxonomy): Eukaryota > Metazoa > Chordata > Mammalia > Carnivora > Ursidae > Ailuropoda > Ailuropoda melanoleuca. The sequence continues at coordinate 108,257,921 of NC_048224.1, read as the reverse complement.
CATATTCAGAAACGGGTAGAGGAGAAAGGCATCGGAATAAAATCTTTATGATATATTGGATAGATGATATAATAGAAGTAAGAAGTGAATGATTTGGGAGTACCTGAGAAAGTAGAACCAACTTTGAGGATATGATGAAGTTTACATGGGAAAAGAATTATACATTCCACTGCAGCGTAGTGAAAAGCACTGGCTTTGGAGCCAAATACATCTTTTTTTTTTTTTTTCTAACATGGGGCAAGTTACTTTACTACATTGAGCCTCAGTTTTCTCATCTGTAAAGTGGGGTTAACAATACTCACCCTACAGCTCTATGCACAGGAATGTGCAAAAAGCTCCCTTCACCATTTAGGCCCTTTTCACCAAAGACTGTGTGTGACCAGGACGCCTGTTGTTGACTATTGGATGGAAGAAATAGAAGGAGAGATCACTTTTTGTGGGGTTGCATGGGGACAGGGCATCCATTCTGAATGAGAGCCAGGGAAAAAAAAAAAAAACAAACGCACCTGGGTCAACCATTGTCTCTCTCCCCCTGGGAGTTCATTTGGACAATGGATGGTGTATCTTTTCCCAGCAAAGCCTTTGCATATTTTACTGTCCTTACAAGTTGACTGAAGGACCCGGTCAAATTACGTACTTCTTCAGATGGCTTTTCACCATGAGTTTCAACACTAAAACCAACTTGATGATTCCTCAGGACTCACCCTAATTAAATCACTGAAAAGAGTATTTAAACTTTACACTCTTAAGCTATCTAGGATTCTTCAACAATAGACAAGCAAAAAGTAGATGTTTATGAATGACGTGTACTTCCTACCTAATTTTTGGAGAGTGGTGGAATGCTTTACCTTTCAATGAGATTTTGTGCATATTCCCGGTGACTGATAAATAGACGTTTTGTCCTAAAATAGCCTTAAATCATCTAAGCGATGCACATCTGGTGAGGAGTATTGAAACTAAGCATAACTAGTGACCCTTTATAATTCTTTGTGAGTCTCAGCATTAGAGCCAAATCAGCCGAGGGAGAGAGCTAAAATGCCTTTTTACTCGAGCGCTTGTGATTACATCCAGTAGCGATTAGTCTGTGCCTTTTGATGTCCCCGTCATTGAGGAGGCAAGTGTTGACTAACCTGCCAGATGAGATGTCACAATAGGAGAGACGAGATCGAACACCTCCTCCATCCCCACACCCTGACCCGACTGACCCCCAGCCCACTGGCAGGATGGTAAGGTTTCCCCACCAAGGATGACCACACGGAAAACCCGCTGAGAGCAACAGTTTCCCCACACATAGTGCTGGCTTGGTTATTATGGGAAAGTGACGGAGCACCAAAAGCGTGTGTCCCTTTTTCTTCCAGGAGAGAAGCCCTACAAGTGTACCTGGGAAGGCTGCACCTGGAAGTTCGCTCGCTCGGACGAACTGACAAGGCATTACCGCAAACACACGGGAGTGAAGCCATTCAAGTGCGCGGACTGTGATCGCAGCTTTTCCCGGTCGGATCACTTGGCACTGCACCGCCGGAGGCACATGCTGGTGTGAGGAATGCTCCCCGTCCAGCTGGGCGTAAGAGCTGGGTCTCTTAGCGGCACCCCATTCAGCAGGGCTGAATCCCCTCCACAGTGTTAACACAAAGGGCATCACCATCCCACGATGTCTGAAACCAGAGCAGGAAAAAGAAGGAACACTTCTCCCTTTGGTCTGAAGGTAACCCCCATCACGACTCCACGAGAAACGTCTTCACGCTGGCCTGGGAGATCGGTGACACAAACGCTGAAGAGACAGGCATTGTTTCCCGTGCCGTGTGCTCTGCCATGTCAAGGTGTTTGTAGCTTGTATGTTTTCTGAGCTGTCAGACATTTTGTTATTGATCCCTTAAAGGTCATCTGCCGCCAGCTGATGGCTAGAGCAGGACCTGTCCAGTTGGGATTCTTCTCCCATCATCCCACCCCTCCCCCTCTTTTTACTGAAATTTTAGTTACTGTCTCAGTAAGATAGAACACACATCCAATCTGTTACCAGCGAGCAGCATGAAAGTAGAGAAGAAGCAGCCTGTTGGAGAGTTCCATGACCTGAAAAGAAAGGGGCACTCAGGCGGCCCTTGGCAGTAGTGTGACGGCATTCTAGATAGCGCCACCCGCCACTTGTCATTCTGCCATGCCCTGAAGAAAAACCGACATTGAATCTTTCATTTGTTTGTCGTTGATTGTTTCTGTTCTGTTTTGATTCTGTTTTGTTCATCTGTTCGAGCAGAGGGGCAGCGACATTTCAGGTGGAGCGTAGTCCCGGTGTCTGCTCTGGCGTGGACCGGCACAGAGGTGTTCTGTAGTTGAATAGGAAGAGCCTGTCTAAAAAAACTACTGCCCCACTTCAAACCGCAGTGTTCTGTCACCTAGGCATCATCTCTTCCTGCCCCTAGTATTTGATTACAAGGAATCAGGGGGAAAAAAAAAACAACAACTTTCTTAGACACACTGGCACCAAGGTAAGAGGTGGGGCTGCCCAGGCAAAGTCAGTGAACATGAAAAATCAGACAAAGCAGAGATGGAATAACGCGCCTCTTGAGGAGAAAAGCAATAATGAATAAAAGGACTTTCCTACAATAACTTCACTGAGGACTCACGTTACCAATTTTCATACTTACTAAAGGGATTGTAAAAAACACCCCAGCATTTTAGAGGTCTTGGTTACATTGACAGCACTGAGGTAATCTTTCTGCTGTTTGTTGTCCTGCTTGGTTGAGTACCACAATTAAAGATTATGCTCCCCTTTTCTTGTTTGAAAACAGTTATTTGGTGACCAGAAAGGCCAAGGAGGCATAGCAGGGAATTAACCCTTGGGTTAATGGGTCAGTTCTCCTTGGAACCAAGTCAGTGGAAAGGGAGTGCTCCCGGAGGAAAGCCTAACATGGTGCTAGTTTCCTCACTTGGAGAGCCAAGGCTAAGTGCCTCTCCATTAGGTTCTCCTATACAGATTTCCTTTTCTAAGCTGTATCAGACCCCAGGGGTTCTGCGTTGGCATGGACAGGGATGTTGAACCACTCATCCAGTGCTGAGGGTGAGGGGAGATGACAGTCCCGTCAACCCCCTAAAATTATGAGCCTTGCAACTAGCGAAGTATACAGTAAACAAAGCAATACATCACCAACAAGCATTCTTTCAGAAAAATTATCATATTTTTTCCCCACTAAAAGCTGTTTTTTTTTCAGCTTTATGTGGCCAAGGGGCTTGGTGACATTTTTTGTTATTGTTGTTGTTGTTAAGATTTTTTATAGCTTAGATATAAAAGGTTGCCAGCATAGACCTTTGCAATATATTTTAATTAAAACACTTGATTTGGGGAATTGCACAAATTAACCTCACAATATTCCTAGCTCATTTTGAACATTCTGAAATAGTTTCCGGTGGGAGAACTGTCCTTTTTAGGATCATCTTCTAATTCAGACAATCTTATTCTGACGAAGCAAGGAACGATAAACATTGAAACAAGGACAATTTGTGTTGGATGGTATTAGAAGGGATTGTTTTAAAGGTTCAAGCAACAGCATAATGATGTTCAGGTCAAATTCTATCTTCAAAACTATGTGCTCTGAATTTCTGCCAGGTCTGAAAAACTCATCAGGCAATTTCCCTCAAACAAGGGCTTTGATTCTATTGATAAATAACTTCTTTTGCTACACAATCTACTACCCACCAAGCGCTATTTTTTTGTGGGATTTTTTGTTTTGGTTTGGTTTTTGGTTTTTTGGTTTTTTACCAACTGGAAAGTTTTGTATCTGTACTGTATACAATTCCTACTTCTCATTGCCTGTGACCATTTGGGGTAGAAAAGGGTCTCTTGCTGCTCACCAGCATTGGTTCCTGGTCAGTGGCAAAGAACACGGGAGCGGCCAGCACGGCTGTGCAGCCCTCCCTGCTGGTCCTGGAACCGGGTTGGCAGTCAGTAGGTGAATCGCCCAGGGGCAGTGTAGACTTGATTCCATTCTGCCTGCCCTCATAAGATGGGCAGATCTCTTCTCTGCACAGAGATGTCTTGAGAGAGTTACAGGTAGAAATGGTTTTTAGAATTCATAGAACTGACAGGCAGTGGGAGCTTCCTGAGTGACAGCTTGATTTAAATTTAGCACAGAACTAAATGGGCTGCTCCTCTCTGATCGCATAGGAAAGGTTCAGGGAAGTGAGCTTTTTCTCCTCACCCTCTGGAAGTGGAAACCAGACTGAGATGGTAAGTTAACCGCTAAAACCTGTCAGCGTTACGCCAACACCCCCCCCCGCCCCCCGTGACATGCTCGATACTTCTAAAGAGAAATCTAAGCACAAACAGTGAGTGAGTTGCTGATCTCACCCCAGGACTGAAACTTACCCGAGGCTTGTCCTGGAACCTAGCAAATTCTCCCTGGTGAGTTTTCTACTAATGTGTCCCCACGGAAAGGAAAGCGGTTGGGGAGAGAAGGAATTAGGATTTTAGGTAGGAATATCTTCAGGCATGGAGAAGCCGCCTCCATTTCATCTGTGTCCATGCTAGCCTCTTTTAAAAAGCACAGTAGTAGATGATGGACACGCGAAAAGGCGCAGAATCCACAGGACTTGTCCGTCCCCCAACTAGAAGCACTCTTTGGTTTTGACTTGGGAGCTGTTGAGCTCGCAGTCGGACGTGCGTGCGTGTTTGAGAACTGCTCCGCGGACGGCCGTGATGGCTGGAGAAGCGGCGGTAGGCCTGACGATCTCTGTGCGTTGTAGAGACGGAGTTCAAGCGAGTTAGCGTTCTTGGAAATGTTACCGGTTACTCCGAGGTTGTGTAAGATTCCCTCCCCATATTCCGATCTTAAGTTGTGCGGAAGCCGACTCACGCTTCCCCATCCCCCTCCAGCCCCAACCTGTCAGTTACGTGTGGACTCTGAGAAGCCTGCTTGAACGCTTGTCTTAAGTTCTATTAAGACGTTTAGACTAAAATTCCTCATGGCTTTCCCATAAAGAATTTGCTACTGCCTGGCATCACTTCGACAAAACACTATAGGACATTTATTTTCAAAAGCAGTGGAATAACAGTAACACAAACTGCATTTTTAAGAAGAGCACTTTTTATTCACTTGAAAGGTTAAAGGGAAAATAGGAAGAGGAGTGTGAGGGGAAAAGAACTTACAAGATGCTAGTGTTTACAAATGCCAGTTCTAGGTGATGAGAAAGGCCATTCTCCTTGTGGTTGAAATTTGGAATAGCTTATACAAAGATTGTGTTCCTTTTTATACAACTTTTTTTAACTTCAAATTTTGCCATTTGTGTTTTAAACGTAAATATAATTCTGCACTTTGAAATCAGTTCATCAGAACGATAACATGTATTTGGATAAAGATGCAGTATTCCTTATTCTGTACTTTATTTATTATACTTACCAAAGCTGCAATTGAATAAATCCGGTGAGGTGAGGCCTTCAGATCTACTAATACGCCTTCGTTATGTTGTTATGACTGCTTAGAAATGTAGCCATGATGTTGCTATAAAGGTGTCTTCACCGTAGAGCGAGGACTGACAGAATTTAAGCAGTGTTAAGAATGCCAGCACCCATGAGACGCTGAGTTTTAGTCTTCATGTGAGGGACTGAACGTGGGAGAACTCTCACGGATCATATTAGGCCCGGGAAGCCTTAATACTCATAGTCCATAGTCCAGTCTCCGATTTTGCTCTATACTCAATGCCTGTAAATTGAGGAGGTAAATGTATTCTCTAACGTCATTGACCAAATCTCTTCCTCCAGTTTTTTCCGAGGTAATGCATCTCATTAAAAAAGTCTTTCAATTTGATTTGGTTCCGTTTAGCAAAGGGGTTTGGTAAGTCATGTCTTCCATATACATTTCTACTCATCCCCACACTGCCTTCCACTTACCTGTACAGGCCCCCCCAGCACATTCACGCCTGCACATGCAGCAGCTAGTTAAATATCAACAAAGAACTTTTTTAAAAGAATGAATTTGTAATAATCCATGCTGTCTAGAAATGTAAGTTATTTACCTTATTAGGGAATCAGCTTATGATGCTATATATGACTTTGCCTGCATTTTATAGTTAAGAAGTGTACATAAAAATTTTAAAAATGCTATATTTTCACAGTTTCATTATAGAGTAACGTCTGTTAGCAACCCATGTCCGTTGGTACTTTACATGTGCTGAATACTGTGCAGTTGCAATAGGAATTCAGATTTTCATAAGAAAATGAAATAGGAGGATACTGCATCTTTAAAAAAAAAATAGAGTGAAAATATTTTGCTGTATTCGTAAACATATGTGATAGTGGAAAAGTATTTTCAAACTCGCAAATTTTACAGAGGTTGTAAATAGTTTGATGAAGTATGTTGGGGAAAAAAAAGAGCTTCTAGTTTTCATCACAATAAAAAAAAAATAAACTTGTTCAGATATGCCTTGTATATCTTACAATTAGCAATATTGCCATGGGAACTCTGTTCTGCTTTGGCAGAGCCCATTCCTTGTGCTCTGACAAAATGGAGTGGCCACTCGTCTCAATTTAGCCAGGATGGTTTAAAACACAGTGAAGTCATTTTAAGTTGCAAACAACTGATTCCAAATTCAAAATGTCTTTGCCTGGAAAGGGGGAAATAGCTGCATAGGAACTTGTGCTAAAGAGAAACATCTAGCAATCGTTCTCTTTTCTCAATTATCTTCCTCCTCGATGAACTAGTTCTTGATGAGAACAAAAAAACAAAACAACGGTAAGGTGTTTATTCTTGTTTGATTCCAGAGGGAATGAAGAGTTTTAAGAGTAGCTACATGTTGACAAGATAAAGTGCTATGGTTATGGCCACATGTTAAATGAATCTGTACTGGCAATAAGAATAATTAATGCCCATTTTCAGAAATGAATTAAAAACTGAAAGTGCCTGTCAGTAGATATTATGACCAATGAGATATTCCTATACTTTTACACAGCAATAATTCTTCATTAGACTGGGTTGTTCCTCCACGTTTGGGATACACACACACACACACAGAGTGAGAGAAAGAATAAATATATGCACATAGTAAATTGAATATGTTCACATAGCCACAAAAATTCTTTTGTGATTTTTAAATATACCTAATCTTGTTTATGTTAGTATTTCTTAATTTAATCTTATTTATGGAATGTAAGAATGCAAATCTGAACATTAAGGTTCTCTTCAACATACACTCTGGCATATGGCAATTATACTTTTAAGATAAAAACTTCATGGATTTGCCCCAAACTTGCAAAACACTGTGCGTGGCTCAAAAAGTTTTGCTCAGTTAACAAAAGCCCAATTTATTTAGAGCAAAACACTAGAAAGATTTGTTTGTTCTACTTTGTTTTGTCCACTAAGATCAAATGCACAAATTCATCCTTACATTTCTTCATTTCTTTTTTCCCTAATATTTTCTGTTACCATACAAGAACCATTTTGAAATTAATATCCACACAGCCATTTCTCCCCTAAAAGCCTACTGAAGACTGCTGACACTTAGTAAGCCTAGCTTTAACCAAGGTTTGCAGTTGGTCCTGGAAACTACCAGACTTATATTCAGAACTTCCCTACTTTTTCCTCTAATTATTTTACTGCTAGAAGTGGAGTCACGAATAGAAATATACAATGAGATTATACAAATAGACAAGAGCCCTGGAAATTGTCCAGTCTTACCATCTCAGAGCACAAATCCACCCAAACAAGCTATTGAGGGCTATCAGTAAAATTATACTCCTTCAGAACCAAACATTTGGTAAGAGCAATTTTAAAAAGTATAACTGTGATTAAACACTCAGGCTTTAGACAGTGAAGACGACCACGATGGACAGCGATCTACATATTTCTCCAGAACCAGACCGCAGGCCTAGGAAACCATCTACTGTTTCCTTCTCTGAGTTTCAGAAAGAATGAAAAGGAGAAGGAAATGTGCCAGGATAAGGTGTAAAAGAACCAATAAGTGTCAAAGGAAAGCAGCTGGGTCCTTTAATCTCACCACAGTCAAGTCTTCTGACTGCGCTGTTTTCCGCAAGGTGTCCGAAAGTGCTGAATGGGAAGGTCTAAAATTCAGCAAACCATGAAAACAACAGCTATTCTTTCTTAAGTCCTTACTCTATACCAAGCATTCTACTAGGCCACTTTTGGACACATTAACCCATAAACAGGTTTACATTTTATGGCTGGGAAACAGGCCCAGAGAGAGTTGGTGAGTTGTCTGCAAACACAAAAGGGAACAGCAGAGTGGGAAGGTAAAGCTACGCATGTCTGGCTCTGAAGCCTGTATTCTTCTACCCGTACTACATTGCACTTGTCTTCCCAGCAGCCAAGTTGTCCTATCTCTAACTGAAGTTGTTTTATGGCTGGGTAGTCCTATTTTCCAAGCACAAGACAGCGCATGGTAGGACAGTGGTAGCTAAGATTTGAAATCGGTCTTTTCCTGGAAAGTCATGCATGAAGGATCATTATAAACAAACAGTAACAACCAGTATCCCTGAACTTGTCACTTTCCTCCTAAATGTTTGGCCTGGAGAACCCAGATCATTAAAACTCTCCCCTACTGTGTGGCATTTTAGCCAGAGGGGGTTTTCTCCATTCTATGTATTTCTTTGTAAGCATAGTAAAAACCTTTCCACCGGTAGACCTTCTAGAATCTGCTCAAATTGCATTTGAAGTTTTCACCTCCCTCAAACGAGTCGTTATTAACAGAGCCCACTCTTGGTGGCTGTTTCTGGGGTGGCAATCACAAACGTTCAGATGCTGAGCAAGGAGGGAGAACGGACAATGCCTTTTCCGATTTCTCGCCTGACAGTACCACCTTGGAATGTTTTAAATAGTCTTATGAATGTTTTGTTTATAGTATTGTTGTTAGTTTAATTGAATTTTCTGTAAGAAGCTGTCCAACATCAGAGGAGTCAACCTCCACCCCTTTTCTGTGTAGAACAAGGTCCCTGACAATATTGATCCACGGAAATACTAATGGGCTTAGAAAACATTAAGAGAATGTCATTTCTCATGGTGTTTCTTTTTTCTGAAAATGAATCTCCTGAATTATGATCTTTCTCCCTGTTCCTTGGCCGAGGGAAGAGATAAAACCTGTATAAACAAATGCCCTTCCGTGCTGAGAGCAAGTGTTCCGTGCGCACAAGCCACTGCGGGAAGCGGCTCTCTTCCCCGTTAACTGGGTTTCACAAGTACCAGTTTCTCAACAACCAAACCACAATTTGAAGTGAGTTGAAAAGAGATGAATAGTGGCAATAGTCACATCAGGACTTTTTTTTTCTTTCTGGGTTTCATCTGTAGAAACCGTAAATGTTTTGAGACAACAGAGTCTGCCCTTTGTGCAAAGCAAGAACCAGTAACTGTGTGAATACTACCTTGCTCTTTCCAAAGCAGCCCTACCAAGACTTTCACAGAGATTCATTTTTGGTGAGAAATGAGGGTTCTAGAGGAGGGTAGGATTTGGGTCAAATTCTAGTCAAAGTGCTCAAGTAATCCAGAAGTAAGACATTTTAAGGACACACCAACATCTTCCCTTTGCTAATTTCATGCTCCAAAGCTACAGCATAAAACATTGTAGAAAAATGCTTTTGCCCTACTTGTGTTTCTAGTTTTCCCATTGCAGGATTTTGTAATTACATCCAGACTGCAGTATACACTTTGTCCCTTGAACTTCATTACTTTGGATGGGTACCGTTGAACTGGGGCACTGGTGCCTATATTCAAGGCTCTTTCCTATCAACTTGTCTGTCCGCAATTTGTCGTGTTTAAAAATCCATTAAAAAAAAAAAATCACCATCCCCCTTCCCTCCCCAGAATTGTGGCTGTATTGTTTCGTCCATGTCTATGTGGGACACATTGCATCACACGGCAAACCAACTCTCTGTGGATGTGAGATAACTACTTACAAAACCAGCTTGAAAACATCGTCTTATGTATTATGTCATCCTGCATCAGAATGCAATTATGTGTATCATAACATACTCATTTTAAAAAAAGAGAAACCAGCAAATTCGTGTTTGTCCATTGAAGAATGTACTCAGAACTTTCTGTGTTGTGAAACGATGAGAACAGACCACCTTTAAGATACCCACCTGCCACTTAAAATGACTTAGTTATAATTAGTAGTAGTCTAGACGCTGCTCTTGGCGTGTGGGGGTCAGTTCAAATGCCACGTTCTTCTGAATAAATCTCTCACTCGTATTTGAAAAAAAAAAATTATGGGAATAAAGAAAAATATCATCTTTGGCCAAATCAAGCAGGCATCTTTTTTCCTTTTCCTTGACACTTCGCTCATTATACATGATGACTGGATCACAAGATCCATCTGCGGAAAAATACAAAAACGTCCTTTAGTTTACAAAACAGTTATTCTAGGCTCAAAAGCCACTGAAGAGTAAATTGAATAGATGCGCTGCGTCTGATTCACTTAACAGATGTAATTTCACAGAAGACTCTTGGGTCTCTGACCCCAGAGAGTTAGAATGCCCACAGGAGGTCCTACGCATTAAAGGACAAAACCCCCCCAATGATGCTGGCAAGCAAAGGTGTTCATTTCTTAGATCTTCATTTGGCTTTCTGTTCAGTTTTAATTGCAAATGAATTTATTTCTCCAGCTTATCTAAAGATCTAATTTCCCAATAGTTTCCTCTGCATTTATATACTCTGTAGTGTTTAGGCAGCCCCTGTTATAAGTTTATTAATATTATGTAAGTGTTGTTCTTGTATTTATGTATAGTGTATGTATTGTAAATATACTCAGAGCTTTTTTCCTTTTACTGTAAAATGGTGATTTTTTTTTTTTTTTTTGCCCTATGATAATGTAAAGGGAGACCCTCCTAATGAGATTCTCTCAGAGGATGATTATTCCAGTCTATTCTCAGAGATTTAAATGAACAAGTGTTATCGTTTTTAATGGTGTCTCGGACATATTCTGTTGGTGCATTGCTTTTCTGTATTCAACTTTCCTATGAATTGAGCTGTGAACCGAAATAGAGTTTAAACCTTTAACTGTATGCATTTGTATAATTATCTGAATGAAGGCATGAAGGTTAAATAAAGCATTTTGTATGGAACCAAACTCCCTAATTATTACTAAGGCTGACTCAGACACTTTGGAAATCATGGTTATTAACCATTCTAATTAAACCTTTGTTATGAAAAGTTTTACCACTTGTGTATAGTGATTTGAAACACAGAACGAGATATACTGTATACTCAAAAATGAACAGGGTTTTTATTTCATAACAACTAGCACCTAAAGAAGGATTCCTAACTTCATATTTTACTGAATATATATCTAAAAAGTGGTCCAGAAATATAAAGTGATATGAAAAAGTTACCTTTCGGAGCTGAAAATGGAATCTCTGTAATTGAATCAATTATTTTTTTCAGATTTTGTGTATCAGCTAAGTATAGAATGATCCATCTAGCACATGCCAAAGCTAGTTTATTTCTGTGTATTTTTAAGAAAACTGGATTATGAGGCTTTGAAAATAAGACCATTAATGAGTAGAACATCTTTTGAATAATTGCTAAAATAAGCACTTGGAGAATCTGTTTAAGTATCCTCTTGCGTAGTCTCCTTCAATTGAAGATCTACTAGAAAAATCCATTCTACAATTGGAATGGTAGTAAATACTACTAACAATTATATAGAAAGGTGATAGATGATAGGTGATAATTAAAATAATAATAAAACAAGAAAACTCCATAGATGCCAGGCAGTATTCTAAGCATTATATCTGCTTTTAATTCATTGTGAAAAATTCTGAGTTAGGTACCATTAGTATCCTAATATTTACAGAAAAAAAGTGAGGCACTGAGTTTAGGTAATTTCCCCAGTCAGTCTGGTTCCAGGATTGGTGTCCTTAGCCACTAAAGGGCAATGGTTTAAGGGGCTGGAAACAGGATGGAAGGTGAGGAACAGGGGCTGAGGTGGGAGAGAGAGTTAAGAGCATTGAATATCATAGAAATATTCAACAAATATCTTTGATTATATATGTACATGCAAATATTTAAAAACCCAACAAAATATTACCTTTCATCTCAGACTCTGCAAACCATAGTGTAATTTAATAACTCATAAAAATCAGAGACTGAAATCATTTGGGGCTCACTTTATTACTGACAGAAATCCATTTCCAAATGAGCAGGAGTTCTGCAAAATCCCTCTGTTCCACTCAAAGACACTGTGCAGAGACCCATGGGGGCGTATGTCCCACCCTGTCCCAATCCAAACATGCTGCTTCTGCCTGAGGCCAGAGACTCTGTGACCCATTGCTCTGACTTTCCCAAAGTTGGCTGTTTTGAGAACTCTGAAGGGGTCCCTCCCAGGGGAGTGATTTTCTCTCCCAGTCAGAACTTTCTTCATACTTCCATGGTGATCACAACCCAACTTTGCAAAAGAAATCACTCACGAAAAGATTATAAGATTTTTTTTGAAAATTGAGGCAATAAACCGTAAGTACATTTTTACTAAATTATTTGTGAAGATATTAGTTACGCCATGTTAGAAAAACTCTGTTAAGGCAGAGGCCAATAAATTAGAAAGGTCTATCTTGTTCTACGCTGTGGTGAAGGAAGCATGGTAGTAACTCGTAAGGCTGAAGCTAGTGTGTTCAGTTACTTCATTTTGGTAAGACTGTAACAAAACGGTCTTTGGTCTTTGACTTGATTTTCTGAGAGTCCTCTTTAAGCCATGCAAACAGCCAAACCATCTCCCTAGTTATGTTTTTTGTTTGTTTTTCAGTTCATCCCAGGAAACTTTATCATAAAGATAGACCGATGAGACAAATCTCATGGAATAGATCACATGATACTGTTTTACTCTCAAGGTAACTTAATTTGTTAGTATTTCTCCTTCCGAGTGATTCCCGGATACTTCAGCAATAGGCGGAATTATATGGGTGCTAGATAATTCTGTAACTTCCTCCGTCCTCTCCTTTACTCTGGGTGTTTCATCTAGCTAAGATTTCTAGCCCAAATATTGATAGTGTCATTGTTTCTTACTCTCTCCAGTATAATAACTACAAAACAACAGCATGAAATGGTTAATAGTACAGAAATGGCAATGTTCATAGGATTAGAATACCTTGGGGCTTTATCAAAGAAGAAAAAAGGTATCAGTGCTAGAACAAAATCATGCTCCTTAAAAAATGATTTTAGTCCCAGATGGCCACTGATGGCTTTCATACCCTATACTGCATTGTCTTCCCACCAAAGTTGCACGGTTTCCTTCTACACAATGAGTTCCTTGTACTTTGTCTGAGTGCCGTCTGGATTTAATATATTTCTCTCCCAGCAGTGTAATAAGTGTAATTTACATCACTTCCTGTTTAGTCTAAATTCACCAATGAACGCCTACACAGCTCATACACTTGAGTGATTATCATTTCTGAAATAAATTACATTTTCCTTGTACAGGAACAACTTTTACATAATCTGTTTTTTTTTACAGTTTCACTGTGTTAAATTCGTGTGTGTGTGTGTGTGTAACAGAGAGAGAGAGAGAGGGAGAGAGAGAGAGAGAGAAGCTGTTTTATGAGTCCATGATGACATCAGCAATATTAGACTCAAGCAGGTATGCCAAAAACAGGTTCACTCAGGAATGTCCCAGAATTGCTTAAACACATGGATAGCCATCATGATCTCCCTTTTATTAAAGCTACGGTTTATGCGAATATTGGGATCCATTACTCTGGAGAGGATTGCAAGGACCTGCAGGTCTGTGCCAAGAGCGCCTGTGATATCCATGTCCCTTGAAGCTTTGAGACTGCACCAAAGATTCAGGTCAGTTCCAGCACCTCGAGAGTGGCTTTGCTGCTGCCCCAGACTCCTCTGAACTCTTGAGCTTGATCACAGACCAAGTCGGGTGGTAGATGCAGTCATGAGGGTTAACATGGTCGATCATCCTCAGGGCTCTTCAAGCGGACATTAGTGTGGCCAGTACATTCTGTTGCTAAACTAGGGTCTCTGGACCCTACTTCACCTTTCATTGCCGATTTGGAGCCATTGATTTGTAATATGTTTAACGTGAATCCACACAGTCACTTATGCATTGATTGTTGATTCTTACGTAATATATATAACAATATTCTATATATTAATGTTTAAGTTATAGTCAATATATCTAACATATGGGGGAGTGGTTGGGAAATTTCATAAAGTTTATTTGTTCAGACACTAATGCATGACACATCAATGTTATTATGTTCACTAGTAACAATTTTTACATGTATAAAATAAGGAAAAGTGCATATTTGAGTTATTAGTCTGTGTAGGTATTATACTAATTAATATAAGACATAAAATTTATACCTAAGACATAAGCTCTAACCTAAAGTAGGTTACATCCTACTAGGGTAGATAAATACACAATTTCTATAGTAGAAAACATGAATGAGGGGCGTCTGGGTGGCTCAGTCGGTTAAGCATTTGCCTTCGGCTCAGGCCATGATCCCAGGGTCCTGGGATCTAGTCCCTCATTTGGCTCCCTGCTCAGCGGGGAGTGTGCTTCTCCCTCTGCCCAAGAAAGAAAGAAAACATAAATGGATTAGCCCACCAGAACTGGCTACAGTGTCACAGAGGTCTAAAGGTAGACAAAATGGCTTCCGTAACACAAGTAATCAGCTGGGCCTCCATGTTCCCTGATATCTATATAGCATGCGGATGCTCCAATGCCCAATTCCATACCAAAGCCCTCCCCAAGATTTCTGTGAACTTGAGGGTGTATGCAGCCCTGGGAGGAAAGGGGGCAGGGCTGCTTGCATTATCAGAATCAACTCCGTCTCTTGGTTTTGGGGTCATTTTAAGGTCTGATGTGTCTTCTGTCCTGTCAGCCTCTTCTTGATTTACTACACAAGTGCACACATACACAAACACAAGCATGTGTAAACTGTATGTTTATTGTTTGCAAACTGAAGCTTTGTGACCCAGTAGTGGCAATTAAATTCATTTAATGGGTCAAGTTGAACATTTTCCAAAATTAGGTAAAGAATGAAATGGGACGATATAGGATAGGATGGTATGGGATGGAATGGAAGAGAAAGGAAGAGAAGAAAGAGCAGAGAAGATGAAGAGTAGCTTTTGTTTTTGTTATGTATACACGGGCATGAGAGTGAGGAGACCCAGTGTAAAAAGTAAAGTTTGAAAACCTCTGGTTAACTGGTCTATCTCTCTCCTTTTGTCCTGCCCAGCATCTCCCAGGACAAATCCCAGCGTGTTCATTTCTCACACTGAGCAGTGTATCCATTGTGATGATTAATTTTGTATGTCAAACTGGCTGCGCTATGGTCCTCAGATATTTGGCCAAACATTATTTGGGTTGTTTCTGCGAAGGTGTGTTTTTGGATAAATTTAACATTTAAATAGTGGACTTTGAGTAAAGCAAATTACCCTCCATAATGTAGATGGGCTTCTTTCAATCAGACAGGTGCTTAATAGAACAAAGACTGCCTGCCCCGAAGAAAGAAGGAATTCTGGCAGCAGACACCTTTGGATTTGAACTGCAACTCTTCCCTGAGTCACTAAATCCCTAGCCTGCCAGCCCACTCCCATCATATTTTGGACTTACCACGCCTCTGCAGTTGTGTGAGCCAATTCCTTAAAATAAATCCATCTATAGATAGAGATGTAGAGGATAGAGATATAGAGATACACACACACACACACACACACACACACACCCTGCTGGGTTTGTTTCTCAAGAGAACCCTGACTAATGCCTCCCTCTATTTGATTGTTCAGGCTAGTTCTCATCTCATCGACCTAACAGTCTTACCTTTTCCTGTATAGGACCCATCCAAACATTTTGAAAACTCTGCTGCCAGTTACAGTTTGAAATGGAGATAGGAAGGTCATTTCATGAGGGATGTGGCTCGTGTCAGATGTGTTCGGCTATAGTATTTCAACAGGCTTAAGTCATTTGATTCCCATAACTAGAAGACCAAAGGTACCGTAATCGTTTCAGCCTTGATTTACCCCTGAAACTCCTGTCATCCTTGTTCCTCTTGGCAGCTTCTACTTCAGGCTGGCAGCGAGATGGTTGCAAAAGTCCCAGGCCTCATACCCACGTACGAGCGTAACAGAGGAAAAGAGAGGCTTGCTCCCAGAAGCAGCAACAGGAAGGAAAACCTGTAACAACCATCTCTTCCTGTTTCATTGGTCCCAATTCAGAAACAAGCCCAGCCCTGAGCCAGTCTTTGGCAAGGGAACCCTTAGACAAGGCCGGTTCCCTCGTGCCGTGGGTTGGGGTCAACTTCTCCTGAGGCTCATGAGCTTTGTAGGGGAATTAAATGGGTTCAATGTGACTTGTGGTTTTTAGTCAATGGTTTGTTTTGAAAATTTTAAAACCTACAGAAAAGCTCAAAAATACAACAGGGAACATCCATGTACCCATCAGCTAGAGTCAGCTAGCGTACTGTCTGTACACATTTTTTAACTGTTTAAGCGCAAATTGTGGATGTCTTTTAGACTCCTCCCCCTGAATATTTCAGCACCTGTCCCTTAACAAGGATATCTTCTCATCAGAGTTGTAAAAATGTCTTCATTATGTTCTTTACAGATTTTTAGTTTGGGGACCCAGATGCAGTCAAGAGTCACATGAATCACTAGCCTTCTCCACCTTCCCCCTTTTTTCCTATTCTTTTTGTGTTTCTTTATTGGTGCTTTTGTTCGTTTAGTTTTTTGCTTGTTTGTTTTGATGGTGGTCTTTCATGACTTTGATAGTTACAAAGGATCTAGGACAGTTGTTTTGAATGTGTCCTTCAATTTAGATTTGTTTCCTTATGATTAGATTCAGATTAAACATTTGTTAGCAGGAACACTACACAGGTAATGTAAACTCCTTAGTGCATTGCATAGGAGGGATATGGGGGCAGGTTTCTCCCGTGGTTGGTAATGTGAAATTTGTTCACCATTACAAAAGGTTACTTTATCCTTCTATGTGGGTTTTGTTATAGCCTTGAGGTTTTGGGGGGCCCTAAATGTTGAGTTTAAAGTCTTAAAAGAGTCCCTGCAGAAGTTATTTCATTTTTAAAATAAATATATAATTACTGAAGTAAAGATTCCAAAGCTTAGTTCTTCAGCACCCAAATAATATTATTGTAGTTATAAATCTAGCAAATGTAACACTTGTTTGTAGATGCTCAAAGCAATTAAATCCCTTTGAACATTAAAAACTGAACCGATAAATTTAATTTATATGCTTTCTATTTTAAGAACTTTAATGGATGAACAACAAGCCCCAAGAACTAAATGTTTTCATAAATCTATTAAACTTTAGATATGGTGATTCTTAAATTCTCTAAATGTTCTGATTTTGCATATAAATGTTATATGATGTCAACTTAAAATTTAAAAAAATTAAGTCATTGCTTAAGTTACATATTTCCAATTAGATTCATAAGGTTAGCTTCTAGCAGGACATACTCCATTAGTTATTCTCTTAGTTATTACATGTGTCAAATATGCGCAATTTTTAAAAAAGATTTTATTTATTTATTTATTTGAGAGAGAGAGTGAGAGAGAGATCCTTAATGGGGGGAAGGGTAGAGGGAGAAGCAGACTCCCCACTGAGCCGGGAGCCCAATGTGGGACTCCAGACTCCATCCCAGGACCCTGGGATCATGACCTGAGCCAAAGACAAACGCTTAACCGACTGAGGCATGCAGGCGCCCCTATGCATTAATTTCTTACATAAAAATAC
This sequence comes from Ailuropoda melanoleuca, assembly GCF_002007445.2. Lineage (NCBI taxonomy): Eukaryota > Metazoa > Chordata > Mammalia > Carnivora > Ursidae > Ailuropoda > Ailuropoda melanoleuca. The sequence continues at coordinate 108,240,230 of NC_048224.1, read as the reverse complement.
TAACACCATGATTATGATTCTCAAATATTTCTATGCTTTATCATAAACTGTCTTGGATTTAAAAGGAAACAATTAGAACATTTCAAACAGTGTGGGGATTACCTTCTCAGATGGTTGAAGTTGCATAAACTAGAGATCTCCTTTGAGATACTGATATAGTATTAACACGGATGGGAAACCTATTGGGTTATAAGCATGGAGCTCTATTTATAATGTAGAATAAGAAATCTATAACTTAGCAAGAGTGATTAACTGTGTGGTTATGTATGTCACATCCCTAGGCTAATTTTTTTTATTATCTAATTTTTCCATATTCTCAGGGAAGTCTGTACATACCCTTCTATACACATATAGACTCCCAGTGTAATTCTACTTATTTGAGTCTTTCTACACTTCATCATACCCATATAGTCCTAAAGACTTCGGGATATGATGGATTTTTTTTTTCTTATAATCATTCCTATCAAGTAAGGTTATAACTCTTGCCAATATTAAAGTGACCATGTGAACACATAGATCTAAGACAGTGGTTCTCAACGGGGGCACGATTTGCCCCACGGAGTGACATTTGTCAATGACTGGAGACATTTCTGATTGTCATGACTGGGACAAGCGGTGCTACTCGTCCAGTGGGTACAATCCCAGAATACTACTAAACATCCAGCAGTGCTCAGGACAGTCCCCGTAACAAAGGATTCTTCTGTCTAAACTGTCAGGAGTGCTGAGGTTGACAAACTCTAGTCTAAGGTCATGTCAAAGTCATTAGGTTCCCGGGAACAACCAACATTATTCACTCCAACCTGCAGAAATGGCAGAAGGAGCCATGAACAAAGAACTGAATAGATGGATGATATTGGGGAGATGGTGAACCCCTGCACTCTGTGTTCTAGCAACAGTCAAACATCTGGAATAGACCTACATTCTTATCTCAAAATTTCATGCCTGCATGCATGTCACCCTAGCCTAGAGCATTATTTCTGTGTGTCTATTTAGTGAATTCTAATGTACTCATTACTTCCCCTATATAATCTTCTCTGAATCTATTGCCTATCCAGCTAGGAAGTGACTATAGGATTTCCTCTTATGCCTTCAACATGCATTGAATATTGCACTTATAATGTTGCAAATAGCTGGTTACATATCTTCTTTTTAGCTAGGTTGTGAGCTGCTTGAGAGCAGAAATTGTACTTTATTTGTCTTGAATCCATAGAGCCTGGCACATGGTAAGCTGGCACTCAATATATATTTGATGGCTACATAAATGATCCAATTTATGGAAAGGATCTTAACAAGGAGAATAGAAACAATGAAATTGAAAATGTACTTTTGTACTAGATCACAGAGGACTATAAAGACTAAATTCTGGAATTTGGTCTTTATTATGTAGGTAACAGAGGGTGAGTGATATTTTTATTTCTAAAGATGAACGTTCTGGTAAATTTTTTTGAAATTAAATCATGTTTTAAATGCACTCTCTTACACATGCATGTACACACACACAAATATATTTGATTTTCTTAAAGAAAGAGCATGATAAAATAACTAATAATTTAAAATTATTCAAGTCAAAATTAACATCAGTAGGAGACTTATCAAATGTATTCAATAATCTTTCACTGGAACGTCCCTATATATATATTGTTATGGTAAAATATGAATTTTTTTAAAATTAGAAAATGCACTTTTATCAACATATCGAAGCACTTTATGGGTAGACAATATTGTCAAAAGTTCACAAATTGTTAAAATTACAGGGTGCAAATTTACCTGAAAGTTTCTGCTCAGACTGTCTGCTAGCGCCCACACTTGTTAGCATTCGATTTTCTTTTCATGATTTCAATCCACACAGTCTTATGACAGTAAGAAAAGTCTTTTTATTTCTGTTACTTCAATACTTCTGCATCTTTCCAAAGAAAATCTTCAAGACAATTCACATGTGGAAAACCCTAAATTGATACTATACCTGGTATATGAGTCTTTATTTAGAAATAGCTTTCAGGGCACCTGGCTGGCTCTGTTGGTGGGGCATGTGACTCTTGATCTTGGGGTTGTGAGTTTGAGCCCCTCATGGGGTGTGAGATGACTTAAAAACAAAATCTTTAAAAAAATAGTTTTCGTTTGATTCTTTGCTTATGAGTGGGTTTTAAAAACATATAATAAAGAAGTTTGAAACTCAGAATGACAGCTGGTATACAAAATTCACTGCAATCAGAAAATAGTTTTCTTCAAGTAAAAAAATGTGTTGACTATAGCTCTTGCTGAGTGGGTAGAATCGTAGATGAGAAGCTTAATTTTCTAGTCAGAAATGTTGATTTCCCTAAAGTCGTAGCATTCACAGGGCTGGGTAGCTTGCCCCTGTGATCGAAGGCGCCTCAGGAGCAGAAGGCTTGCGCTTACACAGTACTCCCTCACAGCCAAGGCGAGTGAGAACAGGCCGCCTCCTCACACCATTAGTTGTTGTCTTCTTTCTTCTTCCAATAACCGTGTGTTTTACTCTAAAATTGTCATTTCCTGTCTTTTGTGAAGGCTTCTGTAATACTGGAATCATTCAGCCCAGATGGGGCCTAAATATTTTGCATTTCCTTTTTAAAAATTCATCTTCTACATTGATGTGGCTGCCATTATTCACATCAGATCAAAACAATAGTCCCTCTTTTACGACGTGTAACTGTGATGTATTTATGAACCAATATGTCAACTGCATCACATGAGGTAGTTATTTAGATCTTGTGCATGGGAATGAATTGCTAATTACGGGCTAGTTGTTTTCCACCATGACCCCGGAGAGCTACTGCTATGATGGTTTCTTTGCCTTTCTCTGGGGACCGTGACTTGTGAAATACCTGTCACCCTCGCAGGGGAGACGGGTTGCATTTTCGGTGGATCTCTAACTGGTGGAAGGTGTGCCTCGCTATTAAAACCTGAAGACATTAAAGATAACAAAGGAAACCTTTTGACTTCTTTTCATTGTTTAATCTCCTGGCATTCTGTGTATATAAAGACTATCACTGGACAGAGAGCAGTAATAAAGTCCAGAAGTAGATAAAAGCACAAATAGTGAAACCAAGGTATTTGTAAAGCTCTATAAACCTGTTAACCAGAAGTTGCAGTTTGATCTTTACCTACGGCCAAGTCTCAAGGTTAACTGCTCCATAAAGCTTCATGAGGCGCTGGTGTTTGTATCTCTTCACTTCCTTATCAACGAAAGGACTCTCCATCATATTTCTTCTAGTCTTACTTCTTTTGAATATATTATCGATGAGAGATTCCTCGACCTCAGATTTAAGGTAATGCCATCGGCCTGTTGGCATCAATTCACAAATAGGACATGTTTGATGTCCGTGTGAGGACTGAGTGGCCTCAGTCGGTTGTTGATAAATGGTGTAGTCATGGCATTTTGGGGTTTATGATGAGAGAGAGAGAGAAAAAACAAAAACTGTCTACCAAACTTGGAAGCGGTTTCTTCTCCATTTGTTGCCCAAGGATCTAGGTAGAAGGTTGTAACTGCGAAGGTCTCAACGATAGAGGTTAAAAAAGAAACGATAAAATACATTGGCAAAGCTATAGCCTTCGTCTTTGTTACAGAAGGTTGAAGATATTTAAAACGTTAGCCCAGTGAAAGAGCATTCGCTTTAAGGCCGCAACAAACTCTGTTTAGATACTGGTTATTCCGTTTACCAGCAGAATGCGGCCTGCAAACTGCTCGCCTCAGGAGACACATCTTCGCCCTGGGGGTCGTAACACCGCCTTCCTTGCCTTGCCAGGCACACGCAGGATAAGATCCGCGAAGCGCACAGGGCAGAGGCTGTCCTAAAGCTGGCCTTCAGGAAGGGATTTGTTGCCACTCCTGGCTCCTCAGCTCCACAGAGGGAAGGGGTTTCTGCTTTACCCCACAGGAGGGAAATTTCAGGAGGATTAGCTCCTGCCATTCTCCACCCTTCTATGTTGCCTCCCCAAACCAGCAGGAGTCACTTGGGTGCTCTGTGAACGCCAGTGAGTGAGCACACAGTGGCTCAGTCCCTCTGTCTGAGAACACCCTGCCCTCGGGGCTCGCAGGTTCTCAATCAGATCTAAAGCAGAGATCCTGTCATCATCATTGCCTTACGTGGAGTTTGGGGCCATCTCCCTGCCCTCTCCAGGAAGGTGAAGGAGATATTTTTCTTCGTGAGTGTAGGTTTTAAAAGTGGAAACAAAGAAGACCCGAACTCCCAAGTATGAGACAGTACCTGCCTTAAGCACACACGGATTAGTGGCTGTTTTGCTGTGGCTCAGCCAAAAGTTCCCCCGCTAGCCCACCTCCCCAGTAAATACATTTCATATCTGCGCACTTAGTGTTTGCAATGACACATTAGACCTCATTTATTTGCCTAAGGCTTCTTATCACTTGCTAAATACGCCAGGAAGGGCAAAAGTGGTGGCCTTATCAACAGTCACAGCTTAGTATGAAGGAGTCTTTAAATGTGAGTAGAAGAGCAGGTCTGAGTTAAGAGAAGAATGAAAAGAGCACAAACACTGTCCTCACGGGATTGTGCTCTTTCTGTGATGCGGGTCGTGGGTGCTCGAGGTACTTGGGACTTACAGAAGTGGCAAGGCGTAAAGGGAAAAGTGTACAAAGCTTGTGAGGCAGAGAGAAGAGTCCTGGAAAATAATCTTTAGCTAGTTTACGGTTTTGCTCAGGGAAATCCGGCCTAAGAAGAAGAGGACATGTTACTCAACTGCGTACTTGCCGTCGAGTAGGAGGAATTGTCAAAATACACATTCGTCCACCAGTGTCCCCATAATCTAATACCCAAGTGGATTATTCCACGTAATACCTGGATGGAAAATGTTCAGAAAAGAAGTTTCCTACAAATTGCTTTATTGAAGGTATACCTTTTATTTGAGGGTTCTGGGCAAATCAAACCTATTTTGATAAAAGTTTTCACTACTCAGTCTTTTATTCAATTGAAGACTGTGACCAATGCCTTTTTTTTCTCTTTTTTAAAGCTAATGGGAAAGAGACTAGAAATGCAAAAGCATAGGTTTGGAGAATTGTAGAGTACTTTTTTTTTTTTTTTCCTGTGACCTTCTGTTCCTTCCTCTAGAAGAACTGAATGTCTCTCAGGGGTGTGGTTGAGAACAGGTCAAGGCAGCAAAAGGATTAATAAAAAATTTTTTAATTTGCTAATGCCTTGCCAGGAATATTGACATTAGAAATGTTGCATCACAAAACAGATTTTAGATTACATATTTTATCTATTTATCTATCCCATATATATATTTATTCTTGTATATGAAGAGTAAATTCACATTCATGAATTTATAAATAAATTCACTCATTGTCCTTCTTAACTTTCTCAACCACTCTGTGTCTGTCATTTGGGAGACAAAATTTTTGTCTCTATCCTTAAAAAAAGAATTTCCGTGTGATAATATTAATGATCTGAAATTCAATGGGATGAATTTTAATGCTGTAAACATTCCATGGAAAGTGATGATCTTTTTCAGTTATGTAACACCCATGTTTACTCAGTATACAGATTCCAGTCCTCTCAAATGTCTCTTCTCTTTATTAACAAGACCGCTGGGCTATATCCAAAGGCAAGTTCCCTCTATTTTCTGACCAATTTCCTCAAGGACAATAGTCTTTTTCAACTGTTATCCTCTATAAGCACCTTACCCGAAGCCTTGCGCATAGAACCCACTTACAAGCAATAGTTAACTTTTCTTGGACATTTATCATATGCCGAGCTCTGCTTGGGGCTTCGCATGATTGTTATTTTTATCTGTTCTACAATCTTGCTCCTAATATTATCCCATTTTATACATAAGGCAACTGACATTCACAAAATTTAACAAATTTGTCAAAGGTCGCACGACTAGTAGACAGACCTAAGAACTCCAACCCTTGTCTAGACACCATGTGCTGATGAACTCTTTACTGCAGGTGTTGAGGGGTACGATGAATAAAGAAAACACACACATGCCCACAAAAATTTTTTTTTTCCCAAAGAAACAAAAAAATATTCAGAGCAGAGAGGAACGCTCAGGATTCGACCAGGCTGCTAGACCCAAGCTTGGTGACAAACCTGAGGCTTCCTAGCTGTGTGAGTCTTAGGCCAATGAATCAGGCTTGCTCGTCTTCAGGTTCTTTATCTGTAAAGTGGGGATAATGCACAGTAACAGCTTCATAGGATGGTAGAGAATTTAATAAAATATGATACCCAAAGTTTGAGGTTCTGCTCCTTTTCTTCTGATTTCACTCCATTTTATCCTCCACATCCATGCCGAGGTACTTACTTCCCCATGGATCTAATAAAAGTAGAGGGCACCATTTGAGGTCTTGCTTTTTTGTTGTTGTCGCTTACCTCATTGAAATATCTGCTCTTTTATTTGCAATATGAGAAGCCATTTCTTGTTTCGAGACAATGGAGTTTTTAAAAAAAATATATTGAAATATGTTGGTACACGCTTGCCAAAACTTGCCATCCCTCTCTTGTTTTAGATTAGTTCCTGATTTTTACCGGTGACCTTTTATTCAACATAGGAGTGAATAAGCCCTGGACTTTCCCAGATTAAAAATACACATAAACCTGGAAGCAGCCTCCACAAAATATCACTGTGTAAACATGATAAAATGCAGAAGTAGATCATTTACATTCAATGAGTAACAAGGTATTTGCAGGAATTAGCTGTCCTTGACCAGCTCAATTCTGTTCCTGCAGCTTATGCTTTCACTTTATTGATGCCTATAAATGAACATTTCTTGTCTTAATGTACCCTCGTTCAGCATTCAGCACACAAAGGGCTCTATTTTATAGCTGAGGGCTACACTCAACCTGCAGGGAAATTGCTCGGCTCCTTTCCTCTTGCACAGGTTGGTTGCACTGCTGGGGAGGTTGACATCCTTGGACTTTCGATTAGAATCAATAATGTGTTGCTTGTGATCCAGTATTCCACAAATTAGGTCCCCCATCCTTCCGTTCCTGCCGACCATCTTTTGCGGGTTTTCCTTACTTTGCAATGCACCTATTGTTCTGGAGAGAGAAGTGAAACTGGTGTCTATAAGAGCATAGGTTTGTAGGAATGCCAGTGGAGGAGTAGGTGTGAGGCAGCTTTCGCTCCTGGATAATCAGGAGTTAAACATAAAATGCAAAGAACCCAAGGAGACCAAGCTGATATTTTGAGAATAATTTGATCAACAAAGACACCAGAAAACAGCAAAGAGTTTGGCACCAAACTCTACTCACAAGTGTAAATAGAATTTGGAAATACTCTATTAGCTTTTACTTCCACACATGGAGCACTGGTTAGGTGCCAAGCATTGTGCTACATACCTGGAAAATATCGTGTCATTGAAGCCTCACGTACCCCTGTGAGGTAGACATCACAACGCCTCCTTAGAGGTAAGGACCCTGAGGCTGAAGGAAGTCAACGAGCTGAGGAGAGACACACAGTGAGTAAGTGGCACATCTGGAATTGTCTGCCCCCAACCCAGGCTCTTAACCATACTGATACTATATATAGTCATCAGGTAATCCAGTCTTAGTCAGAACCCACATCCGGGCCCCAGTGAAAAATCACCCAGTTTACACAACGTGCAGCCCTCACACAGCAGTTAATTGATGGCGTTATCCAAGTTTCCCTAGTTTTATTTTCCCCTCATTTTCCTATATTTATAACATTTTGCTGGTTTTATTTGGGGGCTTTTCAATGAAACGAGTTACTTTAAGAAGCAATGATAAAAAATCCAGAAAGTATTTTTTGAGGAGCGATGATAATCACCAAGAAAGTAGAAGATACGATTTCTGCCCTAGCGCATTTATTCAACAAATGCTTAATGAGTCCCCCTTTTTTGTGCCAGGTTTTGTTAAGATACAAGGAAGGACATGGTGTGTATGGCTGGCTTCCCACACTCAAAAAGACTATAATTCTGTGAGGAAGACAGGTCAGAAGAAATAAAATGGAACACAGTGGGACAACTGCTCTGGTTACCACAGGTACATGGCAGAGGCCCTTATCCCCAACTCGGCCTTCAGAGAAAACCTCTGGCAGGAAGTAACACCTGCACCATGTTGTGAAAAGCAAATACCAGCCAGTCAGGTAAGGAAAGGAAAGATGAGAGGGAGAAAATAAATGATTTGGTACAGAAAAAGAAAGCTTTGTGGTTTCGGAGAAACAGCAAAAGCAGTTCAGTATGGTTAGTGGTCTCAAAATGGCTGGAAGTTAGAATCACCTGGAGAGCTTTGAAAATGCCCTAGTGCCCAGGTTCCACTCTGCACCTGAGTCCAAATTCTCTGGGAGCGGCATGCAGACGTCAGTCATTTCTAAGGTTCCCTGGGTGATTTCTTTGTATAGTAAGTTTAGGAAACAGTGATATAGACCAGCAGTTCTCAAAGAGTGCTCTGGAGCCAGATAGTCTCAACAACACCTAAAATGGAAATCCTATGCCTTGTATTGGAGGAGAAGTGACAAAGCCATTAAAACACAGACCGCTCTGGGTATTTACCCCAAAGATACAAATGCAGTTATCTGTAGGGGCAGCTGCACCCCAATGTTTATGGCATCATTGTCCACAATAGCCAAACTATGGAAAGAACCCAGATGTCCACCAACAGATGAATGAATAAAGAAGATGTGGTGTATGTACACACACACACACACACACACACACACACACACACAATGGAATATTATGCAGCCATCAGAAAGAAATCTTGCCATTTGCAATGACATGGATGGAACTAGAGGGTATTATGCTAAGCAAAGTAAGTCAATGAGAGAAAGACAATTATCATATAATCTCACTGATATGTGGAATTTAAGAAACAAGGCAGAGGATCACAGGGGAAGAGAGGAAAAATGAAACAAGATGAAATCAGAGAGGGAGACAAAGCATAAGAGACTCTTAATCGTAGGAAACAAACTGAGGGTTGCTGGAGGGGAGAAAGGTGGAGTCGTGGGGTAACTGGGTGATGGACATTGGGGGGGTATGTGTTGTAATGAGCACTAGGTATTATATAAGACTGATGAATCACAGACCTGTACCCCTGAGACAAACATTATATGTTAATTAATTGAATTTAAATTTAAAAAAATGTGAAATAAATGAAAACAAACCAAAGCACAGATTGCTGGGAACGCCACCCCAGGGGTTCTGATTCAGTCGTCCCCGGGGCCTGAGCATGTGTATTCCTAATGAGTTAGCAGGTGATAATTGATGCTCATGCTGCCAGTCTGAGAGCCGTGCTTGGAGAACCACTGGTCAAGACCAGCACTGCTCAAACTTGAATGCGCACATGGCCACCTCGGAATCTTATTAAAATGCAGATTCTGATTCAGCAGGTCTAGGGTGGGGCCTGAGGTTCTGTATTTCTACTCAGTTCTCTGGTGATACCAATGCTGCTGGTCCTCAAATGACACTTTGAGTGTAAGAAGACAAATAAGAACGATACCACTGGAAAGGTAATTAGGGACTAGATCATGAAGAGCCTTATAATGTTTAGGATGATTTCAAATCAGCTTAAAAAAATAAGTCACAGCATGTTCAGGCTTAGTTGGTTTCTTCCATTATTTTGTTTTGTTCTCCACAGTACTAACTTCAGCCTACTAAGATAGCAGCCAAGAATAATCAAGAATAAGGTAACAGCCTATTAAGATCACACCCAAGATTACATTTTGTTTGTTTGTTTGTTTACTGCAACATGGGAAGAGAAAGAACTCTCCTAATTGTGGAATGAAACTTTTCATTTCAGTCTTAGATTGGATCAACTTAGGCACCATACCCATGGCTCCATCAATAAATGTTACCAGCAGGACCCCCAGCATCAATTGTCTCGGCCCTGGGAATCCCAAATCAATCATTGACAAGGGTGATGAGGTCATCATTTTGGGGTAGACTAAGCAGGATCTACCTCGGAAGTAAGTGTCCATTTCTAAAATCTCTTTGTTGTATCATAGAAGGTGTCAAAAAGAAAATCACAGGTGCAAAATGGAGTCACTCATGCTAGGCCATGGCACCACACGAGGGTCAATTCCTCACCCAGTTGCAATTTCAACCTCCCCCAGAAATGTAGTTTTAACCAGTCAGTCAGAAATTTTCTGGTCAGTATCAGTGAGAGAATCTATCACGGGGTCCTCTCTATCCCCCCAAAAGAAGATGAGGTAATCCACATGAAAAGACCCCCTCCTCTTCCTCCTTAGGGAGTTGCCTGAAAAAATCTTTTGTTTTCTTTTGCCAATAACTCCCTTGCCCACCTCCTTCCTATAAAAACTTTCCATTTTGTGCAACTCCTCAGAGAGCCTTTCTATTTGCTAGATGATATGCTGCCTGACTCACATACTGCTTAATAAAGCCAATTGGAGCTTCACATTTACTCAACCAAAATTTTGTTCTTTCACAGGGAATAGGATTGGGAAGGATGTTGAGGGGTCAGTTACAATTAGCAATATGGACAATGGATGTCTTGCTAAAGTATATTTTTTTTCCTGAGCACTTTTGGAAATCATTGAAGGATTTTAAGTAGAAAGATGGCAATATCAGATGTGCCTTTGAACAAGAACACTAGGTTTGGGGGTAGATAACTTGTAGTGGGGCAAGAAAGCCAGTGAGGAAGATATTGCATTCGTCAGAGTCAATGTTGTCTTCATCTTAAGCCATGGGATTGCAAATGGAAGAATCTAGGAGACAAGGTGATAATTTGATGTGGGTTAGGGAAAGAGAAGACTTGAAAACCATTCATGTGTTTCTGGTTTTGATAAGGGGCATAGAAGGAAAAGAAGGTTTTGGCTTGGGATGGTGGAAGATGGTAGGGGACAGAGCAAGGAGTAAGATGAGTGGAAAGTAATAGGTTCAGTTTTAGTCATGTCAAGTTTGAAGTGCCAAGGAGACTTCTGGGTAAAATTATCCAAAAACAGTTTGAACTACTTGTATAGCTCTGGAACTCAATGGAAAGAACAAGACTCAAGGGGTAGAATCAGGAGTCTATATTTTATAGATGGTGGTGCAGAATGTGAAGAGAGTCCAAGATTGAGCCATGAGGAATTGTGGCATTCAAGGGGAGGCCAGAAAAAGGGAAATTTTATAAAAGAGACTGAGAAAGACTGGGTTGAGAATCAGACAGACTGCTGAAGAAAGGGACGGTGCAGACACTAATGGAAGAGTTTCACGACACAAAAGTTTACGGTAGAAAATGCTACCATAAGTACAGAAAAATGTTCAGGGAATTTAGCCACCACAGCCTAATTAGATAATATGTATTAGAGTGGATGGACTTGGAGTCAAAATGAGGAATGAGTGATTTGAGGTGGTGGAGCTAGCTGCCGTAGAGAGTCTTTCCATTACTAAGAGCTGTGAAGGGCTGTAACTAAAGGGAACAGGAGATTTTGTGTGTGGAAAAAGGAGAAACCAAGCTCATAATGACTGTCCTGCTACTTGCAATCATGCGAGAGGATTGAGTTCGTCTCTTCCCAACCGTGTGTTAAGAAACACCACACAGGGGCGCCTGGGTGGCACAGCGGTTAAGCGTCTGCCTTCGGCTCAGGGCGTGATCCCGGCGTTATGGGATCGAGCCCCACGTCAGGCTCCTCTGCTGTGAGCCTGCTTCTTCCTCTCCCACTCTCCCTGCTTGTGTTCCCTCTCTCTCTGGCTGTCTCTATCTCTGTCAAATAAATAAAATCTTTAAAAAAAAAAAAAAAAGAAACACCACACAGCTAGCTTGAAATTTGGCATGGTGGGATACTTTCACCCAGAAATCGCCAAATGCTACAGATCAGTGCCTTTCCCCCACCCCCAGAGTGCCAGTTGTTAAACATTTACTTGCATGCTACTGACTTTTCATAAAATTTTAGAAGTTACGATGGTTTTTTTCATGTATTTGGCTGCCCAGCATCTGAACTCCCATCGCTGTTTGGGGAGTTCCTGATTTCAAAAGCCCTGGTGAGGACTAGAGCCCATCTCCCACATCCAAAGCTAAAAAGATCCATGCCTGTGGCGGCTGGGGTTATAACACATGACACTCCTTTCTGGACTTTAATTTTGAAATATAATTCTGAAAATATAATTTTAGTCTATGCTATGAATAAAAAGGATGGTGGAGGATTTCTTTGGCAGGGGAGGCAGCAACATGTGGAATCCATAAATTCAGAGGCATTGGTGTAAATGAAGATGCCCATTGCTGTAGCCATGTCCTCACTGTATGTTTGCGTTTGGCCGTGGCCCTGTTTTCCAAAACTCCTTTTATTTTTTTTCTGCTCTTCCAAGCCTATGTCTCTGGTTTTCCCTATCATTTCGGAGCTACCCTATGTGCCCTCAACAGCTATTTTCCCCTTGTACATGCATACAGTACACTGGTAAATAAAAGACGAACGTCCCCGCATTCATGGAGCTTACTTTCCGCCCAGACAACCCAGAGCCTTTCTCTGTTGCTTGTAACCCAAATTCTGATTGATAGCAGGGTATTCCCTGCAAAGCTCCCAATCATTGTATCACGGTTGATGTTCTGGGAATAGACTCTGAGATGGATTTTGGCATGCCAGATCTTTATTAAGAGGTGCCCTTGGGGTCAAGACCCATGAGAGAGTGGGGAAGGAAGCCGGACTGGGTGAGGGAAACACTGAAGCGTGAAGTAGACACAACAGCAGCCACAGCCAATCTGCGGGAAGCTACGGAGCTAGAATGACGCTCCCGAGTTGTCCCAAGCTGGACAGATCCGTCACCATTGGATGTGGTGCAGTCCAAGGAAGAGGTGTGACCTCGGACAAGGCGGCTCTCTGTAGCTGAAGCACTCCTGGAAGGAAGGGGCCTACCACGTGAGGTGCTCTCAGCAGGCGGAACAACAGGCTCCTCCTTGAATGGGCATCTGGGCAACACATCGCAGTGTTTTACACAAGGCTGCTATTCAGCATGGCAACAGACAAACAGGAACGGGACAAAGAAATAAGATAGAGAAGGATTTGAAAAGTAAATAAAATCCAAATTGTCATTTGCAGGCAATAAGATTGTATACATGAAGAACCCAAAATATTCTCCAGGCAATAAGACTTTACAAGATTACTTGATAAGTATCAACATATAAAAATTGATAGCCTTCTTCAGCATCAGTAATAACCAAGTAAAAATCACAATAAAAGGATCCAATGTGCAGCAGCAATAAACGCTGCAGGTATATATCAAGGCATAAACTTTAAAATACTAAAATTATGTGAAGGATCATCATGAAAGACCTAGATAAATGGAGAAATATCCCATTTTCAAGAAAGGGAAGACTCAATTTCTTAAAGATGTCAATGAATCTACAAATTCAATGCAATTGCAGAGTCTCAAAAGAATGTTTTCATCAGACTTCACTAATTGATGCCGGAATCCACATGAAATAGAAAAAGTCTAAGAATAGTCAATTTCAGTTTTAGAGAAGAAAAACAACTTAACCTAAGCAGTAGGGCTGGAAACTGAACCCAGGTAGTATTGTCCAAGAACTTACACATTTAAAGGACTAGCAACAGACTGGAAGACGATACTTTGTAAATATAGAAAAAAGACTATTATACAGAATATATTTTGGATGCCATCTATAAATCAATGAGAAAAAGACAAACACACCAACAGAAATAGACAAGAAATGTGAACAGGCAACTTAGAGAAGAAAAAACCAGAAGGGAAGAATATATGACAAAATGCTCCACTTCACTAGTAAGTGCAATAAAAACAAACATCATTTGAAATGCAATTTCACACCGGATTGGGAAAAATGGAAATGTCTGACAACACCACATAGTGAAAAGAAAGCAGAAAAAAAAAATCTTCACATACTGATAGGCTGGAAGATAGGTCCCGCTACACTGGGAGCAGTCGTGCAGTAGGAAATAAATTGGGAGATGTGCATTCCCTCTTACCAGATTTTCAACTCCTCACCCTAAAGCTACAGTTCTCCCCCAAAGCTGCTCAGTAGAATGATCTGCAAGGTTTTTAAGAAACAGCCTTGGAGATTTTATCTTAATGGGTCTGGGATAGGACCCTTGAGGACTATTGCCCTAGAGAAACTGTCACACTTGTGTGTAAGGAGACAGGAACGTGTTTATAAGAGCAAAAAGGTGTTAACAAACCAAATGTCTATTGACAAGGGAATGTCTAAATAAGTTGCAACACAGACGGGTTTGTATATGTAATAAATGTATATATGTGTCCACACACATACACACACTTCCATCAGAGGAAAGAGCTGAAGCACGTTGAATTGTTAATGGAAAAAACTGGAAAGAACCAGGAGAGACGGAAGTTATAAGAGAGACAGATTCACTGATGGAACCAGGTCCCCAACGAGGGAGGATCCAAGAACTGCTTTCGAGGGTGGAGGCAAAGCCCAGGTGGAGGACTTGGTCTCCAGGAGGCTTAGCTAAGCAAGAGGAGAGGCTCTCTTGTACTTGACAGAAGGAAAGGAGTCAAGAATGTGGCTGCGCAGTCATCAGTCTGTTCCTCTTCCAGCAGCCGTTCTTGGGGCCCCTGCAGGTGAGGTCTGGGCGATGCATTTGAAGGGATTTTGCCCGGGGTGGTCTACTTTCTCAGTGAAGTAAGGTCAATGATCTCCTGAGGAGTGGGGAGGAGAAGGAAGGCAGTTCGCAATTGTATTTCTGGAACTCGAGAGTGTTTTAAATTAATTTTTATTGTTTTTCAATTTACTTGTTGGTTAAATCCAATAAAAGTGCTTTCATTTTTAAAATTAACCTTCTGTTTTTAATTTTTTTCACGTCCACAGCCAAGTTTTATTTTGTTTTGTTTTGTTTTACTTGAGCAGCTGGCATTTTGTAAACTGTCCACGGGACAATTGCTTACAAAAGAATCCGTTTCTGCATAGGGCTCATAGCATCAGACACGTATGCATTTTCGAATAATGCTACCCAACTAGACTTCATAGTTCCTAATACAAGGACTTCACTCTTCCTCTTACACAAAAAGAGATTTATTTGGGGAACACTATTGATACTTTCAGCTTTATTGGCATTTGAAAAACTGAACCAAAGCAATTGAACATGAGTCGGAGGCAGAGTCACGTCGAGAAGCTACCCTTCCTGACTCAAAACTGAGGCCACACATCTTTCCCCGAGGCCACAGGCAGAGGCTTGAGCTCCTGAATAGGCCAGCCAACAGCATTTGGAGAGAATGGATTAAACAAAAGAACCAATAACGTGACTGCAGTTTTTGAGGGCTCCAAAAAGAGCAGTTGCACTCATGTTGGCCTCAGCTACTTTACAAGAAAACAAACTATGAGAAAAGGGAGCCCTAACAATGTTCTTTCACTGGAGACCTATTATCCGTCGCACAGACAGTTACTGAAGTTGCCCTTACGTTCTACACCTGCAGCATTGTGTGAGATAATTATTTTATTCTTTGCTCATAAGAACAAACAGACCTCCCAGAGAGTAATGTGCAGTCTTATTTTTTTTTTTTAATGGATTTATGGACTCAAAGTATTGAATACCAAGTTTTCTGTGGGTTACTGAAAAGGCACAGAGGGATTCTAGAACAGACCGGCTGTCAGAGTCCAGGCGCTTTGTATCCAAGGAAATGGACTTAATTTAATCCAGGTGACTGGCTATTCCACACAATCTTTTCTTAATTACTGATACCTTGACCTCTTCTTGTGGAGTCTCTTTCATGAGCTACATTTCTTGCAACTGACTAGTCTTATTTTCCCACATGACTTCCCACAGTTTAACTGTCATAGAAAATCTATTTTTTGAAAAAACAAGATCCTCTATTTGAAGGATAGCCAAGTGGCCAAAAAGAGGCAACTCTTCTCGGCACCAGTTTTGTAAAGATAATTTTTCCCCAAAATGGAAATAGTGAAAGACAATTCTTGGATCTTCAAGGATCTCAGCAGCATTACTGGTAGGAACAAATATTTAAATAGGGAAATGTCTTCCATTGCAAGTGTGGGGGGTGGAATTCTAAGATAGCCCCCAAGGTTCCTGACTGCTAGAATGTCCACATTATCCCAGTTGTTCAGGCAAACAATATCTGGGTACAGCTGTGAAGAAATTTTATACATATAATTAAAGTCCTTAGGAGTTGACTTTAAATTAAGATTATGTGGGGCCTGACCTTAGCAGGTGAGCCCTTTAACGAAGTCAGATTGATTCTCCTGTTGGCCTTGGAGAAGCAAACTGCCATGATGTGGGGAGGATCACGTAGTAGGGGACTGTGGGGGCTCTCGCTGCTGAAAGCTGCAGTTCCAGAGCCACCAGGAACTGAATTCTGCTAATAACCAGTGAGTTTGCAAAAGGACCCTGAGCCTCAGGTGAGATCAGAGCCCTGGCCGACACCTTGATTTCAACCTGGGGAGACCCTGAGCAAGGACCTAGCTTAGCGCTTCCCAGACTCTCTCGAACCAGCAACACCGTGAAGTTAAAAATTGTGGTTTTTTTAAGCCACTAAGTTTGTAGAAATTTGTTATGTAGCAATAGAAAACTAATATGCTGAAGAAGTGTCAATCTAGCTTCTTGACTTAAAAGAGACAATATTTACTTTTTACTGGCCTTGTGGTTTCCGGACCATGTGGATCCAGCCTCAGGATGAAATATGCTTTTTAGAGAGCGTAACTTCCCGTTGTCATCTGCATAGTCCTCTCAAATGCCTGAGGGAGAGAAATGACAGCGAAGATAGTCTAAGACAGAATTCTCACGATGGATGGAGCTCACCTTACAGATACTCTCCCATGACTGTCTCCAGTCCAGTTCCCGCTTCCAGGCTGTAAGGACACCTCTTTCTCTGGTTAACTAAGCAAATGATTGAAAGCAACATCATAATGGTGATAACCTTGAATCCGTTCTGATTTATTTTTTTGAAAACAATTTGCTTTCAATGTTTGTGACAGACTTTGCAACTAGTGTTTCTTCAGCAGAGCTGAAAGTTTTTTTTTTCCCAAAGATTTTATCGATTTATTTGAGAGGGAGAAGGAGAGATAGCGAGAGAGAGAGCATGAACAGGGGGTGGGAGAGGGAGAAGCAGGCTCCCCACCAAGCAGGGAACCTGATGTGGGGCTCCATCCCAGGACCCTGGGATCATGACCTGAGCTGAAGGCAGATGCTTAACCAACTGAGCCACCCAGGCGCCCCCAAAATCTTCTTTTTTAACATTCAGTGAAGGATGATTGAGAATTTATGGTGTAAAGGATTGTAATAAGTACTATGAAAGTGGCTTCCTATGTTTGCTACTCAAAAATATTCTATTAACAGAATCAGGAAAATCTGTGATTACCAAATTCTTTTCCACCTATCAACCCCATCCTTAACTTTCTAGTCATTTCTTGTCTTATCAAAACCCAAGATGGGGCAACAGCGTTCCATAAGCTCCTTTAGACTTCTCTTATTTGTCACTGGAACATACACAGTATTTGATAAATACTGTTTTGAATGAACGAGTGACTGAGTGGCTAGTGGAAAATGCTCTTTCCCCAGGAGGGTCTGTTCAGAGATTTTTGTTTGTTTGATTGTTTTACAGTGTTTATTAATATTTAAATAAATATAAACATATATGTACACTATATACTCTTTTGTCTACATGATTCATATACAAGAACAGAAAAGAAAAAATATATAGTCACTAAAATGCAGTAGCGGAATGGTTTCTGAAACCCAAAGAAGGTATAAAAGTATTGTGTTTTGACATTAAAGGTATTCTTTAAGGTGAGGGAGTGAAGTGGTGATGCCATTAAAAGCTTGGATTGTATACAGGTATTAGGTGATTGAACAGAGTTAAACTAATGTTTAGCCTTTTGGCATGTTTCATTAGCTATTTAATAATATTCTTCTGGGGGCGCCTGGGTGGCACAGCAGTTAAGCGTCTGCCTTCGGCTCAGGGCGTGATCCCGGCGTTATGGGATCGAGCCCCACATCAGGCTCCTCCGCTATGAGCCTGCTTCTTCCTCTCCCACTCCCCCTGCTTGTGTTCCCTCTCTCGCTGGCTGTCTCTATCTCTGTCAAATAAATAAATAAAATCTTTAAAAAAATAATAATAATAATATTCTTCTGGAAAGCAAACCATTCCAGGAGAACAACATAAAACAGAATAATATTTCCATTCATCACATCCAAAGCAACAGTTCTCTCATCTACTCTTTGTATTCCATTTCTGTTTCTGTGAAACCAAAGGAAAAAGATGAAGAAAGGAGTTTAGGGCAAGAATCAAACTTATTTTATGGCAGAATTTTGAGAAAATACCCTTCTTAATGACAGTTATTCTGGATCCTTGGTGAAGTTTTTTTTATTGATTGACATTGTGTATGATTGACATACACAAGGCTGTACATATTTAATGTATACAGTTCGATGAGTTTGGAGATAGTATACACTCATGAAACCACCACCATGATCAATACCATAAACATATTCATCACCTTCTAAGTTTCCTCCCTATGTATGTAGGTATGTAACAAGAACACTTAACAGAAGATGTGCCTTCTTAAAAAATTTTTAAGTTCACAATACTGTTAAGTACAGGCACCATGCTGTAGAGTGGATCTCTAGGACTTATTCCTCTTGATTACTGAAATTTTGTACCCTTTGATCTAAACCTCCTTGCTGTCCCCTCCGCCTTACACCACCTTGGCCCTAGTAATAACCATTCTACTCTGTGCTTCTATGAATTTATTTTAGATTACTCATGTAAGTGGGATCATGTACTATTTGTTCTTCTGTGTCTGGCTTATTTTACCATAACGTCCTCCAGGTTTATTCATGTTGTCACAAATGGCAGAATTTCCTTCTTATTAAAGGCTGAGTAATAGTCTGTTGTATGTAAATACATTATCCATTCTTCCATAGGGGGACATTTAGGTTGCTTCCATATCTTGATTATTGTGAATAATGCTGTAATGAACATGGTAATGAGGATATCTCTTTGAGATCCTGGTTTCAATTCCTTTGGATAGGTATCTAGAAGTGGGATTGCTGAATCATATAGTAGTTCTATTTTTAATTTTTTGAGGAGTTTCCATATTATTTTCTATGGCGGTTGCACTGATTTACACTGCCACCAACAGTGTACAAGGGCTCCCTTTTCTCCACATCCTCACCAACACCTAATGGATGTGAGGTAATATCTCATTGTGGTTTTGATTTGCATTTTCCTGGTGATTAGTGATGTTGAACACCTTTTCATATACCTATTGATCATTGGTATGTCTTCTTTTGAGAAATATCTATTCAGGTCTTTTGCCCATTTTTAAATTGAACTATTTATTTATTTTTCTATTGAAGAGTAGGAGTTCCTTATATATTTTGGATATTAATTCCTTATCAGATATATGATTTGTAAACATTTTCTTCCATTCTGTAGGTTATCTTTGCACTTTGTTGATTGTTTCCTTTGCTGTGCAGAAGCATTTTAATTTAATGTAATCCCATTCATCTATTTTTACTTTTGTTGCTTATGCCTCTGTTGTTATATCCAAATCTTGTCAAGGCTAATGTCAAGATTTGCCCCTCTGTTTTTTTCTAGGAGTTTAATAGTTAAGTTTTATATTTGAGTATTTCACCCATTTTGAATTATTTTCTGTGTATGTTGTAAGATAAGGGTCCAATTTTATTCTTTTGTATGTGAATATCTAGTTTTCCCAATAACTATTATTGAAGAGACTATTCTTTCCATATTGTATATTCTCAACACCTTTGTCAAAGATCAGTTGACCATACATGAGCAAGTTAATTTCTGGGCTCTCTATTCTGTTCCATTAACCCATATGTCTGTCTTTATGTCAGCACCATATTATTGATAACTGTAGTTTGGTAATATAGTTTGAAATCAGGAAGTGTGATACCATCAGCCTGGTTTTCCTTGCTCAAAATTGCTTTGGCTATTCAGGATCTTTTGTGGTTCCATATGAATTTTGGATTATCTTTTTCTATTTCTGTAAAACATGCCAATGAGATTTTGATATGGATTGCATTAAATTTGTAGATCACTTTGGGTAGTATGGACGTTTTATCTATATTAATTCTTTTGATCTATGAACACGAGCTATCTTTACATTTATTTGGGTCTTAAAATTTCTTTCAGCAGTGCTTTATAGTTTCCTCTTTTTTTAGGATTTATTTATTAATTTTAGAGAAAAAGAGTGAGTGTGCACACGGCTAGGGAGAGGGGCAGAGGGAAAGGGAGAGAATCCTCAAGCAGGCTCCACACTGAGCATGGAGCCTACCCCGCAGGGCTCAATCTCAGGATTCTGAGATTATGACCTGAGCTGAAATCAAGAGTCGGACACTTAACCAGCTGAACCACCCAGCCACCTTCAATGCTTTATAGCTTTCATCTATAAAGTTCACCTATACAGTTTTCATCTTGTGAAAGACAAAAAAGTCATTCAGCTCCCTGGTTAAGCATATTCCTAAGAATTGTTCAGGGAAGAAAGTTGGTCATAATCTCTTCATGGTTTTCTTATGGAACCAGAGTTGTAAATGGAAGGAGTAAGGATAACAGAGTAATCTTAGAGCCCAGAGCTGTAACCAAAGGATGTCTATGTGTGGTTTTGTCTTGACAGGCCCTAGACAGTAATGGGGCATTAGATCCCTAGGAAATGCTAGGCATTTAAGGTCTGCTCAAGGGCTGGAAAGAACACAGTCCACAGGTTGGGTTAGAGAACATGAAACCTTGCTGGAAGAAACACAGATTTAGTGGCTTTGAAAATTTGCTGGAGGGAACATGGTCCACAACCCATCCACTAGTTGTTTCTCCACTGAACAGCAGAGTTACTACTCATCAAGTTGTGGTGTTTGGAGCTGAGAAAAACCTGAAGAAAAGGATTTTTTTTAGGCAAGGATCAAGGTTCCACAAGACTCAGTTCACTGTACAAATGCCATACGAGCTAAACTCTGGGCCTGAGTGGGTTTTTCAGGAGATCTGGAGGACCTACCCCTCCTGGGTTTCTTAAAAAAAAAAAAGAAAGAAAGAAGATGTGGCTCTTCACAGTAGGGGCTGAGCTGAGACAGAGCACACCTAACTTTGCAGGGACTAGATGTGTGTGGCCCTGGTGGATTGCAGGGATATGGCATTGATGGAGTGCAGAGTCATGGCTGAAGCAAAGAGAAGGGCTGGAGGGGTGTGGCAGATATGAGGGGGTAGGAGCATGGCTGGATGAGAGGAGCAAGACCGAAAGGAGGGAAAATGTGTGGTTATGGTGGGAAGGGAGAGACCACGGACAACACGGGAGCTAGCTGGGAAAGGGGCCTGGGAGGGAAAGAAATGGTAAGTGAAGGAGGGGACATGGTTAGGAAAGAGAACATTTGCCAAAGCCCAGTAGGTAAGGATATAGCCCTATGGAAGGGGTGTAGTGGGTTGGAGAAGGCATGTTTCACGTTTATGATGGAGCACAGAGAGTAAGGTCCAAGAGTCATGGGTGTGCCCACAGCTGAGTTCTGGAGACCCAGGCAGGCCACAGTAAGAGGGCAATAGGAGGTAGGAAGCATCCCAGAGGGAGTGAAAACAGCGTTGCCTGGGAGGTTGTGGTAGGACCAAGGCAGAGTGTGGAGGATTGGTCTGGAAAAGAGAAGCATAATAGACAGGGAGAAGGGGTGTGTCCCAGTTAGGAAAAATGTAGCCCTGTGGAGCTGAGGGGCATGGCCTCAGGAGGTTGGGCTTAGCCATGAAGAAGCACAAGGGTATATGGCTGGACAGTGCACAAGCCCAGAAAGGAGTGGGGTGGGTGAATGAGGGAGCATGGCCCTGAATGAGTGCAGGGGTGTGGCTATAATGGAGCGGGTATGGCTCCTACAGGAGGGACCAGAACTAGCACAGAAGGCATTTATCCATATCCACAATTTCCTCTCTTCCCAAAGCCTCTGCTTCTTCCCTAGTTCTTCTTACCCACAGTCTTTGTTCTCTCTCACAATTCCCTCCCCAGACAAAATTCTCTGTGTTCTCTAATTCCATGTCTTTCGTACAGTTCTCAGTGGCTATGCCAGAGGGCTAGATATGGCCTTGGTTTTCCATAGTGTGTGTGGTCCCAGCAGGAGGAGTTTGTGGGGCTGGAAAGTGAATGGTCAGGAAGGAGCCACAATGGTGTGGCTTAGGAGGGAGGCACATGGTTCACACAGACTGTGAGGGTATGTGCGTGCGGTGGGTGTGACTCTATGGCACAGGTGGTAGAAGAGCAGCAGGTGAATTTTTTTATCTCTCCCACAATATCTTCTTTTCTGTAATTCCCTTTTCCACAATTCTCTGTGCCGTCCCACAATCCTC
This sequence comes from Ailuropoda melanoleuca, assembly GCF_002007445.2. Taxonomy (NCBI): domain Eukaryota; kingdom Metazoa; phylum Chordata; class Mammalia; order Carnivora; family Ursidae; genus Ailuropoda; species Ailuropoda melanoleuca. Next base: position 108,218,020 of record NC_048224.1, on the reverse strand, counting down.
TGTGCTCTCCCACAATCCTCCATGTTCTCCCACATTTCTCTTTTCTCTCCCAGAATGCTCCATTCTCTCCCCAAATTCCCTATTTCTCCCACGTTCTCTATTCTCTCTTGCGGTTCTCAGTGGCATCTCAGTAGCAGGTGTGACTTTGATGCTGCACTGGTGGCCCTAAATGGAAGGCGTGGCTACCAAAACACCTGGTGAAGCGGCCCTAGCGGGAGACCTAGGTTTGCAGCATTTGGGGTCATGATGGTCTCGAAGGACTAAAGATGGCACAGCAACACAGGAGAAGCAGGTGAAAACACCCAAAGCTGAAAACTTGTGATTTAGGAATCATTTCCTCCTTTCTCTTTTCCTTACAGTGGATGCTTTTTGTATTTGATCTTAAAAGTCTACATAGTTGAAGCAATAGGATCCCTTCCGTGTTTTTTTTTTGCATTTCTTTTTTTTTTAATGTTTTTTTATTATATTATGTTAGTCACCATACAGTACATCCCTGGTTTCTGAAGTAAAGTTCGGTGTTTAATAGAAGCGAGCCCAGAATTTACAGAGAAATTGAAGTGGTTCTTCAAATCAGCTGCACGGGGTCTGCTTCTGCATGTGTTGGGAATACTGCTGTTGAAGATAATTATTCTTTCTCTCAACAAATATTTATTGAATGACTGTCTGTGCCAGACACGAGACTAAGTGCTAAGGACAAACTGCTGAATAAGACACACTCCCTAGCTCAAGAAAATATGATGCGGTGCACAGTATCAGCCTCTCAAAAGGCACATCCAGGGTGCCATCCATGGCCTAATTCAGCCTGGGCATCTCAGAGATGCCTGAGCTGTCTTGAAGAAGCAGTATTAACTAAGAAGACTTGAAGGGGGTGGGCAGTGAGAAAGGACAAAGGGAATGGGAATGCAGAACACGAAGGAATAGAGGTGACATCTGCTCAGAGACTGGCAAGTAGTTCTGTGTAGCTGGGGAATGGGGGAAGCCTAGTGGTGAGTGGTTGGAGATGAGACTCTAGACATGGTTAGAAAACTGTAATCTTTGAGATAATGAGGAGCCATTTACGTTTTTTCACTCAGGACCTGACACAATCGTATTTGAATTTTAGAAAGGTCATTCCTACAGAAGTGTAGAAGCTAGGAAGGAGGGGTGGGGTAAGACAGGATTGAGAGAAACTGGTTATAGCTGAGCCACAGTATATCTAGGCAATGATGAGGTCTTAAACTAAGGCATTGATGTATGTTATGAAGAAAAGAGATATTTAACAGATTTAGAGTACCCTTCATTGTCCCCTGTATAACATTTTAGAAAAAGTTAGTCTGCTTTGAGTAGAAGTGGGCATGGATTTTATAATCAGACAGTCCTTAGTTTAAGTTTAAGCTCCTCAGAGATTAGCCAAGTAGGGAAATATCTCAAGTCTTCAATTTCTTACCCATAAAATTGGATAGTGATACCCAGCTCACAAAGCTGTAAGCATTATTAATAACAATATAAAGTGCGTAGCGTGTAACTGGAACTTTGTGGTTGGCCTGTCTTAGTTACTCACATATTTTATTTGTTTTTTGGTGTAGATTTCAGGAATTTCAGAGTTAAATGTACAGGCATACCTCGGAGAAATCACAGATTTGGTTCCAGACCACTGCAATAAAGTAAATGTTGTAATACAGTGAGTCAAATGAATTTTTTGGTTTCCCAGTTCATATAAAAGTCATATTTCTACTATATTGTAGCCTACAAAGTGTACAATAGTGTTATGTCTTTAAAAACCAATTTGTATCCCTTAATTTAGAAATACTTCATCGCTAAAAAAAAATGTTCACCATCATCTGAGGTTTGGCATGTCATAATCTTCTTGCCTCAAAGTTGATGGCTGCAGACTGATCAGGGAGGGGTTGCTGAGGCCGGAGTGGTTGTGGCAATTCCCTAAAATGAGACAACATTGAAGTTTGACACATGGATTGACTCTGCCTTTCACGAGCTATTTCTCTGTAGCATGGGATGCTGTTTGATAGCATCTTAACCACAGTAGAATTTTTTTCAAAATTAGAGTCAATTCTCTTAAACCCTGCCACTGTTTAATATTCAAAATTCTTTGTGGTCATTTCAACAGTTTTCCCAGCATCTTCACCACGAGTAAATTCCATCTCAAGAAACCACTTTCTTTGCTCATCCATAAGAGGCAACTCCTCATCTCTTAGAGTTTTATCATGAGATTGCAGCAGTTCAAATATAATAATCATGAAAAAGTTTGAAATATGGTGAGAATTACCAAAATGTGACACAGAGACAGGAAGTGAGCAAATCCTCTCGGAAAAATGGCGCACGTAAGTTTGCTTCACACAGGGTTGCCACGAACCTTCAATTTGTAAAAAACACCATATCTGAGCAGCACAATAAAGCAAAGTACACCTGTAATGCTAATTAGTAGCAATCCTATTAGAGCCCATGACCAGGATATATGCTTTCTCTGTCTTTTAATATTTCTTTTATATTAACTTATTGAGTATCCAATCCTTTATTATAAACAATCTCATGTTCCTTTGGGGGGAAAAAAAGGTGAATAAGAAACAGGAGAATAGGTGGATAGATAGATGGATAGCAAATCTATGGATGTCATTCAGTATAACCCTGATTATAAAACACCCCAAATGTAGTGGTTTAAAACAACGAATCTTTTTTAGCTCATAATTCGGTGGGTCAGCAATTTGTGCTGGGATGGCTTCAGCCATGACAGCTCAGCCCTGTTCATTTGGTATTAGCTGGAGTCAGTCACGCTTTGTGGTCAGATGGAAGCCAACGTCCTCACTCACACTTCTGGTTGGCTGTTGGCTATTGGCAGGGACGAAGAAAGTAGCTGAGCTGGCCGAGGCTCTTCATGGTGGTTGTCATAGGGTGCCCAAGAGTAACATGAGAGAGCTCTTCCCATTGAAAGCACTTTTTATATCCCTTCATTATGTTTGCTACTGTGACACTGGCCAAAGCAAGTAACATGGCCAATTCCAGACTCAAGGGGTAAAGAAAAGAAAACTCTACCTTTGATAGGAGGAGATGCAAAGTCATACTGCAAATAGATGAGAAGAATTTATGGCAATCTGGTAGATTTTGCAATCTACCACCATCTGGGCTAGCTTAAACTCTCTCCCATGGTGGTTGTTGAAGCGTTTCTTAGGCTGCTTCCCTAGTTATTATCTGATAACCTTTCACCACTTCCATCTCTGCTATTTGAGGATCTCCAACTTTTTGTAAAGTCCTGAGGGTCCTTCCTGGGGTCCCCAAAGTGTGCCTCCTTGTTCTCAGTTGCCTCCTACCTGAGGCACCAGCACTTCCTCTCACTGGGTATCCCAGACCTTCCAGACGCTACTCTCGTCAAGCACATTCAATCATTCAATCTTGCTGCTCCTCGGATGCAGCAGTCTTTCAGGCATGAAGCTACCCCGTGTCTGTGGCACTGCGGAGGAACTTGTCCCTCAGTGTCTCAGTGTTTTGAAAACACGCTTGTAGATTTTCCATGTCGCCTCCCTCCCACACCCATCAATCACAGGTCCATTGGCTGTAGATGAAGTTATAAAGAACAGTGAATCCAAAGATAAATCCAAGTTTATGACCAATTCATCTTCAGGTAGCCCCAGTTGATGACTAAGTTTGTCCACATGACTCCTTCCTATATCACGAGATTTTGTCTGTTTGTTGCCTATAGATTCCTTGAGAGAATGTCATCAAATTACCAAACGTAGTCGGACATGTCTGAAATTCTCTCCTCAACCTGTAGATGAGAAAAATGAGGCTTAGAAAGAAATTCAGAAAATTGCCCTGGGTCTCCTAGCAAGTACACAACACAGCTGGGATTTGATCCCAGGCACTATGACTCCAAAGCTCATTCACTTGATGGCCTCACTGTATTCTGTCTCCTAAATGCAAAACATTCCACAAGGTATACAGTTCAGAATTTTTGCTTTAAAATTTAGGTATAAATATAATGCAGGAGAGCTATGATTTCTTTCTACTGAAAGAGGACAACTGAGGCCAACCTGAGTAAAGACAGGAAAGTTTAAAAGGAGAAATTCAGATGTAGCTGTTGTAAGAAAATGGCATCTGTGTGGTAGAGTAGAGTAAAGCTTGCTACTCTGGGTAGTTGTGGACGAGATGGCTTTGCTAGAAAAGAGAAGGAAGAAAAGGGAACTATTCAGGACATGTCTCCAAATTTTAAGGGCTTTGTGTGGTATGATAAAAAAGAGCCTGGGACATGAATTCAGATTTCCGTGGGTCCAAAATCAAATTTGGCCCTTACTCTCTGTGATGTTAAGCAAAACATTTAAACCTCATTTTCCTCTACTGAAAAATGGGGTTACATCACCTTCTGTATAAGGTCATAAATATTAAATAAGTTAATGCCTACAAACCATTTTAGCCCAGTTTCTGGTCCAGAACATGTTCTACTCAAAAACCACAGCTGTTATTATAGAACTTAAACCTTTTGAAACAAGGTGGAAAAAATAAGTAATTGTTATAATACCAAATAAACCTAAAAAGTTTCCAGCCAACAAACACAGCTTTCTTCCTGTTTTCGTGCTTTTATAGTCAATGTGTTCTTAGCGTGTTTCCTATATACTTTTCCATATTTCCCCCCCATCTTTGCTCCATTCATTCATGAGTAAGTTCTTATTTGCTCTAAGATCAGTAGAATTTTTCTTTTAATTTCCCTTTCCTTTTTTTTTCTCCCTTTCTTCAAATACTATCCTATGAAGTCCTTCTTTTGATGGTAACATTTGCAAGGGTTCCTGACGAATTTCAGTGGGTAGACAGTGCAACAAATCTGATCATCTATGGTATTTGCAGAGACTAATGAGCAGCTTAGTGTGTCTGGAACCAGGGTATGATTGGAGGAATTTTTTGTAAAGGTAATTAGAGGCAAAGTGATAAAGAACTATGAATCCCAAAGTAAGAAATGCAGATTTAATGTAGGCAATGAAGGTTTTCGAAGGTCTCTGAAGAGGCAAATGACCTAACAGATGTGCATATTAGGAAGGTAACTTTGGCATCTGTGTAAAAATTAGATAAAAGTGAACAATGGATTCTAGAGGCACCTGGGTGGCACAGTCAGTTAAGTGCCCAGCTCTTGGTTTGGGCTCATGTTGTGATCTCAGGGTTGTGAGATCGAGCCCCACGTCGGGCTGTGTGCTCAACATGGAGTCTGCTTGGGGTTCTCTCCCTCTCCCTCTGCCCCTCCCCACTGTGTGCCCTCTCTCTCTCTAAAATAAATAAGTAAATCTTTTTTTAAAAAGTGGACAATGGGTCCTAATGAAGAGGTACTGGAAGTGGGGGAGATCATTTAAGGTCATTTGGGGTCATGGTAATGGTCCTGACAAGCTATGAAGATGACATGAGGCCAGGCAGAACAGCAGGAATGGAGAAGGCACCATGGATCCAAGAGGCATTTGGCCAGGTTGAATTCACGTTTGTCAAATATCCATAAAGTATCCATTCCCTGGCAATAAATGTTCTAGGTACCAAAGATAGAACAGGAACACAGCTGCCAAAGGTCCTGCCCTTGGGATAGACTGTGGTGGTGATGAATGTGCTGCAGGATAATAGAGCTGGGAAGGGGGAAGGACAGCCCTGTGTGGGGAGCTGCTCTGTGAGTGGGAATCTTTAATGCAGTGACGCAAAGAGCCCATGAGGGAGCAGCCGTGGAGACCCACACAGCAGGGAGATGTTTCCAGAAGAGCAGTCAGCAGATACCAAGCCAGGAGCTTCAGTGGGAATTCCTGGATCAGCAAAATGGTTAGAGTCTGGCACAGAGGGCATAGGATGGTGCTAGCAGTAGGAGAGAAGCAAGGAGGGATGTCTAGAGGCTAGTTCTTAGAGGTCATTTAAAGGCTCTTTTGCCTTTTACTCTGAGTGTGATGGGAGTCACTTTGCCTTACAGTTTGTCTTACAATTTCCTGTATCACTGATTAGGTTAGCCATACTTAGGTAAGCAAAGTAAACCTTTCTGAACCTTAATTTTCTCATCTTTAAAATGGGCATAAAGCTATAAACCTTGTGTGGTTGGCATCAGCAGTAAATGACTATGCAAAGGCACCTGAGTGTTGACCAGGTGTGTGGACTGACTGGGCTGGAGCACCACCTTTTCTCCACTTCAGGCCAACACAACTAGATCGTGGTGCTGTTTTCTGAGAGGAAACATAGGAAGGAGCCAGATGGGTGAAAAAGAGAAGGAAATAATAAGATCATGTTGGATTCCAGGGTGCTGTGTGACATCCCGGTGGTTGTCCTGGTTGTGACTGGTTCTGTGGGCGTGCACTGAGGAAAGAGGTATTGCCTCAAGAAAACAAAGGCAGAGAAGCAGTCAGTACATTTTTACATAATCTCTTTCTGTTTGCCTTGTGCTGCACGGACCATAAAACAGGTGTCCTAGTGGTGACCTGGCAGCAGAGAAGGCTGGATGGACTTCGCCCTCTTCTCTACGGCAACTTCCAAGTCTCCCCACCGTTAGGTTCTTTTTTCCATTTGTCTGTTGCTGTGTCCCCAAGTCTCTGTGTCTTCTCCCCTCTAAACTGTATGCTAAGGAACCAAATACTCTTCCTCCATCTTTCACTGGCGGTATTACTGTCCCTCATTTTGATGGACTTGCCTTATGTTTAATTGATTCCCGGTCTCACAAGTCACTGTCATTCAAATACACATCCATAAGTATTTAAACATTAGGGCATGACAACACCTGCCAAAGACACAAGGGAGTGGTGCCCATGAGAGAGTTCCTTTCTTTATCTTTCCCAGGCGGTGCCCTCACGGTGGCTCTGGGGAGGATCCACGGAGCCCAGAGTCAGGAGCTGAGCAGGGCCGGGGGGCATTTCCTACTGTGAGAGCAGATGCCGTCCCCTCTGGTTATCGACACATAACCCCCCCATCCTCCTGCAGTTTTAATCCCTCTATCTAGAAAACCTTAGTTTGCCTAACAAAGACATTTTCTTGCTCGAACCACAATAAATATTTATCCCACCTTTCTTATTTAAATAAACCACATGATTTTCCCTAAACCTCCATCTTGAACTTACATGTCCCATGACTTTATAACCACTATCAATTTCTATCTGGTTCTTCTCCCTTCCTTCTGTTTCTAACCCTTCCCCGCCAGCCAGGACAGCACTCCTTCTGCCAGGAGGTTGGTCATTCTCATCCTTCTCCCTTTGTGGTTAAGAAGGTGGCTGAAGGTGTGGGCTGGGGGCAACCCTTCGGGGGCATTCAGCCATGTGTCAGGCAGCCCCAGAGTCTGCTTCTTTGCTGGGATTTCGGTTCCTGCATCATTTGCTTTCTCTTGTCTACCACGCCTTTGGTAGGGGATTGAGTCCTGTGACTTGCCTGCCTTCCTCCACCCCCAGCCTACTATTCGTTTCTTTGTTGGGCTGACTCCTCCTTGCTCTCAGCTTTTGTAACCTTGGAGAAGCCTTTGCAGGTAAGTTCAATATCCATCCCCCACCGGACCCCCGCCCCAAGACTGGGATAGGTACTTCTGCCCGTGTGTGCAGAATACTGTGTGTGTGTATGTACGTATATCCTCCCCAGTTGCCCCATATCGTATTGCCATTGTCCTTGGGCTCTTCTGACTTCCTAGGCTCCACAGCACTGACCCCACTATTGAGCCCAAGTGGATGCTGAAATTCATGCTTATTAAATATGTAATATTTATATGTACATTTCCTCAGTCTCTCATCATCATGCTAATAGAAATAAAATGTTGTGTATTAAATACTTCAACCACATAAGACTTCTCTTTATTCTTACTTTTACCTACTTTTGATGTCTTTTTCCCTCCAAAAATAATTTCTTAAAGGAATTTTCTGTTATATGAAACTTCTCTCTTAATGACACCATAATTTGTCTATTTTTATGTCTCAAAACGAGCATCACTTTTTTCTTTTTTTTTCTTGCCTATTGAAGTATTTTCAGGTGTGCCTTTATTTTTACCTGATATCTTAATCATCTCATCACCCAGAAACCGCTGTCCTCAAGCAGTAGAGCGAGTTGTCTCAAAATCATGAAGCTTTTTTCAAACTGCATATCCTCATCAGGAAACCTGAGAGTCCCCCCACCCCCATCCCGCCTCATTCCACCCCACCCATATGTTAGAACTAGCCACCAATTTCCGCTCAAAGTTTGTTATAGCTATCAAGTGTGTTGGGACTAAAAAAGTAAAAAGTTGACAAGTGCTTAGTGCTATACAAATGTTCCCTGACTGAACTTTTATTTTGTGAATGATTATGAAACTCAAATCACAACTTCAATTTGCAAGAGGGAAAACTGTCTTTGTTTATTCTAATACAAGTTCCTTGGCCCTAGGAATAGTGCGAAATCAACTGTCGTCTCTCTGGGGTTCCATCTCTTTTTTCCAGAAGTTGAAGGAGAAGGGCTTTGGCTCCTCTGACATTATCTCTACATTTATTCATTCAAGAAATATTTATTTAGCACTTACTATGGGCCAGGCAGTGTTTCAGGCTCTGGGATATAGCAGAGAATGAAACAGTTTCTACTTTCACGGAAACAAATATATACACCTACATACATATATAAGTAAATATTGTTAAAAAACCAAAATTCAACTGAGTAAATGTAAAGATTTCATTGGATTTGTTCAGCGATTCACTGATCAGGCGGCATCAGCTCATCTAGCAAATAGAAGGGAGCTCAGAGGGCTGTACAAAGTAGGTTTTTAAAGGCAGAGAGAAGGTAGGTCAAGGAAGTCAAAAACAAAAGGATTATTTCAGGCAAAGTCACCTTCCTCTGGGGACGGATGGGGGTCTATCATGCACATTGCCTCAGGAGGGCTGCTCAGGTAATTCCAGGTTGACTGCTTAAAGCTTACATTCCTGGGAGTGGCTGAAACTTAGTCTTGTTTTGCTATCTATCATAGGGGCAAGTGACGCCATTTTGGGCCGGCTCTTCCTTTTTTTTTTTTTAAACAATGTACATGTGTGTACTGTCAAGTGGTGATAAATGCTAGGAAAAAACATAGCTCAGGGTGTCTGGGGACAGGAAATCCCAGGTGGGGGCCACTGTCTCAGAGAGGAGGTCAATTCTCATCCAAGGAGGAGAGATTCTGACTTGTGTCTGTGTGATCCCAAGGCACTGAGTGGAACATGTTTCCTACACATCCACCCAGCCATCTGCTCTCTGCTCTCTCCAGCTAACGGCCAGGCCTGCTCACTTAGGGGAGGATGCAGGGTCTTCTGATCTTGCTCGGGTTCTAGCTCTCTCTCTCCTTTGATGGTCTTCTCTTCCTCCGGTGTGGTAACCAATCCAAGACTCTGCTCCTTCCCAGCTTAGTCCAACTTGGTCTGGGACTCTAGAGGTAAACATGCTCCTTGTAAGTTCCACTTTTTTTTTTTTTTTTTTTTGCTGCTGCTATTTTCTTTCTGATTTCATTTTTCCCTGTTGCTGGCAGAAAGACACGACTCTAACATCTCCTTCCATTAGAGGGAGAAAGCTGAGTTTTGGCGTTGGAATGGGGGACAATGAAGAAAACAAAATAGCTTCTGTGGTCTGCTGTAAACCAAACCTTTTTATTTTTTTAAATTGTATTGAGACATAATTCCCATAACATCCAATCCACCATTTTAAAGTGTGCAGTTCAGCAGTTTTTAGTATATTTATTGTGTTATGCTACCATCATCATGATCCAATTCCAGGACATACACATCACCTCAAAAAGAAACCTCATTTTTTTTTTAAGACTTTATTTATTTATTTGACAGAGGGAGAATAAGCCAGTGAGAGAGGGAACACAAGCAGGGAGTGGGAGAGGAAGAAGCAGGCTCCCAGCAGAGAAGCCTGATGTGGGGCTCGATCCCAGGACCCCGGGATCATGCCCTGAGCCGAAGGCAGATGCTTAATGACCGAGCCACCCAGGCGCCCCCCCAAAGAGAAACCTCTTATCCACTACAAGTCATTTCCCAACTTCCCCTCCCTCAGCCCCTGGTAATCACCAATCCACTTTATGTTTCTGTGGATCTGCCTGCTCTGGACATTTCATATAGAGAGAATTATACATATGTGGCTCTTTGTGTCTGGCTTCTTTTAGTTAGCATAAGATTTATGTCTTATTAGTGTAGGGCAAAGGAGTCATCTCCTCCTGGCCCTGCCCAGCTCATTAGAAGTCGGTAGTGGGTTCAGAGTGCAGTACTGTATGTACCTTTTGTTGTTGTTGCTTTGTTTTGTTTTTTGTTTTTTGTTGTTGTGGGGTTTTTTGGGTTTGTTTTTGTTTTGCCATTGCTCTGTCTATATCACTGAACCTGCAACGGAGGCTGGTTGTGCCTTTGGGTATTTGGGGATTTTAGGACATCTTAACCATAACAAAAAATACCCCATTCTGATAGAAATGAAATGTTTCGTGCCCCCTGTGGAAATCACTTAGAAGACAAGCAGAAGTACATACCCTTTGAACATTTTCTTATTATGTATTTTATGTGTCCTATTCTAAGAGGATTTCCTCATCTTCCTAAATCTTGGCCAGGTTTCTCGGGGTTAAAGAGAAATTAATATAATTACATGTTTGGAAAGTGTAGCCTTTACTACCTTCTATTTTATACAACCTTGACTTTTCCTTGCAGCTTTCCAACAGTACTGGACCACTTACCTATAAAGTGTGACCTGTGTGTATACATGTGTGGGTGTGTCCTTGTTTGAGTCTATGCAGCATGCATTACCCGTTTCAGACATGTCTGCTCACATGTGACAAACTGGTAGGAAAATCCACACAAGAAAAATATCTCCTTACATGAGACATGTTAGCCAAGGATTTGGTCTACTACGAATGCCTCTGGTGGCCAAAAGCAGGCATGTTCATGCTTCCTGGTGGTGGTTCACCTGGTCCATGACACAGGAGTAGTGCCAGCAGCACCGGCAGCTCTGAGGGCACCAGAAGGCCATCTGTGCTCTTCAGGTGGGCATGTGTCCCTATGAGAAGAGTGAACCCAACTCAAGCAACTCTGCTTGTAGTGCTGAGACCCAGCAGCTGATGTCAGCAGAGCAGGAAGGAGGGAAATGGCGGACACCACACAGTAGATGAGAAGACTTGTAGTGAGCCCACATGAAACACCCTTGGAGACTCTATACGAATTGAATGTGGTCACGAGGGAGCTTAAAATAGTACATGAGTATGAAAGCCAAAGAAAAATTATCCGTATGATCTCCCTCTTACCCCCAGAATGATGCTCTTGGGAAAACACTTATCAGTTTTATAAACAAAAGAGGATTCATATGGATATTATACATTATATATATTCATATGTATTACATGCAATTATAAATAGTGGTTATTTAAATTCATAGGCTACTTTTTTATTATGTCCCACCAGAGACCTAATCGAACTCCAAAAAAATCACTTAAAACAGCAAACAGTCAAGTAACTGGAGAGGTCTAATCTCACTCAAGCATTCTCTATTCAGTCTGAGGCAGTAGCCCTGTTCCCTAAAACGCCCTGTTCTCCTCTCTCCCTCCCATCATTTTAAGAGACAGCATCTGATAGAAAAAAAACAGAGTCAGAGACAGCTGAGTGGCTCTATTTCATACCAGCTGGTGATCTTGAACAAGTTAATTAACATCTCTAAATCTCAGGGTCCTCATATGTAAAATGGGGGATATAATACCACCTACCCCATAGATATTCGGAGAAGTCCTACCGGATTAGATCTGTAAAGTGAGTAGCAAAATGCCTTTCATTGTAGGCACTCAGTCCATAGTAGCTCTTTGGTCTTTCTCACTACCGTGAGCTGGGCCCTGGAAGAGACCACCTGGGATGGTGTGGAAAAGGCAAGTCCCCAGGAGAACTCGTAAGGAAGCCTCCGTTAGCACAATTTCTCCTTGGCAGCCCCACAGCTGTTGCTTCCTGACCATGATCCGTTTGCTGCCTTCCTTGACTTTTCTTCGTATCAGTCATGGTGCCACAGCCGCCATGTAGTCTTGGACTTCTTGCACTCAGTGGACTCAGGAAGGTCTCCCCAGGTGCCCATGTCCAGTTCCAGAGCAGCCACTTGCACCTCGACTGCGGCCTCTCTGCCGAGACTGTCTGACCAGGCTTGTCTCTGCCTGCCTCACCACTTCTGATTTATCCCGGGTGACACTTCCTACACCGGTGATAAATCAGGAGTGGTGAGGCAGACGGAGACCCGCCTGGTCAGACATGAGCCTCTGACTTCTTTCCTTCTCCCTTCCTAGACCCTGCCTTAACATATTCCTTTCTTCCATTTTCTAAGCTCTCTTTTGAGATTGATGAGGGAGAAAATAAATCTCAAAAAACAATGGATACCATTGTTTAAGTATTTCCAGAAATGACTGATCAGTAGCAATTCTGCCAAACTGGAAATAATCATAGTTTTGGCACTCACCAAAGTTTATGTAGACAACACTAAACAATCTCACCCTTGCATGAGAAAAGATCCAAAGATAATGCTTAGGGAAAAATCTGACTCCAACTTTAGGCATCCCATGACCCTTCTCCTGGGAAGGTGCTTCACTCTTTATCAGAATGGGGAGCTGGGTCAGCTGCACGGACTTGCTCACGCGTGCCCCTCAATGTATGGCTGGGATCCGAAACATAAGGGGTTTACCTTCAGCCAGGGTCAGAGTCTCTGCAGTAGTTAAAAGCACTGAATCTGTCTCATGCAGTAGTTAAAAGCCCAGTAGTTAAAAGCCCGGCTCTGGCACCAGGCTCCTGAGATTTGAAACACTAGCTTATTGACCATAGGAAAATATACTACAATCCTGGTTTCTGATAGATAAAAAAGATAACATTTGTTGCCTGATAAATTTGCATGAGACTTCTGTGCTCTAGTCAAGACCCAGAGCACAGTAAGTACGCAAGAACATTTGCTGTAACTGTCGTTGATTTAATTATTATTATTCTCTAAGATGAAACTAGACAACTTCTGGCTGACTATATTAAGCTTAGCTGAGAGAAGTAAAAGAATGTGTACATAATACATAAAGAAGATATGTGAAGACGATTGTTTGAGACAGTGGTTCTCAAACTCAGTGTATGTTAGAATCACCAGAAGGCCGTTAAGATATAGATTGCTGACTTCCAATCCCAGAGTGTCTATCAGTAAGTCTGGGCTGGAGAAAGAGAATATGCATTTTGAACTTGTTCTCAGTTGATGCTGCTGTGACTGGCCTGTGGGCCATACTTTGAGCAGCACAAATTGAGGGCATTTCTCTTTTAGAAAAGTAGTTTGATTTCTTTGCCAATGGTTGATTCCAACCATGGCCACATATTTCTATATTCTTCTTCTGAGAAAGCAGGGTTGAGGTGTTGCTCACCTGTTTCCAATGCCCTCAGTAAATACCCACGTTAGGTTGAGGCGTCTCCTTAATAGACTTATGAATTGAGCATCTGTGATGGGCCAGGCACTGAACTAGGTCGTGGAAATATATCAGTGGGGAAGACGCACACTCCCCCTGCCCTCACAGAGCTATTGCCCTCCTGAGGTGATAAGCATTAAGCAAATAATTATGTGAATGCAAAATTCCAATCACCATTGAGTAAGGAAAACTTTAATTCCCACATCTACTCTGTGAGATAGATAGTACCGATATTATGCTTCCCGTTTACAGCTAAGGAAACAGTATAGAATCAAACAATTTTAAGGGTAGCATTTGCTCTTAGAAATCACTGAAACTCTTAATGCAGATAGAGTTGAAAGACTTTCTTAAAGTCACAGGAGTAATTGGTGTCAAAGCTGAACTTAGACTTTTATTTGAATTTTCTTTTCACAATGTCTGAAAACTAAAAACATAGCCTTGGTGTTTTATAGCACATATACTATACATAACATCTCAACTATGTTAGTAAGAACAAAATAATAACAAGGGAGCTAGCAGGCAGCATAAATAGACTTTCTGCCACATGGATGGAGAGCATTGTGTGGTATTTATAATATAACTTCAATTCTCCTTCTCTTGGTGGCCTAGAAGCCAGCCATTATTCTTTTATTATATTACTTGGTGGGTGTTTTTCTTGCTGAAGTTTAGAATGTATTGTCAAAAGTACACTTGACCGTGTCTGATATTAGTAGAAGTAATTTATTCTTAAAATTGGAGACTTTGTTTAAAATAGTTCACAATTTCCAAAAGGAAATCACTTTTCAAATGTTCATAATATAATTGTAATTCTTTTGTAAAACACCTCTCAGTCAGGCACTTGCCTATCTTTTTCTCAGTTCTAAAAACAAAGAAACTGAAAAGTTCATAGAAAGTAAACAAGAATTATTACTAATAATTAATACACATGAAAAGAGGGTGATAAGAAACCTATATATATATGAAGTCCCAAATTTTAGAGAATTAAACTTTTAAGTTACATCCGACAAATCCATTGTATGAATTTTTTTCTTTACAGAAATTAGATATTACCTTCAGTTAAATAATTTTGAACCTGGTTGTAAGGGATCCTGCTTCTATGCGCTGCAAATGGATGGGAGTAAGGTGCAAATCCCATGAATATATGATCACAGAGTTTTAAAGGCACAGAACTCAAGAAATCAGTTGACTGATTTCCCAAAGAAATCAGTTAAAGTAACATTTCTAGAGTCAAAAAAGAACATGGAAAATTGTCTCCTCTTACTTTTTAAAAAAATATTGTATTTATTTATTTGACAGAAACTGAGACAGCAAGAGAGGGATTACAAGCAGGGGGAGTGGGAGAGGGAGAAGCAGGCTCTCCGCTGAGCAGGGAGCCTGATGCGGGGCTCAATGTGGGGCTCGATGCTGGGCTTGATCCCAGGACCCCGGGATCGTGACCTGAGCTGAAGACAGACGCTTAATGACTGAGCCACCCTGGTGCCCCTCCTCTTACTTCTTATTATATGAATGAAAAAACCAAGGTCCAGAGAGGAAATATTCACATGGACAAACTCCCAGTCTCCTGATTCTCTGTCTGATGTTTTTCTCTGAACTATGACAGCGATGTAATGTTTTGTAAGTTTTATGGCATCCCTGCCTTCTCCCCACCCCTATGGCTGTTCCTTTAGCCCAGGAAAGTTGAAAATTTCTTGTACACAGTGTCAAAAGAGAGAAGAAATGATAAAGTCGAGAAAGTATATTCTTGGCTTTGGTGTTTCATAAACCTGGACGCTAGAACAAGACAAAAGATTTGGAACAATGCATAATTATATAAGAGCAAGACTTCTTGCCCCAAGGTAGATAAAGATGATCTGGGATGAGGAAGGAGAAATTCAAAAGGTAGATGCAGAGAGCTTACACACTGTTGATTTCTGAGAAGGGGACCAGTGATCTGCTTTTCTTTAGCCAAATACCTAGAGGAAAGGGTGCCATAGAAACCAGGGGTAAAGTTGGAAGGTCCAAGAACAAGTGGATCTGAGTCCTCAGCCCTTGGAGAAGGAGCGAGTTTCCAGCATCTCTCGCTTTCATGGCTAGACGCAGAAGCAGTGTTGCACAGACAGGCCCCAAACAGCTGCGCCAAGTTCTCCATCATCCAGTGGAACAACCAATGGAAGGATCCTCTGTACCCAGGAGGGATGGACATGACCCAAGAGTGGGAGACACAGAAAGGGTGTGAGATTGTGAATGAGGAGGGATGCAACAATGACCTACATGGATAGGTGATGACTGGAGACAAGATTGAGACAAGAGTGTCTCAGAGATGCCAGTGTGGGTGTTGTTCCCCTCTCCTGCCCTTCCTGTGCCTCAACACCCTGTAAAACACCCTAAATGTAGACCTAATCCTGGGGAAAGCCGAGAGTAGGTGAAGATGGGGGTAGAAGACCCCACCATGTAGACCGAGATCAAATTTCCAACCATTTGGACCAATGAAAAACTGAAACATTAAGTTCAGTTGTTAACAAATAGAAATAAACATTAAGTTCACTTACAGAGAAATTTCTTGTACAAAAGAGTCTGTGGGTGACTTTTTTGCCCACTAAAAATATTACTGCTTATTTGGCATGAAACGTAGTTTTCCCAAATGGCAAAATAGTTGCTTTTCTGAATTCAACTTAAAAATAATGATTTAATCCAGTAAGTTCACATGTAAAATGGCCTTAAATATCATTTTAGGAAACGTGGCAACTCCTCTGTTAAATGAAAAACTGTTGTGAAGAACAATTTATGTCTTAAAACATTTTAATGCAAAACTTGTGTTGGTATTAACATTTTGGAATTGCAGACCAACTCAGCCCCCATACATTCTCATCTTACATCCTGTGTTATGAAGCTTCCAGAAACTCTACTGTAGTGAGGGCCTCCAGACAAGACCTCCCAGCTTCCTTTGGGACACACCCCCCACTCACTGAATACATTATCATTTTCTTGTTTAATCCAAATTTTTCTTCTTGCTTTGCAATGTTATTATTTACACATTTCAGATGTTTCTATATTTATTCCCAAAGTGCAATTAATTTTCAGCTAACATTTACACATGCCCTTGAGGATTACCTTTGGTATCTTCTCTTTTTCAAAAAGGCACTGTGGGTCTAACTCTCTTTTTATGTGTAGGAGGTGTTCAGGAAGCAGCATGTCCTGACGGTTAAAGCTCAAGCATTGTAGCCCCTCCAGGCTCTATCACTGCCTGGCTCTGGGTCTTTAAGCATGTCACTTAACCTCTCTGTGCCTTTCTTTCCTCATTTATAAAATGAAGATCATGATAGTGCCTACATCATAGAGTTGCAAGAAGTAACTGTAACTGTGAAATACTTAGAGCTGCAATTTCTGGCAAATGGTTAGTGTTTAAGAAATGTCAGTTATTACTATCATGTGACCTGGAAGGATGTGTTCTCCACATCTGTTCCCCACCTACACACACACGCACATGCACACACACACACACACACACACACACACACACACACTAATTTTCTTCCCCCCTTTGTGCTATTTTATTCCTTAATAAATACTTGTTGAATGTATTATGAATGAATCATTTGCTTTCAGTTTTCAGTTCAATAAACTTTAATTAAACCCATACCATGTGCCAGACACCATGGTAGTGAGACAACAAAGTAAATAAAATATAGTCTCTGCTCTTCATCTTACAGTGTAGGAGAGACTTAATTAATAACTTCACATACACACACATTGACAGGGAAGGGGCGCTGGAGACTCAGCAAAGGCTTCCTGGAGGAGGCAACCACTGACCTGAATCTTGAAACATGTGTGTGAGTTAGCCAGGTGAAGAATGGTGGGTGGGTCCTCTATAGGAGAAAACAAAGTGAAGTCATGGTATGGGCGGAAAAACACCCTTGACATTTGCAGGGATCAGGGCAAGGGCAAAAATGGAGACTACATACCTTATGTCTTAATATTTAGAAGTAATAAATCAAGCTAGCACCCTGCTACATAAAATAAGTTTTCTCCTCCCGCCTTGACAAATATACCTTCATAACATCCTAGAAAACCAAGTTATATGTTGGAATACTGGAACTTATTGGAATTCTGAGCTAGAAATGTGATGGTGGAGAGTCAGCCCTTAGCCCATGGCCTACCCTTCTCTTTTCTCACCCTGGCTTCATCTTCCACCTCCCTTTCTTTGCCCTTGGTTAGTTTACCTCAGACCTGCCAGGGTCATAGTCTAGTCCCTGGAGCATAAACTCAGGGAAAGAAATCCATGCAGGTGCTAGAATGGCTTTGGGCTGTTTGTCCAGGGAATTCAGGAGACCAGCCAGCAGTAGTATGGACCACAAGGAGGAGGATGGATTCCAAGTGAGTTCTTCCTCTTAGTCACTTGGACAGCTTGCCTGTGAGGAAGACTAGGAGAACCAGGCCCCCTGAAAAGCAGAGATCGCAGAACAGATACTCTGTATGCCTGAGTCTAAGGGTGATACTTTAGGAAAATCACACTTCTCCATCATGAGAAGGTAAAGAGTAAGGCAGAGAGTGGGATAGGAGACTGGAGGGGGTAGAGAAGAGCTTTGTGATGGACATGCTTCATATCCATGAAGGCTGAACTTGAATCTGTTGGTTTGGTAGAACTATTGAAAGATTTTGCAAAAAGAAATGCCATGATGACATTTTTTAAAGTAAATTACTGGCTGCAGTTTACAGAACAGATGGAGGACCAGGATTCAAAATAGGATTAGAGGTAGAGGGGTCCAGGTTGGGAACAGTCCAGTTGAGAGGTGAAGGTAAATTTCGCAGAAATGAGAAGATGGTCAGCACCTGTTTTGCAGGTAAAATTGATAGGGATTATCGACTGTTTGGAGTTGAGGGTGGGAGAGTGTAAGGGATGGAAGACAAAGGAGGGTAGGGGATGACTCTGGTGTTTTCACTCAGTGGCTCTGTGTTTGTTTTCTATTGTTGTCACAACAAATTATCACAAATTCAACAGTTTTCAAACACCAATTTATTATCTCCCAGTACATCTTAGCTGGGTCGCTTACTTAAAGTCTCATGAAGCTAGATTTCATTTCCTTCTGGAAGATTCGGGGATCAATCTGGTTCAAGTTGTGGGTTAAATTCAAATCCCTGAGGTTGTAACACTCAGGCCCCCATTTGCTTGCTGGCTGGGGCCTGGTCTTTGCTTCTAGAGGATGCAGGAATTCCTTCTCATGCTTTCCCTATGTACCCCTTCCGGCAACAGCAGATAGAGTTCTTCAGCTCCAAGATAATTCTCTGCTTTTAAGACTACTGGGATTAGATTGTGCCCACCTAGATAATCTAGGATAATCTCCCCATCTCAAAGTCCTTAACCTTAATCACATCCGGAAAATCCTTTTTACCCTATAACACAATGTATTCACAGGCTCCAAGGATTAGGGAGGCCTAAATATTAGACAGAAATTTTTAGGGGAGCCATTCTACCTACCATAGGCTGTTAAAAAGTTCCTGGAATTAATTAGTCTAACCAAGCGGCTCATGTCACAGGTGTTCCTTGTCTAAGACCAACCAGCTGGTTGGTGGCAACCGTTGGGTAAAAAGCCAGCCTTCCTGATTTCTGGGCCAAGCCATCCATGACCACACATTTAATGGCCCCTGACTCTATCTCCTTCAACCCCACCCAGTTTCTCTTTATCAAATCAACTTGTTTCTTTCCTTCATTGAGTCCATGAGACCCTCGGATAATGTTATTTTTTTTTTAAAGATTTTATTTATTTATTTGACAGAGATAGAGACAGCCAGCGAGAGAGGGAACACAAGCAGGGGGAGGGAGAGGAAGAAGCAGGCTCATAGCGGAGGAGCCTGATGTGGGGCTCGATCCCATAACACCGGGATCACGCTCTGAGGCGAAGGCAGACGCTTAACCGCTGTGCCACCCAGGCGTCCCTCGGATAATGTTATTAGTTTATTTATTAACTGTCTTCTCTTATAAGTATTTAAGCTCCCGATTAAGCTAGAAGTCTAAAGTAGGGATTTTTGGTTTTGGTTTTTTTTTTTCACCATTGGATCTCCAGTGCTGCAAATGGTGTTTGGTACACAGTAAGCTAGTTGAATCAATACATGAATGAATGATGGTAAGATTTGGGCTGAGTTTGTGAGTCTTTAGAAAAACAAGCAACATTACAGTCCAGAATTTTTTCAGTCTTTACGTTGTTATTACTTAAAATCCAAACGTGTCCAGTCATCCTCTAATTCATTTGGCAAACTCTCTTGATTTCAAATATGTATTTGCAGTATACCCACTCGGATAATAATGTCAACATCCAAATCAGTTGAGATTGACTGTGGTTGGCTTTTCCTAGACTGTGTATTCCATTCCACATGCAGGGCAGCCATTTGAACCTTCTACAGTAATACATCTTCCATGAGTGGGCTTATTAAAATCAATCAGCAATATCAAGGCATAATTCTGCTTTATATTTAACATATTAATGAGTGTTACTGGGGCCCGCTGGACATTTGCATATGTTTATATTTCCTATGGTGTTTTGTTATAAATTTTACCTTTATTTAAACCTTACTTGTCACAGGGGCTTGGAAATAACTCAAGAGGTCATGTGCACCCTCTCCCTTAAATCAAAAGTATATGAAAACTATAAAGTCAGCTGAGTTGCTATTTCTTAAACAACCTCCAAGAAAATATGGTTGCTTACTAAAAGTTCCAAGTTGCACAACTAGAAAAGCAAGTATATTCTTTATAAGGCTTAACCTTTTTTCTTCGCATTGTTTTTTAAGTTGCATTGACTTAATTATCCTCTTGTCTTTATTTCCGTGAACAGAGTAACATCAGAATAATTTAGATCTTTTATTCTTCTTCAGGCTTCCATTGTAGATGATAGCTATAAAGCTAGTTTTTATTCACTAATAGTTTCTTTTTACAGAAATGACTACACAGTCTTGTAAGTTACATCTCATTTATGAGACCTCAAAGTAAACATAATACATTTAAAGCTTTTATTTATTTATTTTAGCGAGAGAGAGAGAAAGAGAGAGACTGAACAGGGGGAGCATGGGGAGAGGCAGAGGGGGAGGGAGACAGAATCCAGAGCAGACTCCATGCTGAATGCAGAGCCCCTTGCTGCTGGCTCCATCCCCCGACTGCAAGATCACTACCCCAGCGGAAACCAAGAGTTGGACACCCAACCTCCTGAGCCACCCAGCACTCCATGAACATAGTATTTTAATGAAGTCCTAATTAATGATGTGTGTGGCAGGTGGGTGCCTTCCCCTCCCCAGGGACAAACTCCTCAAGAAACACAAGCATCTTCTTGTTGATCTCTGACTCTTCTTTGGGTCTACTGTGGATTATGAAGTAACAGTGCCACTTGAAGTGACTTCTAACTGCTTTTAGGGAGCAATTAATCTAAAATAAACTCCAGAAGCCTGAAAACAATCAGCACCGCCCTTTCATCAATATTTCCTCGGATCTCCAGCCATCACACTACTGGGTATTTACCCCAAAGATACAGACGTAGTGAAGAGAAGGGCCATATGCACCCCAGTGTTCATAGCAGCATTGTCCACAATAGCTAAATCGTGGAAGGAGCCAAGATGCCCTTCAACAGATGACTGGATTAAGAAGTTGTGGTCCATATATATGATGGAATATTACTCAGCTATCAAAAAGAACGATTTCTCAACATTTGTTGCAACATGGACGGCATTGGAGGAGATAATGCTAAGTGAAGTAAGTCAAGCAGAGAAAGGCAATTATTATATGGTTTCTCTCATCTATGGAACATAAAAACTAGGAAGATCAGTAGGGGAAGAAAGGGATAAAGAAAGGGGGGGAAAACAGAAGGGGGAATGAAGCATGAGAGACTATGGACTCTGAGAAACAAACTGAGGGCTTCAGAGGGGAGGGGGGAGGGGGAATGGGATAGACTGGTGTTGGGTAGTAAGGAGGGCACATATTGCATGGTGCACTGGGTGTTATACGCAACTAATGAATCATCAAACTTTACATCAAAAAAAACAAATAAATAAAAATAAATTTAAAAAATATTTCCTTGGATCTCTGTGATCTGTTCTCTGCTTGCTTACAGGCCAGTTTTGAAACCTCAACTTGTACATATGAGTTTTCTTCCTCTGGCATTTCACACATTTCTGATCTCCTTTTAGTGGGTGTAGGCTCAAACATGGAATTTCATTTTCTTAAAGAAATGTACACAGCTTCATGTGGGTGGGGTCTCACTACTGAGGGGCTGCGAGGGAATAGCAAACATGCAGCTTTGATGCTGGAGATTGCCACCCATGTTCTTTGGAACCTCCATGATCTTACTAAACTACTCCAAGAATGGTTTCGTAAGCAGAGTTTAGATTCAAATTTTTTGTTTGTTTAATTAGCTATTTTATTTTATTAAGATTTTTATTAATTTATTTGAGATAGGGCAGTAGCAGGGGAGCAGAGGGAAAGGGAGAGGCAGGCTCCCCACTGAGCAGGGAGCCGGATGCGAGGCTTGAGACCCTGAGACCCAGGACCCTGAGACCATGACCCGAGCCAAAGACAGACGCCCAACTGACTGAGCCACCCAGGAGCCCCTAATTAGTTATTTTAAAAGGAATTTCAGACTTGTCTGGAACTATAGTTCCTAGACACTTCCCCCACCCCCCATCTGGCTCTAATTTTCTTCTTGTAGCTTTACATTCTGCAGAGGTAAATTTCTGCTGTGTACTATTAAAAGGAGCACTAGAAAGCAAGCAACGCTAGGTTTCGAAATAACTCCATAGTTCACTAGTCAATATTACTGTAACCTGGTTTCCCTGGAGGAAAAGGGAAACAGGTATCACAGCACACATCTGCAAACTCAGGTTTCTATCACTGTTGCTTGTTACTGCTATCCTTACAGATGTCCCCATAATGTGGATTGCAACCACAAAATAATCATATACAAATTTTGGCTGATTGTCACTTTTCATACGTAATTAATTCTGATTTTATTAGATTTCACAATTTTTTAAAATATGAAATTGTTACGACTTCTTTAACCCCGTGTTGATCCTTTCAGTGACGAGATGCCCTAGCTACCATTATGAATTAAGTAAAACATTGTTTGACCCAAAATATGAGGAAATCTGTGCCTTTACTGCACAAATATTCTGGATTCTCCTTATTCCACTTCAATAGAAACCTCTGATTCAAAAGTGAGTATTAATTCTACTCCTAAATCCTTATATTTTTCCTTCTGGGAAGTTAGTGAAGCTTTTCTTACATTTTGTATATTGTCGAACAATTACTACTTGGAAGTTTTGCTTTTGTTCAATATTTACAAATTATCACAACTAATGCCAAGACTGAATTTCTTTTTATGTATCTGTAGGGCTGTGTGCCCAGAACTGGAGTGGTGTTTCTTATCAAAAATGCCCCTTAGGGAAATCTAATATATGGTTTCTTTGTAAATAATATCATCACCTTTAAAACAAGGTTCTTTCCTATTGACTAGATAAAATATACCCAAGAAAATAGATAAAATATACCCAAGAAAATAGATAAAATATACCCAAGAAAATAGATAAAATATACCCAAGAAAATGCATGTGCATTCTTTTTGTACCCATAAACAGCCAGTTTCTTTAATGCATTAAAAAACCACAGTCCCTAACCTTCCCAGAACATGTGTCAGGAGACAAGATGGATAAACATATCACAGACACAGAAAATATCATAAACCCCCTTTCAACCACAAGGTAGCATATTATTAGTTACACATCACTAATTGCTATACTTTTTTCTTTTTTTTTTTTTAAGATTATTTATTTATTCTACAGAGACAGAGACAGCGAGAGAGGGAACACAAGCAGGGGGAGTGGGAGAGGAAGAAGCAGGCTCATAGCAGAAGAGCCCGATGTGGGGCTCGATCCCACAACGCCAGGATCACGCCCTGAGCCAAACGCAGACACTTAACCGCTGTGCCACCCAGGCGCCCCTATACTTTTTTCTATACCTCAAAGCTTCTCATACCTTCATGCCTTATCAGAGAAAAAAAATATTGAAATCTGGAGAATTGGGTAAATAGGGCCAAATATTTTTACGCTGTTGATTAAAAAATTGAGAGAATGTACCTCTTTCTGAATCAATTCATATCCCACTAATGTTTTCAAACATTTCAAAACATAAGATAATTAAATCATTATTAGCCCAAAAAAACCCCAAAAAACAAAAAACCACCTTGATTTGTGAGTGCAGTTATAGGAATCATTTACCAAAGAGGACAAATAAGTATTGATATGTATTGTATAAAAAGGAGAACTGCCTGCTTTGATTGCACTAAGACGAGTGATTGAAAGAATAAAACTTGCATCTTTCTCTCTCTCATGTAATTATTTTTTCTAATTTTTAAAAGTTATTTAAATTCAGTTTATTAAATTATAATGAATCATTAGTTTCAAGGGTAGAGTTCAGTGATTCATCAGTCTTATATAACACCCAGTGCTCATTACATCACATGCCCTCCTTAAAGCCCATCACCCAGTTACCCCATCCCCCCACCTCCATCCCCTCCAGCAGCCCTCAGTTTGTTTTCTATGGTTAAGAGACTCTTATGGTCGTTCTCCCTCTCTGATTATGTCTTATTTTATTTTTCCCTCTCTTCCCCTATGCTCCTTTGTTTTGTTTCTTAAGTTCCCCATATGAGTGAAATCATGATAATTGTTTTTCTCTGGTTGACTTATTTCGCTTAGCATAATATCCTCTAGTTCCATCCATGTCATTGCAAATGGTGAGATTTCATTTTTTGATGGCCAATTAATATTCCATCATGGATAGATATATAGATATAGATATAGATGATATAGATAGATATATACACCACATCTTTATCCATTCATCTGTCGATGGACATCTGGGCTCTTTCTATAGTTTGGCTATTGTGGACGTTGCTGTTATAAACACTGGGGTGCAGGTGCCCCTTCGGATCACTGTTTTTGTATCTTCGGGGTAAATACCCAGTAGTGCAATTGCTGGGTCATAGGGTAGTTCTATTTTTAACTTTTTGAGGAACCTCCATACTGTTTTCCAGAATGGCTGCACCAGCTTGCGTTCCCAACCAATATGCAAGAGAGTTCCCCTTTCTCCTCGTCCTCACCAACGTCTGTCATTTCCTGACTTGTTAATTTTAACCATTCTGATTGGTGTGAGGTGGTATCTCATTGTGATTTTCATTTGTATTTCCCTGAATGCTGAGTGATGTTGAACATTTTTTCACGTGTCTATTGGCCATTTGTATGTCTTCTTTGGAGAAATGTCAGTTCATATCTGCTGCCCATTTCTTGTGTGGATTCTTTGTTCTTTGGGTGTTGAGTTTGATAAGTTGTTTATAGATTTTGGATACTAGCCCTTTATCTGATAAGACATTTGCAAATATCTTCTCCCATTCTGTTGGTTGTCTTTTGGTTTTGTTGACTATTTCCTCTGCTGTGAAAAGCCTTTTTATCTTGAAGTCCCAATAGTTCACTTTGCTTTTGTTTCCCTTGCCTTTGGCAACATGTCTACCAAGAAGAAGCTGCAGCTGAGGTCACAGAGGCACTGCCTGTGTTCTCCTGTAGGATTTTGATGGATTCCTATCTCACATTTAGGTCTTTCACCCATTCTGAGTCTCTCATGTAATTCTGAAAAGTTACACATGAAAATGAGCTGCTGTAAAAGTGGAAAGGTCTGGAGAGAGAAGAGTTGGGGCTGGACCTTGGGAAATTGGATTAACTAGGCTATATCTTCTGATAATTGCTGATACCTATGGACAGTCAGGAGCTGGAAGAAGGAGAGCGATATGGATACTAACATCTGGTTGATTGAGTCCTGTGGTCTTTAGCACCTTGTCTGTGAGCCCCTCTCATCCAAATCTGAACATACTTCTATCCCTCCTAACATATTAAGTAGGCCTCATTTCCCAAGATTCATAAAGGCAAAAAACTAATGATTACAATCCACACAAGAAATAATATTATGGATGAATGAAAATGGACCCTGAGACTGTGAACTCTTGACACACCCATGACATCGTGTGAATGTGGAGGTGACTGGGTTGTGTTCGGACATGATTTTTCATTTAGAACGTACAAAGGCCAAGCCTCACCAGTCAGAGTCAGGAGTGGATCTCACATAAAAAAATAAGGTTATTCTTTCTGTCCATCATCAGGGGGAGATGGATCTATACATAGGACATCAGGTAAGTGAGACAAATCAGACTTTAGGAGATCTGGAATCGGTGACTGTGTTTCCAACTACTAGGAAATCCCCTACCTTTAGGAATATGGGTTTTGGGGTCCTGCAGTAAAACAAAACAAAACATATGTGGAACATAAAGAATAGTGCAGAGGACAATAAAAGTAGGGAGGGAATAAGAGAGGGAGAAAAACCAACTGAGGCTCTTGATTCCAGGAAACAAACCAAGGGTCGTGGAAAGGGAGGCGGGTAGGGGGATGGGGTAACTCAGTGATGGACAATAAGGAGGGCACGTGATGTGATGAGCACTGGGTGTTACACGCAACTAATGAGTCATTGAACAATATATCAAAAACTAATGATGTACCATACATTGGCTAATTGAATTTAAATTAAAAAAAAAACATACAGACAGGAATTTCACAAAAGGACAAAACTCAAATAGCTCATACTCATTTTAAAAGACAATACCATTAGTATTGAGGGAATGAATATTTATTTAAATTACAAAATACCATTTCATATCATATATTACCAAAATTAAGTCTTACCCAGAAAAAAGGAATAAAAACCCCCAAAAACCCAAAAAACAAACAAGAAAAACCCCACAAAAACAAAAACAAAACAGATTTTCCTGAACTGAAGACTCTCAGGAGATTTTGTTGACTTACTTAGATCTTCATGCATTCTAGGAGCAGGCTGTGAATGTGTCAAAAATACTTCTAAAGGGTTTCTTTTCTCTCTCTCTCTCTCTCTTTCATATGCACATGGGCACCCCACATATACAAAATAATAATCCTCCCCTCATTTTAGTATTTTCCAGTTTCTCTCAGTTCCTCACTCACCCCGTCACCATTATAGTGCACATCCCATAATAAGCAGCAAGTTATCAGCAGAGATAACAATGTGATATTTGCCACCAATTTGGCCTCAGAGATCTTTCTTATCTTTTTTTCTTGTGAGCTTTCAGAATCTTATTACAGAGAACACATGTCCTTGACCATTGAAAATATTTCCAGATAAATCTGCACCTGAATCTTTGTACTAAAGGTGTCTCCTGGTTCTGCCTTGTGTCCCACATCAGGAGATCAAGTGAATATCCAAATTACATTTATCTTACATGCCACCTAGGCAAAACGGGAAAGCAAACGTTCTAAGAGGGAGTACAGCTTATCAGTGAAAGATAAGCACAAGCAGTGTGGAAACCAGTTGCTACGGTGCTGGATTTGAAGAACATAAGGAAGATAAGGCAATTCAGATCTCCCTGCTTAAGCAGCAGACCAGCAGAGCTCTTCCAGTTATAATAGAAGACCACCCTCAGCACTGCTCCAGAGTGGGAAGGGATGTCAACCACTGTGTCTGTGAGACTAGAAGCTTACGGGTAGGAGACCCAAGCAAGATGTCCTTTTTCTTCCTGGGGTCTCAGGCACTGGGGAAATGCAACACACCTCTCGGCTAGGAGAAAATTTTAATGTTATGTGTTCTAGTGTCTACAGTCAGGTGCTGTCTGTGTTTATTTCTCTTGTTTTCATTTCTTAGCCAGTGGTTGGTGCTCAGCCAAGCCTGAATATCAGGATCAAATGTCAAGTGAGATGCTTCAAAAGTATCCAGAGTCCTGGGCCCCACCGCAGACTTACATAAAGTTGGAGGTTAAATTCTGTTATGGGTTGAGTTGTGTCTTTTCTCCAAAAAAAGGATATGTTGGTGTCATAACTCCTAGTACCTCAGAATGTGACGTTATTTAGAGGTAGAGTCTTTACAGAGGTAATCAAGTTAAAATGAGGTTATTGGGGTGGGTCTTAATCCAATATGATTGTTGTCCTTATAAAAAGGGGAAATTTCGACAGAAGCAGACAAGAATAGAGCAAAGACAATACAAAGAAACACAGTGAGAAGACAAGAGGGCTGTTGCAAGCCAAGGAGAGAAACCTTGAAGGGATCTTTCCCTCACAGCCCTCGGAGAAAACTAATCCTGCTATGCCTCGATTTTGAGCTTCCAGCCTCCAGAATTGTGAGACAACAAGTTTTAGTTCTTTAAGCCACCCAGTTTGTGACAGGTTCTTACAACCACCTTAGGAAACTAATACAAATCTCATTTAAGCTTTATTTCTAGAGTCAACGTGGTTCCAAATGGAGGAGACATTTATGATTCTAAGCGCGGTCTGCTTCCACAGACATCAGGTGAACTTGCACACAGGATGCTGGGAGCTTGCCGATCGGATCCATCGTGTATCTTGAGTAGGGACATTGTGAGCAATCCTGGATTTATTTCCTACTCTCCTTTTCTAACTAAGTATATTCAGGAAATGATTTTATTTCTCAGAACATTGTCTTCCTGCCTAAAAGGGGGCTAAAATCCCTTCCTCTAGGTATTTCTTTGGGTTTCAATTAAGCATCAAGTGTACTATACCTAGCAGGTACTAGGCACTCAATGCTTGTCAGCTCCCTTTTCCTTCTGTTCCACCTTCCCCATCAATCAAATTTAATACACACTCAAATGTCTCTGTGACTCAAATTCCTCATCTAAAAATGAGGATAATAATAGAACTTATTTTGAGGCCCCTGGGTGGTGCGGTTGGTTGAGCACCTGGCTCCTAGTTTCAGCTCAGGTCATGATCTCAGGGTCTTGGGGTGGAACCCCACCTTGGCTCCACGATCAGCTTGGAATCTGCTGAAATGTCTTTCTCCCTTTCTCTCTGCCCCTACCCGTCCAAAATCAATCATCAATCAATCAATCAATAAATCTTTTTAAAAATAAAACATTTTAACTCTGGAGGGTGGTGGTACAGATGCGTAATTATGTGTAAAGCATGTGGCCCCAGGCCGGGCACACTGGAGCCCCCAGGAGCTGTTCGCTTTCTACACTTTCTAGTATGGCCCCAGAATGACGAGCTCCCAGTGGGAAGAACGGCCAGCATTTAATGACACAGCCATTTATCTGAGAATAAAACCGTCAACAGGCAAAATCTAACAAATTAAGCAAAGTAACGATTATTTCTCTGGATGGATATGTCCTTTACCTATTCATTCAGCTAAACTTTATTTTCCTGTGTCAGGGACTGAACCCCACACATGATGCCTATTCAAGATAAACAAGGAGTTCGATATCCCACCTTAGCAGCCTCCTAAGTCCTTCTAATGCAATTTCACCCATACGTAAAGAGAAGGGGAAAGTCCCTGGTGTAATGGATGTGGGGATCCAGGATCCTGATTTCTATGGAAGTAGACTATGCTTGTGATAAAAATTTCTCCTTCATTTGGAACCAAGTTGGTTCCAAAGATAAAGATTAAATGGAATTTAATATAAATAGAATTTAATAATTTATTAATATAATAATTTAATATATCCTTACATGGTCTAAGCACCAGTACCCAAAACAAGACCCTCAAAACTAGATCGCAAGTTAGATTTCAGGCAATTCTTCTAGGAAATAAATAAACGTAAACATCATCTGTCAAGTGTGAAAAACTTTCCAGTAAAATATTTTTCTTCTTTCTTCTTGATTCAATTCTATTAAGTGGTGTGGTTTGGAAATGTCCACATAATTGTACTAATTTCCATAATAAAATTGAAATGGGAGAGACAAAAAATAATCTTGAGTGAAGAAGAAATGATGGGGAAGCTTCAGCAGTTTTAATCTCAGGTATAACTACTTTTGCAGTTACATGGCTTTGAAGAAATACTCTAGAAAAAAATGAAGAAAAGCCAATTTGCTTTTGTTTCAAATAATCTAAATCTAACCAGAATGATGGGTAATTAACTCAATTCTCCTTTTTTTTTTTTTTTTGGTTTATATTTAACTGTTATTTAGGCAGGCATCAATACAGTAGGAAATCTTTTCCTAAGTCAAGCAAAGAGCACTGCCCACAATCATGAATGAACATCATTGCCAAGGGATGCAAAGCCCTCATGGGCAGTGTTATTTAGGCAGATCTATCACCATGGGGACGTCAGAGCTGAGAACAGTGGGCATCTTGTGAGATCCTCACCTGAGGGAATGAACTTTGCCAGCGTCTCTGCAAAGGAAAACATTTAGCATTCTACTTGCACAGGTCAGTCGTGGACACAACAGGGTTTTATTCTTTTTTCAAGTCTAAAGGCAGCCTCTGTGTTTGAGATCTTCCATACATCACTCAGTCACTTCAACATAGACTCTGCTTCCTCATGGAAACTTCTCCTCAGGTTACAAAGTACATGAAAACAAGACGGAGGGCGCCAGGGGGAAATTGCACTCTATAGTTGGTTCACTTGCAGAATTTCAACAACAGTGACATTGATCAGATTTAGTCCTATGGGAAAATTACAGGAGACGGAATTATTGCCCAGTGGTATAGGCTGACTTCCACTTCTCTATTTTGGGAATAAGTACTCTTTAAGAAATCCTTGAGGTGAATGATTAACACACGCAGATTGCCAAACAACAAGACAGAAGATTTGCAGACCTGGGCCGTGGAACTTCGCATCTCCTGGCTCAGGTGAAAGGGGGCAGCAGGCCCCTCCGAGTGGCACAATGCTTAATTTCCCCCACTGAGCTCCCGAGGTACTTCTGTTGACCTGAGGTTTCCACTAGTAGTGTAAAGAGAAATAATGCTTTACTGTTTGTTGGAGTTTGTCTCTGATTCTTAAAAGAGCAATTTCATTCCAGCTAAGAGAGCATTTTCCAGCATGCTTAACCAAATGGGGGGCAAGTTGGACATGAAACTCTGGAGAGATCACATTTTTATATAATTATATATATATAATATATATATATATGAACTTCCTTATGAAATATTTTCTTTAACAAAATTCTGTTCTTCAAAAGAACATAAGTTGGGAAACAATGTGAAAATGACAAAGCCAAGCCTAGAAAAACTGCCATTAGGCACAAGGATGTCAATTTCAAAACAGGATTTAAGATAAAATTACATCAGTCTGGAGCATCCCCTTATCGACTTCATGTAGCCATGATATGCACTCTTGGTGTGTGATCTTGGGGAGGTATTTAACCTTTCGGAGTATCTGTTTCTTCATCTGTAAACTGGGGACAACAAAAGCACTTCCACCCGGGGTTGAGAGTTTTGAATGAGATGATGCCTACAAAGGACCTAGGACAATGCCTGCAATATGTAAGGTGCTAAATAAATCCTTGCTAATATTATTCTTTTAAAATATGGGAATCAAGTCTATTGAGAATGTTATTGACTGTCTAATAGAAATGTGGAATGTAACTAATCTTGGGAGAATAGACAAATCTGGCCAGTGATGCTGTGAGCCCATAGGATCCCACAAATCTGGACAAGTCTGTGGGATCACGGAGGTGAGCCCTTTAAGGCTGAATGAAGGGCCAAGGGGGATCCTATGAAAAGACTCATTCTAAGTGATAGAGAATGACTCAACGGCACAGGGCTGATGTTGGAGAGGGAAAAGGGTTGTGAGAGCCACGCCACGCCTGCCGCTCAGATATTTGGCCAAGTGACTAAAGAATCCTTGACCCCAAAAACATGATGTGTCAATCAAAAGGTCAAAAAAATCAAAACAAA
Source organism: Ailuropoda melanoleuca (assembly GCF_002007445.2). Taxonomy (NCBI): domain Eukaryota; kingdom Metazoa; phylum Chordata; class Mammalia; order Carnivora; family Ursidae; genus Ailuropoda; species Ailuropoda melanoleuca. The sequence continues at coordinate 108,186,959 of NC_048224.1, read as the reverse complement.
ACAAAATAATTGGGGAAGGACTTCCTAAAAATAGCTCAAAATGTTAGGAGTGCAAAGTGGCAGCCCCAGTTTAGAAATGTTGGCAGTGATGAAAGACATTGCTGGGAGCTCTGGAAGATCAAGCCAGCCTTACAGAGAAACTAGTGTCCTGGACATTCATGGCTCCAGGACAGACACCACAGACAGCTGTCGTGGGGGCATGATCCGTGGGCCTGGTGAGGGATCGTTCGAAGGGCATCGGCAACGTAACTGATGTGGTTGGTGGCAACAGTATCAGCGGGATTCCTCTACAGGGCCTGCACTAGGTTGGTCGTGGCAATCAGTAGGGAGAACTCCGAATCTCCGGGTGCCTTCACCTGTGCTCAGTCAGCTGTCCCTCTTTTGTGCCTCATCAATCTATCCGTGTGTTAAGATTCATACAACTCAACATAACTGTATATATTTTAAAAATATTAAAAATTTTCAGTAAATGCTAAGTTTCTAAACAATGTATACCTTTTCCAGAAAATAATTAACATAGTAAAATGCATAAAACGTAATTGTCTCAGCAACACGTTTTCACAAACATGACAGATGTCTGACTTTTGGCATGCAGTTCTAGATCTGTTTCTTTTGAGAAACATACACCTTTTATGTCATTTTTTCTCATTGTGAACGGTATCATAGCACATCTCAGTGATGTCAGGACATCTCATTTTCTTATGATTTCATAGTTATTTGTCCTAGGTACTCAATCATTTAATCAAGAGTAAAAGGCAGTGACTTAGTTTACCCTTCTCATCTGAACGAATACTTCAAGGTAGTATTTTATTTTTTCTTGTTTCATCCTTCGTAAGACCCCACATTTTCATTTTATTTTTAATACAGTAAGTATATCCACATTATATTAACTTATAGAAGTTTATAAGATTGCATTGAAATTTTATACGCCTGGTGTTCAAGTTAGATCTGAGATTGTAAAGCCAGCTATAACTAAATATAATGAAACATAGTAAAAATCCTTTCCTATATAAATATATGGCAAAAAAGAAACTTCTCAAACATATTTTGTCTTTTTTTCTATGTATCTATGACTCTTTCAAATATACTGATAGAACATGAAGTTTTTTAGTCAAGATCATTATAAAAATATACAAAAGTTTTATAACCAATAACTTGCAGCATGGTAATATCTAAAGCGTGACCAAAAAAATCTAACTCAGTGGCCAAGAAAATCATAAATAAATGTTGGAGCTTATTTTAGCTAGACTCAAATGGATTCGTAGTCAGAAAAAAAAGATAATTGACTAGCTTAAAAAGAACATAAGTGAAATGTAATAAATTTTATTCAAAGGCAGTGAGAACCACATAGGAGCCCATTCGAATAAACACAATTGTTATACAGGTTTTTCCTTCACATTTTAGCCCTGAAGAAATCTAGGGACAGGACCAAACCTGTTCTTCAACCAGTCCAACAAGTAAAAAAATATGATCGATACTGTAAAGAGAAATTCTAACCCCAGCAATTCTTGGGTAACAGGCAGGACATCTCTTTGATCAATGGTTTAACACTTCCCAGCATCTAATTGAGACTTTCTGAGATCTAGTGTTAACCTGACCAGTTAACCTATTGGCCTGTTCACCCCTTCCCTCCAGATTCAGAATGGGCTGAAAAACAGGTGAACATTTCCAAATGTGCAACCTCTCCTAGTCTACTGGGAGTATAATAAAATTTGCTCCTTCCTCTGGCTTCCTTCTTTTAACTTATTATCAAAATAATAAGTTGTACATATAAAATGGAGAAGTCCTACACCCGAAAGAGCTTGATTGCATCAGATTCTGTAAGAGGGGCCCACATCCCTCCCCAGAATCCTGGCAGCTGTTGCTAGATGGCGTGCCCCTTGCCTGTTCAGGCTTCTGCTTTAATAACACCAGAAGAAGTTCCTTTATTTCAGAACTTTATAAGTAGAACAAAATTAATTAGCTTGATTGCGTGAATCTCTCCTTTGGGATCAACTACAGCATACACTAAACAGTCAACCTAAGCGTTAGTATATTTAAAACAAAATGTGAATCACATACAGGGCTGATATCGTTTTAACCCCCACCCCTCTTTACAAAGGAATTGGTGCCACAGGTACTGAAGCAGAGATGGCCGAGGGAAAAGTCTGTGTTCTCTTCCTGCCCCAACCCTCTTTGTTTTCAGCCATCCTGGTTTTATGACTTGTGCTAATCATCTTCTGGGGATTATAGTGTTGAATTTACCATACTGATCCTTTATCAGGACTTTCCTCCTAATGGCAGAGCCGTATCAGGCTCTTCTCAAATAATCAAAGTTCAAACTTCAGGTTCTCCCTTCACTCGCTGTGTGAGACTTAAAACAAAACAAAACAAAACAAACAAAACCTCTTTGTGCCTCAGTTTCCTTGTCTGTAAGATGATGATAATATCTGCCATATAGATTTATTGTGTAGATTATGTACAAAAGGTTATAACAGAACCCAGTAAAGCATGGGCACCACATAAATTTTGGCTATTTATTTACCAAATCATGGTCCACATAAAGCATATTTATAACCAGAGTTCTGGACAGCATGGGCCCAGAGAGGAAAAAATGGAAAGAAAGCAAGAAAGCAAGCAAGCAAGCAAGAAAGAAAGAAAAGGAAAGAAAGAAAAGAAAAGAAAAGAAAGAGGGAGGGAGGAAAGAAAGAAAGAAAAAGAAAGAAAGAAAAAAGAAAAAAGAAAAGAAAAGAAGAAAAGAAAAGAAAAGAAAAGAAAAGAAAAAAGGAAAGGAAAGGAAAGGAAAGGAAAGGAAAGAAAAGAAAAGAAAAAAAAGAAAAGAAAAGAAAAGAAAAGAAAAGAAAAAAGAAAAGAAAAGAAAAGAAAAGAAAAGGAAAAACAGGATATGGAATAGAACCCTGTGGTTCAAATTTTAACTCCTGTGGGGTTTCTCTTCTCTGATGAAGGTTTTCTGCTTGTGGAAAGATGGTTCTGTACTTTCTTACTTTGACACATTGGAGTGACAGCAGGAGAGGATCTTATCAAGCTTTGTGTCCTTAGTCCTAAAACAGGGCTGAATATCTACTAGACGCTCCCTAGATGTTTCTTGAAAGAAAGTTGCTGACAGTATGGGTGGGATACTGGCCGTGGAAACAATGATGCTATTCTTAGGCCCCGCTCTACTTTGTTTCTATAATCGGAGAACGTTAAACTCAACAGACAAGATCACTGCACGGTGTTGGAGGCGTAGGAGCCTGCCTGTAGAGGTGTAATTCCAACGAGTTGACCAAATGAAAATGTCACAAGATGCAATCAACACAGGATCCAGCTTGAGAGGCCGTTGACATTCTGTGTAATTACCGTGAGCGCACCCTGGGTAGTCCACATTATTATAAACTGCATTTCCAACACTGTATGGCATTAAATTTAAAAAAAAGGCAATGAAATTATAGCCATTAGCAAAGCTGAATTGGAACTCCTAGAAAATGTCAAGGAGATCTTAATTGTACTTTATATAATGGTCTCCTAGGCTAATAAGATATGATCTAAAACCATTAGGTATGAGAAGGTAAACATTTTAAGAGCACTTTTTATGCCAAAAGGCTCTTCATCTCTATTTGACAACTCTGGCTCAGCCTTGAGGGAAAGCACTGCAGCATTCTGAAATAACAGATTGTTTGTGACCGAGGCGATGCGGCTCGCTGGCGGGGGCGAGCACCCAAAGGTAACATACATAGAGCGAGGATCTCTGTAAATCTGCTGTTCCCCACCTCCCACCCCTGCAGAGGGGGCTAGCAGGTATGCTCTAAAAGTCATTCCTCTGTCACGTAGCACTCAATTCCAAAATGCTGGGAAACACCTATTATGCTGACAAATTTCAGAACACATAAATCTCTGTAGCCTTACAAGTGACTGAGACTCGTTCTCTCAAGGCCGGAATCTCGCCAACAGAAAGCCATACATTCATGTCTTGTTTTATCAATGAGCTTCTGAGCTAGGACAGTAGATCCACGAACCCCTGCCGCTGCTGGAGATTTTATAGAGTCCCTGCTCTCAATTATTGATGCAAGTCACCAGCAATCTGATATGTAGGTCAACGTTGCTCTGTCCCTTGAGCTCCAAAGCTTTGTCTTCTATTTCTGGTTCAAGGACTATACTGTTTACCTTAGTTCTTTTTTTTTTTTTTTAAAGATTTTATTTATTTATTTGACAGAGAGAGAGACAGTGAGAGAGGGAACAGAGGCAGGGGGAGTGGGAGAGGAAGAAGTAGGCTCATAGCAGAAGAGCCTGATGTGGGGCTCGATCCCATAACGCTGGGATCACGCCCTGAGCCAAAGGCAGACACTTAACCACTGAGCCACCCAGGCGCCCCATACCTTAGTTCTTATGTTTAACTGATTTGATGGTAAAATCACATGGAGAAATATTATCTACTCCTCAATAAGACGTTTATCTAAGTGAGAGGCAGAGTCTCTACCACCTTCTTCACCGTGCAGTTAAAAGGGGCTATTGACCATCCCTAGGGAGGTAAATATGTGAAAATTACCAAAAATTAATGTTTTTGTTTTATAAGTGTGTTCAATTAAATTTCATTAAATGAAAATTCAATCACCAAGGCAGAACTTCACATAAATGGAGACTTCAGTTAGAAAGCGTGAGTGGCTACAATTTGCAATTTGGTTCTGTTTGTAAACACAGTTTAGGAATCATTGTTCAGACATGCGGGCTATGGTTCCAGTTTGTCTCAATCTTGTGTGTACTCTGGCACGCAACCTAATGCTTCTTTATACCTTTGTTTCTCTATTTGTACAGGAGAGAACATTACCACTAAATGAAATGTGTATAGTGCTTTGGGACACCTGCACAAATTGTGCTGTTTCAAACTGATATTAAGATGGTATTTGTTTAATCTACTGCAAAATCAGATTAATACTTTCTTTAATGCTAGTTGGTAGTGTTTACTAAAGTGTGTTTGTTTCATTAAACATTAGCTCTTCAGGATTAGATGTTATATGAAACGGCCTACCTTTGTTAAGTTTATGAAACCCTAAGGTAAACAAAGTTAAATAAAGGCCTTTGCTACAGGACTTCTCAGAGCCTTTAATATGCTGATGAGCATTATGAATCTCCTAGAGGGGTACGGTTTGTGGTATTTCCCAAACTTATTTAACAATAGCATTTTTTTGAGCTTTTCTTTTAAGGTCAGAGGAAGGCTTTTGTGAAATGCTTGGCAGAAGGATAAGCACCATTAATAACTATAGTCCAAAAATCTTAAAGAGGAAGCACTGTGTTGAAAATCAGCTCTGGGACCCCTGGATGGCTCAGTCTGTTAAGCGTCTGACTCTTGATTTCCACTGAGGTCATGATCTCAGGGTCCTGGGATGGAGCCCCACACCCAGCCCCACTTTTATCTCCACGCTCAGCAGGTAGTCTGCTCAAGAATTCTCTCTCCTTCTTCCTCTGCTCCTCCCCCTGTTCCCAGCTCTCTCTCTCTCTCAAATAAATAAGTAAATAGGTAAATAAGTAAGTAAATAAATAAATAAATTAGCAGCTTTGTTTGTTTGTTTGTTTTGCTTTTTTAACATTATAATTGAAGCTGCCTTGGTTGACCTGCACTAAACTCATCACTCTGTAAAATATACTGGCTGGACCATGTTGAACTGCTGGTTTTGTAGGTCAGAAAATGATGGCATACCAACCTGTTCATGTGTTTCTACCTAACATCCATGTCCCTGGCAGACTGAACCCTTGGAACTAGCAGGCTAAATTCTAGCGTGCCTACAGATTTCCATTCCCACCAGTTGAATTATATGTTGACCAGGATCAGTTGCATTTGTTCCCAAACATTTTATGACCATTGTGTTAGTTCTTGTAATTGCATAATTTAACTAGATATTATGTAAGCCCATAGAATATAAACATGAGTATGAAAAGAAAGTTGTTGATTCTACGACAACTAGGTTGAATGCTTCGTCAAGACTCATTATGGTGAGATTTAAGAATTGCTGTTAAATGAGATCAGGGTGAGCTGTTCTAAAAGTTTGGGGGGGGGGAGTGGAATCTTAAAATTGTGATGTCTATACCGCATTTTAACTGACCTTCAGTGCTCAGGGTACACTGAAGATACTGAAATTGGAAATTCAGGATGCTAGATTGTGGGTGTGGCTAATGGGAAGACAGAATCAGAATTCCTATCAGAAGACCTATAGTCAAGAAATGGTTTTGATCCTATGTCAAAAGATTGATGAATATAGAGGGATGATGTCCAAATATTTTAACAACCAGGATCTTGACCCTGACCAATCAGAACAAATGCCTGTCCAGCAGAAAGGATACTCAAATGATTGCACAGTTGCACCAGTGCATGCTGGCTGAATGTCAGCTATGTCTACACATGTTTCCGGTTAAAATATGACAATTTGGGGGCATCTGGCTGGCTCAGTTGGAAAAGCATGTGACCCTTGATCTCAGGGTTGTGAGTTCAAGCCCCACATTAGGTGTAGAGATCACTTAAAAATAAATAAATAAATAAATAAATAAATAAATAAACAGACTTGAAAAAACATTTTGATACCTTACATCATTTTTAAAACAAATTCTTGTTTTAGACAAATGTTTTGATTATCTCCCAAACGCTACTTCTGGTCACCTCAGAAGACTTCTCTTGAGTTCCCACTACTACCAGCAACAATGAGGGGACCTAGCATAATATGACTAGAAGGTACTTTCCACAGGTGTTATCCCCTTTAGTAATCAGGAACTGAAGTAAAGAAGGTTGGCTCCTTCCTGTAAGCAAATGTCCTGGAAGAAACCCCTTTGAAGCTACCACAAAGCAGGTGGGGGTTATAGAAATCACAGTTTAATTATATAAATAGATTTCTTGTTGATGAATCATTTGGTGAAAGGAAAAGACACAAAGAGAATGGGAGGGGAGTAAAGAGCTGGAACCTGGACTCCAGATTTGGGCAGAATAATCAAATACCGGCTGCCAGAAGATGGCTCCTGACCAAGATGAGTCCTCAGCTGGGGAAAACTGAGGGAAACCGAGGGATATGGTGCTGAGTATGAGACGGCCCTGATGTTTTTTACATTCTAATCGTTGTTGACCCACAGGAGTATATGGAAGGCTATCTAGCTGTCTCAGAATCACTACTCCTCAGGTTCACCTGTACAGTAAGAAACTCAGAAATCAGGAATAAGTCAATATAAAGGAGAAAAATATCATACTAAATTCTGACTCTCAAATGACAAAAACATAAGGTCTATCCACAATTGTCACTTTTTTCATTGATTTTTTTTATTTGAGTGTAGTTAAAACAGAATGTTATATTAGTTTCAGGTCGACAACAGCGATTTGACAAATTTTGACATTACCTTATGCTCGCCGCAAATGTAGCTGCCATCTGTCCCCACACAGCGCTATTACAATACCATCGACTCTACTCCTTGCGCTGTACCTTTTAGTCCTGCGATTTATTCATCCCGTAACTGGAAGCCTGTGTCTGTCACTCCCCTTTACCTATTTTGGGCATCTCTCCATCCTCCATCCCTCTGGCAACCATCAGTTTGTTCTCTGTGTTTACAGGTCTGATTCTGTGTTTTGTTTGTTTATTCATTTGGTTTTTTTTGTTTTTTTTTTTAGATTTCACATATGATTGAAATCATACGGTATTTGTCTTTCTCAATCTGACTTTTTCATTTAACATAATACCCTATAGGTCCATCCATGTTGTTGCAAATGGCACAATCTCATCCTTTTTTATGGCTGTGTAATATATCATGGGACATGTATACACAAACACACACACACACACACATATAATATCTTCTTTATCCATTCACCTGTCGATGGACTCAAGGCTGCTTCCATATCTTGGCTATTATAAATAATGCTGCAGTGAACATAGGGCTGCATATATCCTTTCAAATTAGTGTTTTTGTTTTCTTTGGGTAAATACCCACTGGTGAAATTACTGGATCATATGGCACTTCTGTTTTTAATTTTTTGAGCAACCTTCGCACTATTTTCCGCAGTGACTGCACCGATTTACATTCCCACCAGCAGTGTACAAGGGGTCCTTTTTCATCACATCCTCACCAACACACAACTGTCAGTTTTTAAGTAGCTGGAAATAATATAGTGGAGAGTAATTCCAGTGTTCTTTGAGGCAGTCAAATAATCATAATTTTTTTAAAAAATTTCACTCCTTTGAAATTAGTCATCTCTTCTTTTGAAATATCAGTTACTGGGAATCTATAGCTAGGGAAAGTCTGTAGTCAGAAGCTACTGTTGCCACCTGGCAGTGGCTACCGGCTTCGCAGCCTAGCACCGAGCTGTGTACCGGAATCACCTGGGAGCTTTAGCAAAGTCCTGATGCTAGAAAAGTACCTGATTTAGAAAAACACCTGATCTGTGATAGCGCCGAAGCACTGGATTTTACAAGCTTCCCACCTCAGGTGTGCCTACGGACCAGTTATGTTCACGTTACCTGGGAACCTGCTAGAAATGCTGGAAATCAAGTCCCATCCTGGACCTGTAGGGAATCAGGGTCTGCATTTTAATAAGACTTCACGTGCTGGGGCACCTGGGTGGCGCAGTCCTTAGGTGTCTGCCTTCGGCTCAGGGCGTGATCCCGGCATTCTGGGATCGAGCCTCACATCAGGCTCTTCCGCTGGGAGCCTGCTTCTTCCTCTCCCACTCCCCTTGCTTGTGTTCCGTCTTTCGAAGGCTGTCTCTCCCTCTTCAAATAAATAAAAATAAAATATTAAAAAAAAAAAAGACTTCACGTGAATCATAAGTACGTTAAAGTTGGAAAATCTAGAAAACTGTTTCTCAAAGTATCTTCAGAGAACTTACATTAAAATTTCCTGAGGCTTTTTTTAATAAGAAAATACAGTTGTGGTGGTGGTGGTGGTGGTGGTTGTGGCTGTGGTTGTTGCCAATACTTAGCTCCTGAATGAGGATTTCTGGGGGACTGAGAGGGTAGGGGGTGGGGGTTGGTGGGAGGAATCAACAGTTTAGCAACCACACAGTGAATCTTACGAGCATCTACACCGAGAACAGCCTGTGGGGGAAATAGGCAAGGCCGGTAGAAAGGTAGAAAGCCTCAGCCGTAAGATGAGTAAGGTCTGAGGATCTAATGCAGAACAGGGAGGCTGTAGCTGATAACGCTCTGTCATCGTATAACTGAAATTGGCTGAGGGAATAGAAATTAAATGCTGTCAACAAAGAAAAAGGGTAAATACGTGACGTGACTGACGTGTTAATTAATTCTGTGCGGGAATTCTTCTATAATGTACGCATATACCAAATCATCACATTGTACGTTTTCAATATCTTGCCATTTATTTGTCAATTATACCTCAATAAATGGGAAAAAAATAAGTTGAGAACCACTGTTGTAAAGAATGTGTCTTAGGACTCATTCTGCAATTGCTAGGGTCCTGGACCTGAAAGGCTGTGGGAGGGGTGGGGATGGAGGCTAGGGCTGCTGTGTTAGCAGGCCCAGGCGCTCAGTCCCGAAGCCGCACACTCTGCTCCCTGAGTCAGAGTCATACCGACTATAAAGAAGATGCTCAGACCATCATTTCTGGGGCAATTTGTGTCCACATTTTTTAGGAACAAGTCAGATTTCAGGGTATAATCTGAGATTCCCACCTTTCCTCAAGTGCCGACAGTTAACTGAAGTTTGGGACCTGTTCGAGTGTTTTTGTTTTTCATCACAATTTAAAATAACCATTCTCAGAAATGCAGCTTATTGACAGGGACCTAAGAACCTCTTGTAGACACGATTGACACAAACTTGTCTAAACATTTTTTTCTGCTCATATCCTGATTAAGCAAGCTTGGGCTATGTTTCCAAATACAGGACTACCCTTCTCTGGTAGCTTCTCTCAGACCACCACAAAGGCAGCACGACTCAGCCCACAACCCCGGCAGAGAGCAAGTCTATGCAGTACAAGTCTTAAATAGCATGGTGTTGCCTTTTCATGTGGGTGTTGATATTGCTCCCCAAATTCAGAACAACAACCAAATTCCACCGCAGCCTCTATTTATTCTAGTAACATCAGTTCATGGTCATGATCATGGGTCTAGGCAGGACTTTCTGTTTTCATTTTTGTATTAGTTGGCTAGAGTTGCCGTAACCAAGTACTACAATTTGGTGGCTTAAAGCAACAGAAATTTATTGTCTCGCAATTCTGGAAGGCTAGCAATCTGTGATCAAGGTGTCAGCTGTGCCATGCTTTCTCTAAAGGTTCTAGGTGAAGATCCTTCTTTTGTCCCTCCCTGGCTTCTGGAGGTTGTCGATAATCCTTGGCGCTCCTTGTCTATGGGTACGTCACTCCAGTCCGTCCCCATTGTCACGTGGCATTCTCCCGGTGTATCTCCACACTGTGTTCCCTCTGTGCAGCTCCATCTCTGTATCCCTCCTCTTCTTAAAAGGACATCAGTCACAATGGACTAAGGGCTCCACCATAATTCAGTATGACCTCATCTTACATCTGTAACAATCCCATTTCCAAATAAAGCCACATATTGAGGTTCTGAGAAGGACATGAATTTAGAGGGGGTGCTATTCAACCCCATAGAGTTTTGATGTAATTTCATTATTTATTATTTATTTTCTCTTTTATCTTCCCTCCCGTTCTTGTCCATCCCTACTGATAGCAATTTCTAGTTATGTTTAACATATGTCCCTCCATTCCATTTTCCTTCTTTACTTAGATAAACATGCATCTTTGAAAATTTAGTGTTATTAAATGTACATAAATGTTGTTTTAAAATGGAAATAAATGGTTTAGTGCTATAAACTTCATTCTGTTTCATACTTATGTCATTCTGTATTTTATTTTTGTAATCTCCTATGTTGATATGTGTCCATTTAGTATATTTCTTCTCACTGCTATATATTCCATCAGGAACTATGACTTTTCCATGTAGAATCAGTTAAAAATTAGTAATATTATATACTCAGAAAGTATTTTTAGCTGCACAATAGATTGAATGGGATTTTTTAAAAACAATTGTATAGTAGAAAATAAAATTTTCTATGAGAAAAAAGGTAAAAATAGAGTATGAGAGGTGTGTGTGTGTAGGTATAGGCTGTGGTATTAACTAGGAAAGACAGAGTAGGCCTCATTGAGATGAGACCAAAGAAAAGAGTTAAAGGAGATAAGGGAGTTAGCCAAGAAGGTATCTGGGGATGGAACATTTTAGGTGGAAGAAACAACTAAGGGCTCCAAGACAAAAGTGTATGTGTGTGTATCATATATAAGTGTGTGTGTATATATATATATATATATATGGCAAGAGTCATTTATATATATATATATACACACACACATATATACACACACACACATATATAGTCATTTAACATAGCTTAACCCACAAATAATTGTGATTTATTGGAGGTAGTGTTAGGGATATAAAGGGCATGCAGAATGACAACATGGAAAAATAAAACTTCCAAGTGTCTCAGTAATAACAATAAGGGTTTTTTAAAATTTTATTTTAATTCCAGTATAATTAACGTACAGTGTAATATTAGTTTCAGGTGTACAATGTAGTGATTCAACAATTCTATATATTACCCAGTGCTCATCACGTTTATTAGTTCTATCAGATTTCTGGTGGTCTTTCAGGTTTTCTATATATAGTATCATGTCATCTGCAAATAGTAAAAGTTTTACTTCTTCCTTATCAATTTGGATGCTTTTATTTCTTTTTCTTGTCTGATTGCTGTGGCTAGAACTTCCAGTACTATGTTGAATAAAAGTGGTGAGAGTTTAGGGGAAAATTTGTTCTCGACCTTTGGGGAAAAGCTCTCAGTTTTTCACCATTGAGTATGGTGTTCGCTGTGGGTTTTTCATATATGGCCTTTATTATGTTGAGGTATGTCCCCTCTAGACCTACTTTGTTGAGAGTTTTTAACATGAATGAATGTTGCACTTTGTCAGATGTTTTTTCTGCATCTATTGAAATGATCATAAGGTTTTTATCCTTTCTCTTGTTAATGTGACGTATCATACTGATTGATTTACGAATACTGATCCATCCTTGCATCCCAGGAATAAATCTCACTTGATTATGGTGAATGGTTTCTTTAATGTATTGTTGGATTCCATTTGGTAATATTTTGTTAAGGATTTTTATATCTGTGTTCATTGGAAATATTGGCCTGTAGGTCTCTTTATTCTTAGTGTCTTTATCTGGTTTTGATATCAGGGTGGTGCTGGCCTCATAAAATGAATTTGGAATCTTTTATTCCTTTTCTATTTTTTGGACTAGTTTGAGAAAAATTGGTATTAACTCTTCTTTAAATCTTTGGTAGAATTCACCTGTGAAGCTGTCTGATCCTGCAGTTATGTTTCTTGGGAGTTTTTTGATTATAGATTCAATTTCATTGCTGATTATTTGTTCAAATTTTGTTTCTTCCTGATTCAGTTTTGGGAGGTTATGTTTCTAGGAATTTTTCCTTTTCTTCTAGGTTGTCCAATTTGTTGGCATATAATTTTTCATATTCTCTTATAATCCTCTGTATTTCTGTGTTGTTGGTTGTTATTATCCTCTTTCATTTCTGATTTTGTTTGAGTCCTCTCTTTTTGTTGTGTTTTGTTTTGGTTTAGTTTGGTTTGGTTAGTCTGGATAAAAGTTTATCAATTTTATTGATCTTTTCAATGAACCAGCTCTTATACTTAACTGTACTGCTTTTGTGCTTTCTACTTTTCTTACTCCTGCTTATGGTCTTTCCTTTGCACTCACAGAGTCCCCTTTAATATTCCTTATGAGGCTTGTTTAGTGGTGATAAATTCCTTTAACTTTTGTTTGCCTGGGAAGCTCTTCATCTCTCCCTCTATTCTGAATGATAGCCTTGATGGATAGAGTATTCTTGGTTGCATCAGCACTTTGGATATATCATGCCACTTTCTCTGGCCTGCAAAATTTCTGCTGAAAAATCAGCTGATAGTTTTATGGGGTTTCCCTTGTTTGTATCTGTTTTCTTTTCTCTTGTTACTTTAAAATTCTCTCTTTATCACTATTTTTGCCATTTTAATTATTATGTGTCTTGTTGTGGACCTCCTTGGGTTTTGTTGGGGGCTTTTTGTGCTTCCTGGATATGGATTTCTGTTTTCTTCCCCAGATTTAGGAAGTTTTCAGCGATTATTTCTTGAAGTAAATTTTCTGCCCCCATTTCTCTCTCTTATCCATCTGGGATCCCTGTAATGTGAATGCTATTATGGTTGATGGTGTTGCCGAGTTCCCTTAACCTATTTTAATTTTTTATTATTCTCTTTTCTTTCTCCTGTTCAGCTTGATTGCTTTCAAGTACTCTGTCCTCCAGGTTGCTGATCCATTCTTCTGCTTTCTCTAGTCTACTATTTATTCCCTTTAATGCATTTTTTATTTCAGATACTGAGTTCTTCATCTCTGATCGGTTCTTTTTTATGTTTCCTATTTATTTATTTATTGGGGGGACTCCCTGAGGTGCTCCACTCTTTTCTGAAGTCCAGTGAGTGCAGGCATATTACTTGTCTCTATTTCATTTAGCTCTCCTGCTGTAATTTTTCCCCTTTCATTCATTTGGAACACACTCCACTATCTCCTCATTTTGTCTAACTCTGTGTGTCTGTTTCTTTGTGTTAAGGAAGTCAGCTATGTCTTTTGCTCTTGAAAGTAGTGGCCTTATGAAGAAGAGGTCCTGTAGTGCCCTGCAATTCAATGTCCCCTGTTCACTAGAACCTGGCAATTCAGGGGTGTCTCCTATGTGTGTTGTGTGTGTCCTACTGTTGTGGCTGAGCCACCTTTGTCTTCAGTCTGTCATCTGCAGTGGTTCTATTCTTTGCCTGTGGTGGGCAGTTTGGTCCTTGTGTTAGCCTGGGGACTTCTTGGGCTTAAGTTGAGTCAGACAAGGCATTTGTCAGAGATGTGGTAGCATTGAACTTTAGGGTGCTCCCCCTGTGTTGTCCCATGAGAAGCTTTTGTTGGTAGGGGGGCCTGCAGTCAGACCAGTCGTCTGCTCCCAGCCCAATGCTGGGACCTCAGTCAGACTAGTGTGTGTGGTTATCTTCCCCTCTCCCCGGGGCTGGAGTCACTCTGGAGTGGTGCTGGCCCTATCAGGGCTGCTTGCACAGTACTAGGTTTGTGGCACCACTTTGGATGGACTCCTGTCAAGGGTATGTTGGGGGGTGGGGGTCCACAGGAGAATGTGGGGGCAGAGTAAGGTCTATGCTGAGGCCACTGGGTTGGAAAGGGTGAATCCAAAGAAGTGTGGGGGTGCAGCGTACACTGTTAGCTAGCCAGAGAATGTTCCTGTTGTGCTGGTTCCCACAGGTGTCTGTGTATCTAACCTGGATGGGAGAGTTGGGAAATGGTACCTGCCAGCTCTTTTGTTGTGGGAGAAGTCTCCCAAAGATCCCTGACATTCCAGCACATGCTCTGAGATTGTAAACAAATCTCCTTCCTGTATACCCCAGGCGTTTTTCAAACTGCAGCCTCTGTTCTGTATCTCTGTGGGGCTGTTTGTTGTGCTGTCTCTTTAAGTGAAGGGACTCAGTTTCTTATTGCCCTCTGGCTCTCTCAGAGCTTGCTGGTTTTTAACATTCCAGGTGCTAAGCACCACTGATGGTAGAAATCACAAAGCCAGGCCTCTCTGGTTTTCAAAGCCAAATATTATGCGGATTCATCTTCCCAGTGTGGGTTCCCTGTGCCTAGGGTGCCTGGTGTAGGGGTTTGTCCCTTCCTCTCTTCAAATCCATGGTTTCCCTAGTTCCTGTGGATAGTCCTGCAGGTCCCTTTAGCTCGTGACTGTGTCTCTGCCCTTCCTACCCTCCTCGATGTGGCCTCTTCTTTACATTTCGCTGTGGAGCATCTGTTCTGCAGTCTCCAGGTCATTTTCTGGGTTATTTATACTGATGTGGATGTTACCCAGGTGTATCCGTGGGACAAGGTGAGCCAAGGATTCTCCTACTCTGCCATCTTCCCTTGAAGTTCAGAAGATTTTTTGTTTGTTTGTTTGTTTGTTTGTTTGTTTTTAATATAGAATTGTGGCTATGATATCCAGCTTGAAGGGAAGTCTGCATTAACAAACAAATCTTCAGTCTCAGTGGCTTACTGCAAAAACAAAGAAACAAACAAACCAATTCTTCATACAAAGGACATGCTTCCGGCTCTCCAGGATGTTTCACTTTCAAATCTCAGGGGTTGAGGCTGTTTCCATTTTATGTCTCTGCCATCTTGATATGGAACTTTCAGGAACTTTCCAGGGCAAGGAAAAAGAGAGTACTGGAAAACTCTCTATTCTTTTATCCTTTGGCTGGTAAGTGGCTCATGTCACTTATGCTTAAGTATGTCAGCCAGAATTAGTTGCGTGTCCCAACGTAACTGTGAGGGATGCTGAGAAATATAGTCTTTCTTTGTACTTAGGAGAAGGAAAAGGGATGGGGCCTAGGGAAAAAATAGCATTTTCTCTGATATAGAGAAATAAGTCAAGCTGTATTTGAGTTCATGGCATTGTCAGCCATGTTAACCTTGAGGTATGTCTTGAATGGAGGCAATTTTAACCGCCTTTAAAGGGATAGGTTTTGATAGTAAGTGGGTGTTTTTGTTTGTTTGCTTGCTTTACTTTGATTTGATTTTTAATTTTCTAGGTTTCTTGCATTCTTTTCTCCTGTGATTCTAGTAATGCCTTTGGCCCCTCATGGTCATTTTCCCTCCTCCCAAAGGTACTGAGCACGTAATACACAACAGATGCACCAACTTATTGAACTAAGGAATCAAAACTTTCAACTCAATAGGCCCTGACACTTGTTAATTTTGTTAAAGATTTAATGAGAAGGAGATAAAAGAATAAATGAGTAGAATTTCAACTAATAACTAACAACTTAATTTATCTGTCTTTCATCCTCCCCCAACTAGCCATAATTAAGTGTTGATGATGTCACATCTATAATAATACCTCTATTTGTAGCTCCCTTTCAAGTTTGCAAAGCCTGCTACATCTATTATTTCACTGTAGCCTCACACCATACAAGGTGCAGTAAGGCAGGTGTTATCCCCATTTTGCAGATTAGGAAATTCGAATTCTATGATGTTAAGTGAGCTGCCTAAGGTCTGCAACCAGTAATGATGTTGTCACTTGGACCAGATTGCCTAACTTCCTGTCCTATGTTCCCCGCAACACCCCCCCCCCCCGCCACCAGAACANCCACCAGAACATAGAGCCTCTCTACAAACACAAATCATCCATAGAGGCAAGATAATAAAGTCTACTTTTTAACCTTTAACACAAAGAAATCCAAGCTGGTTATAATGTAGTGAAAGCATAACTTTCAAAAATTTCACCCCAACGCATGCAGTTTTATAAACTATTCTGGAAGCAATGGAGGCTTAACTGTGCAGAGGTATGTACACAGGGACAGGAAAGTTTTTCGGTAAAGGGCCAGATAGGGAATGCTTTAGTCTTACAGCCATATGGTCTCTGTTGCATACTCTGTTATTTTTTAATATTTTTAAAATGTAAAAATCATTTTAGTTCACAGGCTGTTCAAAAGAGGCTGTGGGTTGGATTTGTCCCACAGGCCCTGAGTGTTTAGGGGGCTGTTTGTCTGTAAACTGTAAGCTGACAATGACTGTGAAACTGGCTTCTTGTTGTTGGGCCTGCAGGCATTCAGCCTGCCTTGCATTGCATGCTTGTTAATTTTCTTTAGGGTCACAAATGACCCACTTTCAGGTGAGATATGCAACACTTTGTCTCTGAATTTCTTACCCTGCCCATTGACATGCAGTGTCTTCCTTCCTTCCTATCTTTTGAGCAGCTCCACTTGCCATTGGGATCCATGACTCATGATGCTCCCTTTCTTTTTTAGAGAGCTAAACTTCTGCTGCCTGTTTGCTCAGGTTGGGCCTCTCCAAAGTACCCTTCCACCTCATTTTCTAAAAGTGTCCCTCTTTCTATCCTCTTTATCATCTCTTGGCAAAACCTATGAAGCTGGAAGCTGGGATATCTAGGAGTCGCTCAAAGGAACTGAATATAGTACAAGTGATCAGAGAGCCTCCCCCAGCCTCATTTCTGTCTTTCCCCCTGGAGGTGTGGCAGTAGCAGAGGGCAAGAGCAGTGCTACAATTTTTGGAGGTTACGAATCTCAGGAAAATGAGGCATGCCTATCAGAGATGCATGAATTGCACTAATGCTCAAATGCTCTATGATGGAAACCAATCACTTCTTTATAAGTTTCTCCTATGATTTTTTTTTTATTTTGGCTATTTTTTTCCTAGGCAGAAGGTGCTTTGTTCATCAAACAGACGTTTGCAATCTGCTACAAGTCTGGCACTGTATTAGTTGCCAGGGCACAAAGAGAATTGGTATGTGGTATCTGCTTAAGGAGCTTACGTCTTTGAAGGAGGTAGATGCGTACGTGGGCTGTGAAGATAGAGAATAGTACAAATATAGAGCTTTGTACAGGGTACCATGGGGGCATGGAAGACATTCTTAATTCTTCAGGGGGCAGGGACAGCTAGGAAAGAGTCAGAAAGGAAGTCATGTCTGAGCTGAGTAAAAGAGAGAATGAGAAAAATGATCAAGATGGAGGGGATAACATGTCACAGAGGTGTGGCAGAGAATGGTGTGATTGGGAAGTATCCGGTGCATAATGTGACTTGCACGTGTGGTGTCTAGGAAGGAGGAGTGCATAGTGAGCTACAAATGTAGAAATGTGCCAGGATGAACTCCATGCCGAAGTGTAAAGTTTGTTGGTTGACCTGAAGGCAGGGGTGAGCAAGCATGGTGGCACAGTGGCTCTATCAGGTTTGTGTTTTTGAAAGATCTCTTGGGCAGGGATGTGAAAGTTAGACTAAGAAACCTAGGACTGCAGCAGGACATTATTCCATTTGTCCAGCAAGAGCGGTAAATATCAGAGCTCAAGCAAAAGGGAACAAGTTCAAGATGATTGGGAAACAACAGCACTTGGACACTGATTATGAGTATGAAATAAGGAAAGTCCAGAACAATCTCTAGATTAATGGCTTGGCAGTTGAGAAACGATGTTGTAATCCAACAACATTGGAAACACTGAATGAGGAGTGAAGAGGAAATTAGAAGACCAAATGATTCATTCCATTTTAGGCTGTAAGATGTGAAAATCCTCTGGGATGTCCAAATGAAGATGTTCAGCATACAGTAGGAAAAACTTGTTTGAAGGTCAGCAACAGTGACTCAGCTGGAGATATTTGGGAAACATTGGTACCTAGTCTTTGGATTTAGATCTGATTGTCCACGCAGGAATTGGAGCTTGGAAGTAAACAGGAGCAAGGACAAAGCCCCAAGGAGCCCCAACTTTGTCAGCTGCAAGAAGAGCCTGCAGTGGAAATAGAAGATCAAGAAGGAATGGACAGAGAGAGAGGGAGGAATATAAATGGAACTGTGTGCTGTTATGGAAAGCAGAATGGAAAAGAGTTTGAGTTTTGTGGGATAACTTAAAAAAAATTGATTTTATGTAGAAAACAGGAGGTCACTAATTAAAAACAATTCAAGAGAGTAGTGGAAATACAAGCTGGGTTGGAGTGACTCGACTAGTGAATAATTAAAGGAGATAATGTAAATATTAGATGTAAAGTCTGCAAAGACACTTTGTATTATTGTAAATACACAAATATACAGTCGACTTTTATTAATGTGTAGTCCTAGGCATAATCTCTAGATTTGAACTATCTTTTGAAATAATTAACCCATCAATATTTGATTTCAATGTCTCAGTGACAATAAAACTGTAGATAATAGAATCAATAGGTTCATAATAGAATCTACAACCACACTTACCCTCAATATTAACCCCCCTACAATTTTATTCACCTTCGGCAGGGAACACACTGACTGAAAAATACTCCTGTCCATTTGCTAAATAATTCCAGTTCCTAGAGGCCCTCTCAGGATTTTCGGCTTTTATATCCTACGTGCCCCCTTCCCCGCCCTGGATAGTTCATGGGCCTTTCTCTCTTGCCTGCAAGCAGACCTCAGACCCCTCTGTCACCAGTCACTTTGTTCCCTGGGATCTTCCCATCACTCCTGTCCAGAATTTGAGGAGCAGCAAACCACATCCTTAGCACTGCTTTCCTTGCTCTTTTCATAGGCTATTACATAGATCCTTGGTGATTTCAAGGGTTTGGGAATTTTCCTGCTAGTGACTAAAAAGAAATAAGCAAGATTTTTTTAAAAATGAGAATTTTTCAAAGCTTCCAAAGTCTCAGAGTTAAGATTTTTGGTTCACAAGTGAGGTGTTAACTGAGTCTTATCCTTCTATGCCTACTTTGGGACTTACTAAGTCACCTCTTTGATACCGCTTCTGATTCCATGTCCATGTTCTTCATGACCTTTCTACCAGGAGGACTTGAAGGTGACATCAAGACAGACCAGGAGGCCTCTCTTTGTAGTGCCCCTGAAAAGCCACAGGCTAAATGATCCCCATTCCACTGGCCTCAGCTCTAAAAGAAATGCTCACCCTTGTATATTACCTCGCAGCTGTTTCCCACATACAGCTGAAATACAAATCCTCATTCTAAAATACAAATATTCTCCATCTTTCCCAGTTCAATCTCATTTGTTCATTTGATAATCGTGTTTGTTTATGTTCTTATGTAAATCATTGGTGTAAATATAGACTAGAGCAGGACCAGGGAAAGAGTCCTGTGGCATGAAAAGTGGAAACCGTGTTTCCATGTTATAATCAGTCCACTAGCTAATGTTCTTTAGGAAGAGCCATTCAAAATCTATAGACCTACTTCATTGTTTTATAATTCAGTTTCTATTATATCATTGTGTTCATGAGGCATTATGAGAAGTGCCTTGCTGAACTTCGGATATACTGTTGAGAGAGAAAGGGGCAGTGGTTAAGAGTTTGGATCTGGAGCCAGATATGCTGGGTTTGAATCCTAGCTTTGAGACCTTGTGTGAATTACTTAACCTCTCTGAGCTTCAGATTTCTTGTCTATAAAATGATAATACTAATATCTTATAGAATTTTCTCATAAGATTTTCATGAGGATTAGATAAAATAATACACATAAAGCACTTAACAGTACTTGACAGATAGCAAGTGTCCAATAAACGTTAGCTTTTTTTAAATAATATTTTTTATTATATTATGTTAGTCACCATACAGTACATCCCCGGTGTCCGATGTAAAGTTCAATGATTCATTAGTTGGGTATAACACCCAGTGTACCATGCAATACATGCCCTCCTTAATACCCACCACCAGCCTATCCCATTCCCCCACCCCTCTCCCCTCTGAAGCCCTCAGTTTGTTTCCCAGAGTCCATAGTCTCTCATGGTTCATTCCCCCTTCTGTTTTCCCCCTCCTTTCTTCTTCCCTTTCTTCTCCTACTGATCTTCCCACTTCTTATGTTCCATAAATGAGTGAAACCATATGATAATTGTCTTTCTCTGCTTGACTTATTTCACTTAGCATTATCTCCTCCAGTGCCGTCCATGTTGCAGCAAATGTTGAGAAATTGTTCTTTCTGATGGCTGAGTAATATTCCATTGTATATATGGACCACAGCTTCTTAATCCAGTCATCTGTTGAAGGGCATCTCGGCTCCTTCCACGATTTAGCTATTGTGGACAATGCTGCTATGAACATTGGGGTGCATATGGCCCTTTTCTTCACTACGTCTGTATCTTTGGGGTAAATACCCAGTAGTGCAATTGCTGGATCATAGGGTAGCTCAGACTTCATCAAGATAAAAAGCTTCTGCACAGCCAAGGAAATGTTAGCTTTTAAAAAAATGTATAATGGTAACTTTCAACTGGAGCAGGGGGAGAATACTGAATAATCATAATCTCCATGTGGGTGATGGGGACAGAGATAATATTGGAAAAATAATTCCAGTTGGTTTTTTTTTTTAAAGATTTTATTTATTTATTCAACAGAGATAGAGACAGCCAGCGAGAGAGGGAACACAAGCAGGGGGAGTGGGAGAGGAAGAAGCAGGCTCACAGCAGAAGAGCCTGATGTGGGGCTCGATCCCATAATGCTGGGATCACGCCCTGAGCCGAAGGCAGACGCTTAACTGCTGTACCACCCAGGTGCCCCTCCAGTTGTTTTTAACACACCACTCCTACATCTTGGTGAAGAACCAGTTGTATTTAGTTTTCCTCTTTTCAGGGCTATTGTTATTAAGAATGCAAAAAAAAAATCTGAATTAATCTGTTACAGTCTGAATTGTATCCCCCAGAATTCATTTGTTGAAGTCCTAGCCCTCAGTGCCCTAGAATGTGACTGTATTTGGAGATAGGATCTTTGAAGAGGTAATTAAATTAAAATGAGGTCATTAAGCTGGGCCCGAGCCCAATGTGACTGTTATCATTATAAGAAGAGGAAATTTGAGCACAGGCTCAGAGGAGAGACCATACGAAGACATAGGGAGGAGATAGGCCATCTATAAGGCAAGGAGAAAACTCTCAGAAGAAACCAACCATGCCAACACCTTGATCTCAGATTTCTTGTCTCCAGACTTGTGAGAAAATCTATTTCTGTTTAAGTCCCCCAGCGTATGGTAGTTTATTATGGCCGCCCTGGCAAACCAATACATGATGCAATTGATTCCACTCTGTGACTAGGGCATTCTTAAGGATTTCCAAGCTATTCTTTATAATCCTTTCTAGACTTATGTCTAGAAGCAATAGCTCAGTTTATGGCCCACTGTTTGCAAGATCTGCTTTCTTCATCCCTTTAAAGGTCGGGTATGTACATATACACAGCCTCCTAGCACCTCTCTTGTCTACCACACATCACCAGCACAAGCTCTTTTTGTATCTGGGATGTAATCTGCATGGGTAATGAGATCCAAGCTCATTGAGAGTAATTACATACACTCTTTTTATCCCTTAACCAGTCTCAGGCTTTAGTTAACCCTTCTGAAGTGTGTTGCCTCTTTTCAGCCAATCATGTTATCATGTTGATGATAAAAGCAAATTAGAACGTGGGCAAGCCCATCTTCTCTCTGTCAGCTTTCGCAAGCAGTGAGCTTATGAAATTCGTTTTTGTTCTGAATGTATTTAATTTTGCAGTCTGTTGAATTTTTGTTAGCTTTTTCTTAATCAGGGCTGTACTCTGCTTATCGTGTTATAACAGGTTACAGACACTCTTCAGTACTTTCTGGTCTGTCTCTCCTGTATCTTTAGTATGATGCAAGCACTAAACTCAGAGTCAAAACATTAGGGGCCATCTATTGCTTGTGACCTGGGTCAAGTTGCTAAATCTAAATTTCTTTATATATAAAATATAGTTTAAAAATACTCCATCTTATAAGGCAAGCCATCATAGAATTATGGTTAAATTATAAATATATGCAAAAGTACTTTGAAGTTATATATTTCAGATATATACTACACCTTATTGTTGTTATTACTATTATTATTAGGCATATTCTTTCATTTCTGAGTTCAAGAGATAATTATGAAACCCCATCAGTCTCTTAATTTAGTTTTCATTTTTATTTATTTTTGAAGGAAACAGTCTATAGGGCACACCTAATTTTGCGTAGTAAGGTGACAAGTTGCTTTCCCCTTTAACCTTCAGTGGAAGAAGAGAAGAAATCACTACCTTTGGCAGCAAGAAGCATCATTCACTTCTTGAGACCAAATGAGAGCTCTAGTTTGGTATAGAGGTTTATGTTTTCATGTTTTCATGGAAGTCATCATGGCACTGTGGAAAGAGGTCATTCTTTGGAGTCAGCCAGACCTAAAACCTGGCTCTGCAGCAACTAAAGTGTTTGGCTCAGATCAAGTCTCTGAACTTTGCCTCACTGAGTCTCCATTTCCATAGTGAAAAGTGGAAAGAATAAATAACTACGTCAGGGCTCAACTACAGAATGTGTATCTAGTGCCTGGTATATCGTGCAGGTTTCATAAATACCGATCTTCTTTGTTCTAATAGAATTTACATCACTTAATGTAAGTTATGTAAGTTCTATTATCTTCTCATCCTGATTTTTTATAATTTTTATTGAGCAAACTCCAAATCATAATCAATAAATATTTCTTGCTTATCCACTGTTTAGGGGACTGGGCTGCAAGGTAAAGAAACAAAGAGGGAAAGATATGCTCCCCTTTCTGCAAGGGGATTGTCATCTGACTGGAGAGGCAAAACACATCCAATAGACAGTGAGTGGCAGAACATGACCATTTTTAGACTCAGAATGAAATAATTTAATGGGGAAAATAGAAAGAAAAGACTTTAACGTGAAGGAATGAAAGATGAAACCATGCTAAATGTAAAATGCTATGCTATAATATCTAATGCTGTTATTCCAAAATTGCGAGTAGCTCAATATTTAGAGGAGAAGGCCATAAATAGAAAATCAATGCAATGAAAACAACAATTTATACATATTTTTATTCTTTTTTTCTTATATGTGAAATATGCTCTGAGATCTTATTATACTGGAACAAAATTAATTTCCTTTCAACAAGAACTTAAATATTCCATTTTATTGCACTATATAGAATGTTGGAAAGTTACTAAAGGCACAGCCTAAATTTAAAAACTTTGTTCCCTCTCATTTGAATTCAGTGTAGTAAATATGGGACATAATTACACTAACAGTCAATGGAAACTCAGTTCTGTTGACACAGCTACATTTCTGTAAACTCTTTCTCATTATTGAAGTTATTTATCCAGGGTCTAAAAAAAATAAGCCAGCTGATGAGTAAGACAGTACTTACTAAAACAAGAACCAAATAAACCTGCCTTGATCACATTCATGAGCTCATTCAATTGAACTATATTGTATGAAACCTGGAACACAATAGCACAAATCTCTGAATGTTGCGGGATAATCAGGGTAGAGAATTTATTGTGGGGGCGATTAAAAATTGCATCAGAGAAATAATGATCCTTCCTTTAATTACTTTCCTTTGTAGTGAACTTAGATCAATATCAACTGTTTGTTTTATTCAAGCTCCTTTATTTTTCTTTTTAAAAGAAGACATTGCGTGACTATGCAAGTACAAGAACTAAGAGAAACTCCTGAGCACTTGGCAGGCAAGGTAGAAAGCATGATAAAAGTTTCATATATTTGGTCCCTGCAAAGGAAGCCTTGTGCTGTGGCAAAAACTTCACAAGTCAACCCGAATGAGACTCAGAATAAGATCATCATCTTTTATCCGATTGTTACTGAAGGATGGTAAAAACATGATAAATATGAAAATGGAAAAGTTTGAGAGTTTGTCCGAATTGGTGTTTTTAAGTGAATTTTCTGAGTGTCCTCTGGAATGCAGCTATCCAGTGGAGTAGCCTAATTAATTGCCACTTTTAATCTTTCTCTGGGTTCTCATTGTTAGTACCAAGTGTTAATACGATTATTGTTGTTTTATTTTTTGCCAAGAAAAATTAGGAAATGGATATTAGCTTTTTAAAAACAAAGGATTCTCCAGAAGCAAACCCAAAGTTCCCGTCCCATGCCAAGTTGGAAAGAACCTATGGAAGTGAAAGAAAACATCCTTTGAGGGTGGCCTGTGTTGAGGGCATGTCTTGTGATTTGCGAGGGACATAGCACCTGGTTCCCAACACCGATGCCACAGACAAATAAAAGCGCATACTTCACTTGGGTGTGGTATCATACTAGGCAAGGGCTCCTTTAAATTAGATTCCTTTGAATGGGAAAATTTGTACATGACTTGGAAGACAAAACAGAAACAGTCTAGGTGTTTGTGCTAATGTTATAAGGAGAGAATTCCTCCCTGTCATGGTAATAAAAGTGTCACCTTCTTTATAGGATTGTGTCCCAGCACTGGAGGAGGCACTCTGTCACCCAGAGTGGTGAAAAAGTTTTTAAAAAAGTTACACTGCTATAGTCCTGGGTCATGCTGCCCCGTCTCATCCCAGCCAGGGGTAAATTTACATGGGGATTTATCTTGTGATTTTTGTGGCCTCACATTTTCCAGCCCATTGGTAGGTAGTATTGTAAAGAATTAAGAACGTAGGCTCTGGGGGCAGATAGTTTGGATGTGAGTCCTTCCTTTGCCGTTTACTGGCTGTGTGACTGAACCACTGTGAGCCTCAGTTTCCCCATCACTGTCTTTGTCATTATGTTGTTATGAAAATTAAATAAGATGATATACCAAAAGTGGTAGAATACTAACCAGTATGGGAAGTGCTCAGTAAGTGTAAGCGTGTAAGAAAGACTAAAAAATCATATTTCATTTAAATGCTCAGACAATGAAGTATTTTGTAAGTAATCAAGAATTAAATGGAAACTTCTCTTTGTCAAAATCCTTGTAAATATTACTCCAGTCCTTCTAGAAATGTACTCATGACATTTCCTAAGACTAATATAATAAAAATAATGTAATCACTGATGGTAATCTTGCAATACCTCAGGGCATCCTTCTAGACCCAACTGATCATTACAAAGAACTGAAAAAGGTGTGAGAATTTGGAATCAACAATCATTGACCCAAGTAATCCCCTTGAAGATTTTTAAAAATTTAATATATATTTTATGTAATATTGCCCACCCACAATGCAATTTGCCTTTAAAAGCAGAAAACAAGACACAAATCCAACTGGATGTTTCGTTAGTCGGTTATAGTTAACAGAAATTTCACTGTAATCTCAAATTGTTCAAACTTTCTTTCGTATTCACATCCTTTTAGGTACATTTCTCAAAAGCTGACATTTAAAGGTCTTATTTGTGTATAAATTCGTATACAAAGGATGGATATTTATAATGCACAGTCAAGATATAAGTATTCAGAAATTTACCATATTTGATAAATAAGAAAGAATAAAATTACATAAATTAAAGCTTCCACTCAAGAAGCTAAAAATGTAGGAACTAAACAAACCCAAAAGAAAACAGGAGAAAGGAGCTCATGACTATAAAAGCAGAAAATAATAAATTAGGAACTAGAAATAAATAGGATTTGTAAAAATCTAAGATCAGCTTCAGTAAAAAGTATAGAAAAAATCTGGCTGTTTAAATCAATAAAAACAGAAAAATTTGTTAATATACAACATAATAAGGAAGTTAATATAACTGTACACCTATAGGAGATTAAAACTTACACAAGAACACTAGCCACAATTCTTTGCTAATCTGTTTGAAAAAGGATGAAATAGATAATTTTTCCAGGAAATATATAAATTAAAAAACATAAACAGAGAGAACTTAAAACAGAAACAAAGGAACAGGTAACCAACAAAAGAAATCAACAAAATTGTCAGAGAATTGATTCTTTCCTGAACCTCCCCAGAGGTCTTATGATAAGCTGTTGAAAATTCTTTTTAGAATAGGCCAATGAAGCTATTACAGAGTACATAAAAGTATGGACATTGTAGTTCATTCATTAACGCGGCTAGCATAATCTGCTACCAAAACTTGACAAAGATAGCAGAAATAAGATTATAGGATACAAAAATCATAAATGAAAATCCATCAGGGCATAAAAAGATAGCACTTATTTTAGGAATATATAGGAAATACATTAGGAAATATATTAATATAATTTATCATATTGATAGGACAAAAACCTAATAAACAAATTTATTACAATAAATGTTAAAAATGCCTTTGATGAAATTAAACACTCTTTTTAAAAACTACAACCCCTCAGTAAACTAGAAATAGGAGGATGCTTATATAACGCAAAGCATATTTATCACAAATCAAGCCAACGTTATTATATGTATGGTGAAAATAAAAAAAGAAACTTACAATGTAATAATGTTTACTATTTTTCAGTATTATTCTGGAGGCTTATGTGAGGGAAAAAAGCAAGCAAAAGTAATAAGTATACCTCTTAGTTATACAAATTATTAATTACAGAGTATAAATTCACTACCTGGAAAACCCAAGAGAATTCACTGAAAACTACTAGATCTAATAACTGAGCTTAGAAAAGAGGTCAGTCCAATGTTCATAGCTGCATTGTCCACAATAGCCAAATCTTGGAAGGAGCCGAGATGCCCTTCAACAGATGACTGGATTAAGAAGCTGTGGTCCATATATACAATGGAATATTACTCAGCTATCAGAAAGAACGAATTCTCAACATTTGCTGCAACATGGACGGCACTGGAGGAGATAATGCTAAGTGAAATAAGTCAAGCAGAGAAAGACAATTATCATATGATTTCTCTCATCTATGGAACATAAGAACTAGGATGATCGGTAGGGGAAGAAAGGGATAAAGAAAAGGGGGGTAATCAGAAGGGGGAATGAAACATGAGAGACTATGGACTATGAGAAACAAACTGAAGACTTCAGAGGGGAGGGGGTGGGGGAATGGGATAGACTGGTGATGGGTAGTAAGGAGGGCACGTATTGCATGGTGCACTGGGTGTTATACGCAACTAATGAAGCATCAAACTTTACATCGGAATCTGGGGATGTACTGTATGGTGATTAACATAATATAATAAAATAAAATTAAAAAAATAAATAAATAAATAAATAAAAAAAGAAAAGAGGTCAGATACAAAATAAAGATAACACAGTGAATAATCAGTGGGCAGGCAATAAAACTGTGAGCACCCAAGATTTGCTAAATGTAGGAAAACATCAGTAGAAAAGCCAAATATAGTATGAAAAGAATGACCATCCATATTGGTTGAAAAATAGAAATTGAGATGACAACGAGTATTTTGTTTTCTAAATTAGCAAAGATCAGAATGTGATCATTATCTGTGCTGGTAAATGCAACAAAATAAGCATTCATATATCAATTGTAGGGATGCAAATAAATACAACTTGACTGGTGGGTAATTCTAAAATTTATTTCAAAATCCATAAAATAGGTATATTTTTGACATAGAAATACCCTTCTAGAAACCTGTCCTTTGTTTCAGCAAAGATGGTATTCTATCATTTTCTAGCTTTCACTCCCATTAAAAATCAGACATCATGCTATTGTTTTAATGTAGCTTTTTTAGAGCCTATGTTTCCTTTTTCTCTGGTAATCTCTACAATGTTTGGTTGGTTTTTGGCTATCAGTGGTTTTACTCTGCTGTGACTCAGTGTAGTTCCTTTATATTTTTCTGATCGAGGTTGTAGTGCTTCTTGAATCAGTGGCTAGGGGAGTTCTTATAGTTTTAGAAAATTTCACACAATTATAATGGTGCTGCTCAGCTTATGAGCCTTTTGGAAGACTTCTTCCTAAAAGAGAAAGTGGCCCAAACTTAGCTCCCCTTTTTGTTATCTTTTCGCACTTTTCAGCTGTCTGAGGTTTTTTCCCTCTACTCTTGGCTGCCTTCATAACCTTGAGCTCCAATTTTTGTCTCTCCAGCACCTTGATGCTTTTTTGCCAGTTAGTATCATATTTCTGCTCAGCTTCTCAGTTCTTAGACGTGCCCCAATTATAAACCAGCAAATGACCCAAAGGAAAAAGTAGAATGAAGTGTTGGGCTCAACTTCATGTGTTTCCTTTCCCTTTGGTATCTTTGATCCTTTAAAGTCTTTACTGTCTGCATTGGGAGCTTTCTGTTGCCTTCAAACAAATGTTTTTGGCTCTGTGTGTGTGTGTGTGTGTGTGTGTGTGTGTGTGTGCATTTTATTCAATTGTCTAATTGTTATTTGGGGGAGAGCTTGTCTGATAAAAACCAGTCATTTTTAGCAGGAAGGGATATCCTCTTTGGGACCATTCTTGACTCTTCTCTTTCTCACACACCCCACTGCTAATCTCTCAGCAAAACATGTTGGCTCAACCTTTGAAATATGCGCAGTCTCCCTACTTCTTACCATCTCCACTGCTACAATTCTAGTCCAAGCCACCTTCACATCTCACCCTATTACAGCAACAACCTCTTTACGACTGACCCTCTGTTTGAGCCCTTGCTTGCTGTCGTCTACTTTCTACACAGAAGACTGAATGACCTGTTGGAAACTTCAGTCACTTCTTGATGCAAAGCACTACAATGGTCGCTCCTTTCACTCAGAATAATTCCAAAGCTATTATTGCAGTCAACAGATTGTATTTTCCAAAGATGGCCGCATAATACATCTCCTGTCCACATGCTTTTATAGAGCCTTCTCATTCCCCCACCAGGAAATGAAGTCTACGTCCCTTCCCATTGAAGCTTTACAAACCTTTAAGGCTGACCTGACCAAGAAGTATATCTGCAGTGATGCTCTGTGACTTCAAAACTAGGTCATAAAAATGCCATGCATTTCTTCCTTATTCTCTTGGGAGGCTCACACTGGGAATGCAGCCAGCGCTCTGTGAGGAAGCCCAAGACACGTATGGAGAGATCATGAAGAGAAGAAATAAGGCACACGGGCCATAGCTCCAACTGTGCTCCCAGCCAGCACCAACGTGCCAGGCATGTGACTCGGCCATCGCTTACGTTGATGCTCCAGCCCCCCCACACTGAGCAGCACCGTTTGATGCCATGTGGAGCAAGGATTAGCCATTTTCATAAATCTCTGCCTAAACTGCACATTTGTGAGCAAAATAAATGATTACTGTTGTTTAAAGCCACTAGGTTTGAAGGTAGCTTGTTATGTAAAATACATAACCACTGTTGACGACCTACAAGACCCATCATGACAAGATTCCCCGTTATCTTGTTGACCTCAGTTCTACATTTCTCTCCTCTCTTCTCCTCTGACTTTCGTTGTCAAGCATTCCCTCAAGGCCCTCATGCTTGTTCTTATGTCTGCCTGGAATATTTTTCTCCCATTTATCCCCATGCTTTGCTCCCTCGCCTCCTTCATTTGAGCTCAAATATGACCTTATCAACGAGAACTTTTTCGGTTGCTTTGCTTTTCTTCATAGCATTTATCACCAACTTACATATTACATATATTTTACTTATTTGGATTAATCACCTGTCATTTCCTGTAAGAACATAAATTAAATGAAGGAACAGATTTTTCTGAGACGCAAGTGCTTAGAATGGGTAAGTAGTGGGGCGCCTGGGTGGCACGGCGGTTAAGCGTCTGCCTTCGGCTCAGGGCGTGATCCCGGCGTTATGGGATCGAGCCCCACATCAGGCTCCTTTGCTGTGAGCCTGCTTCTTCCTCTCCCACTCCCGCTGATTGTGTTCCCTCTCTGGCTGTCTCTATCTCTGTCGAATAAATAAATAAAATCTTAAAAAAAAAAAAAAAGAAGGGGTAAGTAGTAATATGTTTTGAACAAATAAATTTATTTTTAATTTTACTGTGATGACTATTTCAGTTACTCATCTCTTTTTGCTGTACATAGACTCATGAAATGAGTAGGTTACCTGTAGATACTGAGAATTCCTGAGAAAACTTGGTCTGCAAAATGTGTTCGCCACTCTTAAAGACAGTTCATCTGTTTTCTCAAATGTGTACATGACCTTAGGGTCCATTTACTTCTGTGTTCAGCCTGCCAGTTTCCCAAGACCAAACTGCATCTGCTTCAGTCTCAAAGTGGCCCAAGATCTTCCTTAAGATCTTTTCTGGCAACTCTCTTCTCTTCACTGGTGCTGGCCCTTCCTCCTTCCCGACCAGTCAAGTTCTAGGATAGCTTCAGTTTCTGTCTTTTAGGAAAATGTAGATTGCACAATTGTTCTTGCCTATGTCGTCTACTTTCCACCAGAGTCTATACTCCATGCCTCTAAAGTCGCCAGGGTGAAGGAAAACTGAAATCCTTCCCCATTGTTGCTTATATTCTCTCCCTCTATTTTCCATCTACGTTTTCTATCTGGGCCAGACTGTTTCTTCTGTTTCCAATGAATTTGAAAGTGCCTTTCTACCTGTTTAGCTCTAATCTGCCCTCTCTATCTTACAACCATATTTTATAGTCTTGTTACCATATGTCATCTGAATACATGAGCAACACTTTCAATTTCTCCCTTAAATATTGAGAAGTAAAAAACCAGTAGGAGGGGCGCCTGGGTGGCACAGCGGTTAAGCGTCTGCCTTCGGCTCAGGGCGTGATCCCGGCGTTGCGGGATCAAAAAAAAAAAAAAAAAAAACCAGTAGGAGTCATTTGATCGGATTAAGTACACTTCCATTCTATAGGTAACTCATTGATACAAAGGGAAAGGGAAAAGGGAAAACTTGCATGAAAAATGTCTGAATTGTTTTTATTTACTCTTAAAAATATTGGCCACAGGTGACAGACTATGAAGGTTACTGTCCCTGGAGCTTAAGAGTCAAAAGCATTGTAGACTCTAACCTCTCAAATCCTAGCATCATAGTCCAAAAGAGCTCTTGTTTCCTGTCTCTTTATTTTCCATAAGAGAGATGGACACAGGGATTTATTTTACTTAGGAGATTCTGAAATAGAAATAAAGAAACCTTCCAGATCTGATTGTGATTCTTTGCTTACTCTCTGATTAAGGCCCTCCAAAAAGAACATTGCTCTCGTCTCTAGATTTCCTTTTAAGTCAACTTGTCATTCTAAAACTAATCTATTGGGTCAAAAGATATTAAATAATAATAATAAAAAAAGATTATGGGAGACTTGCCAAGAGGTTAGACTGCCTATCAAGTGGCAATAATATTACTGTACTTAGTCTGAACCTATCATTTTCTTAGACAGTTATAATTGAAATTAACATTTGAAAAACATGTATCTGAAAAATGAATTTGGGAGCATGACTGACTTAATGTTTAAAATGTGTGAAGGTCAAGGATAGCAAAATGGATAAATTAGAAGGTATAGATCCAGTGTAATTGAAGAGTTGTGATTATACCAAAGAACAAAGATCAGAGACACAGAGAGTACTTCTAGCAGGTGAATTTCATACCTATTTAAACCTTAGAAATTAAATAAGACTCAGCATCTTATTTGAACACTCTTTTATATCACTCTTTTTTTTTTCCTCATTACTTTGGGGTTTCTTAAAAGATTGGGGAGACTGCTGCTCTTCTGCTTTGTTTTGGGAGTGATATTTTTAAAAAATTCTTTTACAAGTGCCAGCAATGTTCAAAATAAACCCTTCAAACTCAACAATTTTGCAGGGTTGTACTTCAAATGGAGAAGAAAAGGACTATTAACTGAAGTTCCGTTGATTTTCACACAAGGTTACAAGAGCAATGGCTTACCACTCACTCCCTTCTATGAACACACCACTCTTTCCTGACTCTATTCTCAAGGCTGAGAAGCTGTGGGCAGAGGCTCCGTATTGACTTAAGCTCTAACTTGGAATTTTTGAGGTTCCAACTCCACTAATTTTTTTATAAGAAAATTTACTTTTATCCCCCTAAGATGATAAATAGAAAATGTGGATTGACTTCCTTCTCTCAGGGTAAACTCACCCTAAAAGAGAGCTGCAGGGAGGAAGTCCCCTCTAGTGAACCTTATTGTGATGCTCTTAGTCACTCCCATTGGCTCCCACTTAGACCTCTCAGGGCAGCTCCTCCCCTCTGAGTGCGCTTCTTTGAGTAATGGTTGATAATAGTACTTCTCTTTAGCTCAGTTTTCTGTAGGGTAGGGTCATCAATGTTTCTCACTTCCTCATATACCAAGAACTTCCAGAACCCTCCGGGCGTATGACATCACCATACAAAGAGAGCCATCTTTACTCTATTCAGCCCATTGGGACCATATAGTTCTTACAAAGAATGTCCACAGTCTTATAAAGTTGCTTGGGGAAGCAAATCTACATGGAGCTGCAAGACATTGCACATTTAACAGCTTTTTAATAATCATTTATGATTCCTGGAGGCAGATTATAGATTCCCTAACTCTCTTTTAGCTTGGGGTGAGCTTTTATACTTGCCAAGAATCTCCCTTCAAGGGCAAGATAATGTAGAACTCTTCACTTCCTCCTAGAAGTGGTGGACCCCAGGTGACTAGAGTATTTGGCAAACAAGCCACATCCCTCTTCAGACATTCCTCTATAGGGCACAGGAACAACAAGTACCCAGAGCCTAAGAAAAATCACCAGGTATCCATAGTTCCACAGGAGAGGTATGCAAAATAAATGCTTTACATTCTATGATACAACCTTGTGCATACATACACATGTACTCTGTGACATTTACCTCTATCAGTGTGTGTGTGTGTGTGTGTGTGTGTGTGTGTAAATACATAGAAAATATTTACTATTCAAGTGTGTGTGTGTGTGTGTGTGTGTGTTGTGTTGTAAGTCCCTCAAAGCACCATGTACTCTTGCTCTCTTCCGCCATCATGGTTATAGCTAGATTCCAAAACTCAGTCTAAGGTTAATTCTGAGGTCTAAGGCACAAGCAGGATATGAAATATAGAATATGAGGACAGGAGGCAGAAGGGTCTATTAAAAAAACACTGGGCTGCGCTTTAAAAGAGGTTTAGTGTCTGCTGCGTTATGGATATAGTTCTGACTTTGATGATTCTGTTTGCTTATCTAGAAAATAGAAATGATGATATATATCCAGTGGGGTCACACATGTGCTCAAAATGCACTCCAATGTGTAGGGAAAATGCTTTCTATTTTTTCCTGTAACTGATCTGATTCCCTTCATAAGTTTCCACAATGCTAGGTAATGAAATATTATAGACCAAGCCAGTAAATGTTTCCTGATACAACAATTTAAACAATGTCATTAGATCAATTCTCAGTCTCATTCAGATAAAATTCATAGACTCTCTTTTTTTCTGAACTCTCCTCTGCTTCTTCCAAGGATGGTTTTTGGATACATAAGGAAATATGATTCAGGTGACCTTATGGTGGTAGGGAAGACAGAAGGTCCTCAGTTGCTCTGGGCTGTGCCTAGATTGGTCTGGGAGTGTCTGCTGTTGAGGTCTGCTGCTTGCACAACTTGTGGGCTGGTGTCTCAGTTTGATAGGGCTTGGCCATACTCTCCAAAGGCATGACTCCCCTTACCTCTTTTATGATACGGTTGTGACACTGAACTCTCCCTGTCAACTCTCTAGTTCTTGGATTTGGCACCAGTTTGCCCCCACAAGGGCCACTCCAACCAAAGTTATCCATCTCAACTCTCAGGTAACTGCAGTGAACCCCCACTCTGAGGACATATGGGAATTTTGAGTTCTGTATATTCCATTTGTGACTTGAGATTATCTTGTGCAAGCTCTCTCCCTACACACCGTACTATGCTGTGTCCCAAGATTGCAAAGACAGCCTTCAATATTATTTCCTCTAAGAATCATAAATAGGAAGCTTGACAGAAGCCCTCCTTTCCTGAGTGTTTTCTTCAGTGTATTTCAAGTGCTTTTTTCCTTACCCCTTGAACTTCAATCAAGAGAGGAGATAGGACAGTTTGACTTTCGCTCCGCTTCTTCTTGCGCTCTCTACTTTTCTTTTCTTACAATGTATGTACTAGCAGAGGAAGGAATACCTCCTTTCCTCCTGTAATGACAATTAAGCTTACTTAAACATATAGGCTCAAAACGATAGGAGCTACAAAAGATACTAATTAGCTAAAGTAATCTTGAGAAGGAAGAATAAAGCTGGAGGCATCACACTTACTGATTTCAAACTAGTTATAAAACTACAGAAATCAAAACTAGATGGTACTGGCATAAAAACAGACACAGAGACCAGTGGAACAGAACAGATAGTCCAGAAATAAACCTGTGCACATACAGTCAACTGATCTTTGACCAGGGTGCCAAAAATACACAAATGGGAAAGGATAGTTTTCCTCAATAAATGGTGTTGGGGAAATTAGATATCCATATGCAAAAGAATGGAATTGGATACTTACCATACACCATATGCAAAAAATGAACTCAAAATGGATTAAAGACTTGAATGTAAGACCTGAAACCACAAAACTCCTGGAAGAAAATATAGGAAAAAGCTCCTTGACATTGATCTTGACAGTGATTTTTTGGATGTGATACCAAAAGCACAGGTAACAAAAGCAAAAATAAGCAAGTGGGGCTACGTCAAACTAAGGAGTTTTGCACAGCAAAGGACACAATTAACAAAATGAAAAGGCAGCCTATGTAATGAGAGAAAACATTGGCAAACTACATATACAATAAGGGGGTAATATCCAACATATATGAGGAATTTATGTAACTCAATAGCCAAAAAACAGATAACCCAATTTTTAAAATGTGTAAAGGACTGAAAAGACTTTTTTTTTTTTAAAGATATACAAATGGCCAGCAGAATATACGGAAGGTGCTCAATATCACTCATCATCAGGGAAATGCAAATTAAAACCACAGTGAGATATCGCCTCACACCTGTTAGGATGACCATTACCAAAATGACAAGCTATAAATTGGTGAGAATATGGACAAAAGGAAACCTCTGTACATTGTTGGTGGAAATGGAAATTGGTATAGCCATTGTGGAAAACAGTATGGAGCTTCCTCAAAAAATTTAAAATAGAACTATCATATGATTCCACAATCCCACTTCTGAGTATATATCCAAAGGAAATGAAATCAGTATCTAGAAGAGATTATCTGTAATTCTATATTCATTACAACATTATTCACAATAGCCAAGATATGGAAACAAAGTGTCTGTTGATGAATGGATAAAGAAATTATTGCATATACATACAATGAAATAATATTCAGCAATAAAAAAAAGAAGGAAATCTTGCCATTTGTGAAAACATGGGCTGATCCTGGAGGATATTATGCTAAGTGAAATAAGTCTGACACAGAAAGACAAATACTGAATATTTGTCTGTATGGTATAACTTACATGTGGAATCTAAAAAAGTCAAGCTATAGAACCAGAAAGTAGAGTGATGGTTACCAGGGGCTGGAGAGTGGGAGAAAGGGGGAGATGTTGGTCAAGGAATACAGACTTCTGGATATAAGATAAGTAAGTTCTGGGAATCTAATGTATAGCATGATGATTATAGTTAATAGTAATGTATTATATACTTGAAATTTGCTAAAAGAGTAGATCTTGAATGTTCTCACCAACACACAAAAGGTAACAATGCAATTAACGATGTGTTAATTGATGTTTGTGGTAATCATTTCACAATGTATATTATATTAAATCATTATGTTGTATTCACTAAATGTATATAATTTTATTTGTTAATTATATCTTAATAGAGAGGAAAACATTAGAAGCTTATTGCTTATACATATACATTCCAGGGTAGTATTTGGGTGGAGGTAAGAGAGTGTTTCAGTTTTCTATTGACACATACTAAATTATATCAAAATTTAGCAGCTTAAAACAGCACTTGTTTTTATTATATTTCAGGATTTTGTAAATTGAGAATTTGAGATTTGCTGGTCAGTTCTCTGTTCTCATGGGAACAGCTGGGGCAGCTCAGCTGGGGCTTGAAGATAGCCTTCTAGGATAATTTACACATATGGCTGGCAAGTTAAAACTAGTTCCCAGGGGCCTCCCCACAGGGCTCCTTAGGCTTCCTAACAGTATGGTGACTGAGTTCCAAGAAGCCTTGATGGCAGCGGCAAGGCAGTCTCATAATGACATTTCATTCTGTTAAGTGGTCAAGTCAATTAAATTAGCCCAGATCGCACAGAAGTGGAGGAAGAGGCGCTATCTCTTCATGGGGAACCGTGCGTACATGTGGGTAGGGAAGAAACTGATAGCCGCCATCTTAGAAAATAAATTGCCATATGCTCCGCACAGTCATTCAGGGATTCAGTGTGGCAGTTGCTCTACCATGTAGCTCACAAGGTCATCTTGAAAGTGTCCTTTATCCCAGAATCTGTAAGAAGAAAGGAGCCCCTTTGGGACATATTTTAACATGGTCTGGAAATGGCACACAGTGCTTCAAGTCATCCGTGGGCTAGAATTTAGCCATATGGTCATGCCTACCTGCAAGGAATGCTGGGAATGTAGCCTCTCTGTGGACCCAGGACAAAGAAGAGAAGAGGTCATTGGTGGGCCAAGATCAACACACACCCTGTCATAAGATCAGCTGGGCCCATCTGTTGGTATAGTACGCAGCATGACCTGAAATAATTTACAAGAAGTCTACCTTTCTTGGCAATGACTGGCTTTCAAGCCCATTTTCTCACAGCAAGATTTTTTCTTTTTAAATCTACTTTGCCACTCAAAGCTGAGTGCTTACACTGAGGCAGCCTGCCAAGGTAGACAGGAAACGCTGGAGTAACGCAACGTACAGGGTACGGGAATGCATCTGAAAAGACTTCAAATTTTCCTATCTTCACCATGTATGTTTTATATAAGAGTGTCTTTAAAATAAAGTCATACACATCGTTTATAAGATAATTGCATACATACAAAATTTTGTTGATTTAAAAAAATGAAATATTTATTTGGAAAATTGGTTTGCTCTTAATTATCGAATTAAGTCTTCAATGCTCTTCAGACACCCTAAAGAAGACAGCATATTCGTCTTTCTAACCCTTTCTCACTCCTTAGAGCATTACTTATTTATACAACAAATATTTATTGAGTACCTACCATATTCTAGGCACTTCTTTAAATACTGAGAGTCCATCAGGGACAATTAACTTTCTTTGTTTATGTAGGTTACATTCTATTGTGGGACTTATATTTTGGTCGACTTACACTTCAGTATCTAGTCCAGTGTTCAAACTTTATGAATACTTGCAAAATGGGATGGAATTGATTTCCTATAAACTATAAAATGTGAGGTGAGTTTAGGCTCTCTAACCCTCCAAAAAAATGGAGTATGTTCAACCTGATAAAATGAAATTTGGAAAAAAAAAAAGTGGAAACAGCACTTACTAATAATGCACTTTCTACTTCTGCACAAAGTTATTGAGATAATTAATAGCTATCAGAATTGTGAAAATACCCTTCAGATTAAGGATTTTTCTCATTTTTTCCACCTGTTTGCTACTCAACAATAAATTATAATTGTTAATAACAGGCAGTGTACCAATGAATAAATGGATACAAACATATTCTAGGAAAAAATATTATTTTTTTTAATTTAAAAAAGTAAAACACACCCTTCAATATTATTTAGGTAATTTACATAATTTCCAGGGAAAGCCTTAATAGTTTTATGTACTTTATTATACTTATGGTCATAATTGCTTTTATTATAAAGCAATTGTTTTAAAAAATACGTGAATACTAGCCAGAGTCAAACAGTAATAGAATCACGCTGTAACTCTGTAGGGAGCACTTTTAATGCTATTCTGTACATTCATATGCATCTCTCAAAGTAAAATTACTTTGCTCTTCAATGGTTTTTAAGAAAAGCAAGGCAACTGTAAATAAACTCAAACTCAGATAATAGGTTTGCAGCTCGAACTATAGAAAGTGAACATTGGGAACACTCCGTATTATTCCATCACTAAATTACCGTGTCACCTTGAGCAGTTTCTTTCATTATCTTCTCCTTAATCATTTACCGTCTGTTAGATGGGAGAACTTCCTCCATGGCTTTATAAAGATTAGATAATAACTATAAAGTAATTTCTGGATAAAAGCTCTTGGCAGGGGTGTAGCAGGCATAGATAATAGTTTATCATTAACCGACAAAATGGAATCAATCAAACAATCCAAGTCATGGGAAGCAGTAATGGCTAAGAGGTCCGGAGCATTGCACTGTGTGTAATAGGTGTGAATCAGTAAATATTAGGATGAACAAAGAGAATGTGACACACAACACTGGCCCCAGACGTCTTCGTGCCACAGAGATGTCTCCCACTTAAACCTGACACGAGTCATTTGGCAGTCATAGAGTAAGGGGAAAAATTGAAAATATGTTTTTCAAGCATAAGCATTTAAACTTCTTTGGGAAACAGATTAATTAAGTACTCTTGTAGGAGAATGGGAGGTTTATAAAAGTGTTACTCCTCCCACTTCTAGCCAGGATTTCTAAGCCCAGCCAACAGCTGGGGAAGGAGGTGCTGAGAGCAAAGCACAGTGGGGAATAGTGTACTTCAGATGTGGAAAATTTGTCTCTGTAGTAGGTAGGTCTCCAGTGTGATTTTCCAATAGCAGCCTTTGAAGGAAGAATAGCTCTCTTGAAGGAGATGAGGTCGCTGAATCAGAAACACGTTGGGTACATCTGACCTGAAAGTGAACTTAGATTAGCGAGTGAGACTATAGATTAGATCACCACTCTGAGAGCCAACCAGGAAGTCTCCATCGGAAAAAAGAAGATATTAATTGGCCTTATATTTATTCCAAGAGAATCCCAACAAAAACATGGTATTATCCCAAGAAGTCATAATCCTGGGATGGTTGGTGGATACAGGTGTGTGTTGTAGGCGGGTTTTACAAAAGTTCCATGTGATTGTGGTTTTTTTTAAACATACTGGCTCACTTCCCTATTGAAGAAATCCTACTGTGAGTTCTTTTGTAAAGAATAAAAAACTTTTGGCAAGGAGAGAATTACCAGCCAATCAAGTTTTTAAAGTGTAATATTTGTTTAAGGTGTGGTATACACTAATGAGTAGTAAGAAGCCATCTATGTAGGCAAATGTAGTCAATAAATAATCTGTATGAACACCTACTACATGTAAGTCATTGTGTCTGATTTGTAAAGTACAAAAGAATGAATCAGGCATCACCTCTCATGGAGCTCACAATTTAATGTGGAAGATAGTCTTTGTACAATTAATAGTGTGAAATGGAACATAATTTGAGGTGGACCTTAAAGAATGAATAGGATTGTTAATAAGTGAAAGAAGGAAAGAAGGGTATTCAAAGTAAAACAAAAAGCTGCATCAGCCAAGCCAAGTGATCTGAAAGCCCATTGTATATTTGAAACTTGAGGAGTTGTGCAGTGTGGCTAGATTATAAAATTCTGTAATGGTGAGTGTGAAGTCAGGGGTGTGTCCACTTTGATGAGTAGTTGTTACTTCCCTTTATTACATAGATATCAGGGGATCATTAAATGTCCTTGAGCATGAGAATGGCATCATTAGATCTGTGCTTTAAAAAGAATTAAGTGGCAGTGTGGCAAATGAATTGCAAGATAGAGGGTTTGTAAACAGAGGGTTTGTAAACACAAGTGTTTATTAATTGGGTAATGTACATGCAAATTTCAAGGTAATTTATAAAAAACCGAATTAAGTATAAATTGCTATTATAATTGTATGGCCCAGGAAAGAAATGATGAGTGTCCAAACCACGGAAGTGTCAAAGGCAATGGAAAAGAGCAAATATTCAAGACATTTTAGAGGTAACAACAACAACAATAATAATAATAATAAAAGTGAGCAATTATTAGGGGTAGCTGACTGGCTCAGTTGGAAGAGCATGGGACTCTTGATCCTGGGGTCCTGAATTCAAGCCCCACATTAGGTGTAGAGATTACTAAAAATATAAATAAAACTTTTTTAGGGGCGCCTGGGTGGCACAGCGGTTAAGCTTCTGCCTTCAGCTCAGAGCGTAATCCCGGCGTTATGGGATCGAGCCCCACATCAGGCTCCTCTGCTATGAGCCTGCTTCTTCCTCTCCCACTCCCCCTGCTTGTGTTCCCTCTCTCACTGGCTATCTCTATCTGTGTCGAATAAATAAATAAAATCTTTTTTAAAAAAAAACTTTTTAAAAAAGTGAGCATTTGTTGAACATTTGCTATGTTCCATATTCTAAGTGAACTGCATGCATTAATTTAATCCTTAAATCCTTTAAGAAGGGTGAACCATTTTAAAAC
This sequence comes from Ailuropoda melanoleuca, assembly GCF_002007445.2. Taxonomy (NCBI): domain Eukaryota; kingdom Metazoa; phylum Chordata; class Mammalia; order Carnivora; family Ursidae; genus Ailuropoda; species Ailuropoda melanoleuca. The sequence continues at coordinate 108,146,497 of NC_048224.1, read as the reverse complement.
TTAGAAACTGAGCAAAGAGAGTAAGTAACTTGCCCCGATCTCACAACAGGTAAGGGATAATATCAGGAAGGAGATTTAGGGGCGCCTGGTGGCTCAGTCATTAAGTCTCTGCCTTCGGCTCAGGGAGTGATCTCGGCATTCTGGGATCGAGCCCCACATCAGGCTCCTCTAGGACCCTGCTTCTTCCTCTCCCACTCCCCCTGCTTGTGTTCCCTCTCTCTCTGGCTGTCTCTCTCTCTCTCTCTGTCAAATAAATAAATAAAATCTTAAAAAAAAAAAAGGAAGGAGATTTAGGAAGATTCTGGCTCTAGATATACTCTAAGGTATAACTACACAGGAAGGTGATGAATTTTAACAGTGATTGAGGGATAGGAAGAGTCAAAAATGATCTACAGTTTCGTAAAGACTGGTTTTTCAGAATGTTAATGTTAATGTTAGGCATGAAAGGAGTCCAACATCAAATAAAATACTGAGATAAACAAAATAAACATGTTTTCTACTGAAGGAAAACTAAGATCCTTTAGAAGTTTAATTTTCATTGAGAATCTCTACGAAGGTATGATACAGTATGTTGAATTTACAAAACTTATTTGACCATAAATCTCTTTTAATTTAAGCTTTTTGGGGACCAGTGTTCCTGGAACACAATCTGGCAAATGCTGTTGTAGGGCTCCTACCTTGGATACCAGATGTAGGAGAAAAAGTATTGTGGGTAAGATGGTAAATGTGGTTTGGACATATTGAGTGTCGGATGCCTGACAGGGAGATGCATAATAGAATATTATAGATTTGGGTCTCGAGAGATAGGTCAGAATTGGAGACACAGACATGCAAATCCCTCATATGTGGGTGACAATGAAGACATGAGCTTAGTGTAACAGCTGAGCTCATTAAAAGGAAGAGCAAAAGAGAGTAAGACTAAGGAAGATATTTTGGGTGCCGTTCACAAGCAATGTCAGTTTGTGCAGGACTCAGCTGAAATTTAGCTAATATTTAAACTCAATCATATTTTGTTAAATTATTTCTGATGGTGAATGGTCTATTAAATTTTAGTATATCCCTATATAAAATTTAAGCTATAGATATTCTTCTAATAACCATATTTTTCCAGTACACTGACCAAGTAGGAGCATGAATTTCTTAATTTATAAAAACATTAACCTGGTTGATCTCTCTCTCCTTCAGAGGGATGGTCTTTAATTTGTACACAAAGTAATCAACCATAAAAACAATGATGTGGAGTCACAGTAAGGGTTCCAAGTGTCACTTGTCTCTATGACAGCCTTATATAAATTTTTAAAAATACTATTATTTCCTAAATTTGAGTACAGCCTTGAATTTTAAGCAAGATCTCCTATTAACTTAATCCATGGTAACAGAGATTCTCTCAAACCAAATAGTTCCAGGACAATCTATTTTAGCAGCAACATCTGTGAACCATTCCCAAGGCTTGCAATAAAAAAATAAAATCATATAATATCCGACCAGAACAACAAAAGCCAAATTGGATTCCTCCCTGGAAAATGAACTTCAAATTATGTTTTAAACCTACAGACTTTTAAGGGAAAAGGTTAAAGAAAATCATATTTAATTCACTTAAAAACAAGTAGCTTTAGGCAAATGCACTCTTGAATCCTTAATTTCAGCATGTTGGGGACATGCTCACATCATCAAGGCCAATGTTAACATGAAAAGAGGTAGAATTAAGGAGAGAGAAATTGAGTTTAGTTTTTGTTTTTTATTCTCCTAAACTTCCCTCAGTTCATCTCAGTACATTTGCTCTGTGAATATACCCAGAGCACTGCTCTTGGTCCTATAGTTTCTCTTCTCAAAAAAATCTTTATGGTTCTATACCCCATAGGTAACGAAGTCCATACCCCTTGGACAGACATCTGGGTTCTGGAGGCCCAGGCCTGGTCTGATCTCCTATTGCTCTATTGCTTGCCTGGAAGATTCCAGCCAACTCTACTAGTTGTTTACTACATAGAAACCTTGCATTCCTCCTTCTGCTTTTTTACCTATGTTGTTCCCCTTCTTAGATTATTTTTCTTACCTTACCAACTCCAGCTAGAGCTAAACTTCTATTTTTCTCCTTGCCTATCTTAATTCATATAGAGTTCCTAACACATTTAACTACATTCTAACTTGCATTAATGCTATATAGGAAGGCCACGTAGTGTGCTGATAAAATTCATGCAGCCTTGGGGATCAGCCAGATGCTGGTTTCAAATAAATCTCTGTGTCTTATTAGCTTAGTGGCCTTTGGCTATTCTCTTGACATGGCTTATCCTCAATTTTCTTAACCGTAAAATGGAGAGAAAGTGTCATGTGGAAGATTCTTCAGTACTCCGCTTGGCAGCCAGACATAAATACATATTAATTCCATTTTTAATAGATCTTAATCCAATTTTCGCTTTCTGAATGGTTATGTGTCAAGTCCACTGAAAGTCTGTAGAACCAGAAAAAATTACCAACTTCATTAAGCCGTTAAAAGAATAAAAGAGATAATGTATATAAAACACATAGCAGGGACGTTTGTGTGGCTCATTCCATTGGGTCTGCCTTCGGTTCAGGTCATGATCCCACGGTCCTGGGATGGAGCCCCCCATCAGGCTCCCCGCTCAGTGGGGAGTCTGCTTCTCCCTCTCCCTCTGCCTGCCCCTCGCTCCCCCTCTTGTGCTCTCTCTCCCCCTCTCTCTCTGTCAAATAAGTAAATAAAACCTAAAAACAAAACAAAAAAACACAGAAGAGTTTCTGGAACAGAATAACCCAATAAATGGCAGCTTTATTATTATTATTGTTTAGGTTTATAAACTTCAGTAAGTAATGGCTTGTGTGCAGTTCATCTTTGAATTTCTGCCAGGGCTTAGCAAACAGCTCAACTATTATTCATGGAATGTGTGTTTCCATATTATTGGGATCAGATCCGTGAAGTAGGAAATAATGATTTGGGCAAACCCAAAGAGAGATCCACTAGTAGATACTACTCCTAAAAGAATTCAGGTGAATTAACATTTGATTAAATTTGGTACCTAATTTAATACCCAAAAGCATAAAGAACAGAACTCAAGAGAAAAACAAGTTTTAAACTTCCTTCTTTTAAAAAAATCTTGATTAAAAAAATAACCTTTTTTTTTTTTTTTTTTGAACCACGAGAGACTATGGACTCTGGGAAACAAATTGAGGGCTTCAGAGGGGAGCGGGAGGGGGGATTGGGATAGACCGGTGATAGGTATTAAGGTGGGCACATACTGCATGGAGCACTGGGTGTTATATGCAAATAATGAATCATGGAACACTGCATCAAAAACTAAGGATGTACTGTATGATGACTAACATAACATAATAAAAAATTATTATACATAACATAATAAAAAATATTATTAAAAAATAATAATAACATAAAATTTACCATTTTAACCATTTTTATTTTTTTAAGTTTTTATTTTTTAGTAATCTGTCCACCCAACGTGGGGCTCAAACTCACGACCCAGCAATCAAGAGTTGCATGCTCTTCTGACTAAGCCAGCCAGGCGCCCCCATTTTAACCATTTTTAAAATGTACAGTTCAGTAGTGTTAAATATATTCACATTGTTGCAAAACAGATCTCCAGAATTTTTTCCTTCTTGTAAATCTGAAACTTTATACCTATTAAACGACGGCCCCCTTCCCCCCGCCCACCACTGTCCCTAGTAACCACCATTCTACTATCTGTCTGTAAGGAGAAAACATTTTTAAAAGGAAAGAAAAGAGAATTCTATCATAAGTACCTCACCCACTGATTATCAGAGGAAGTGAAAAAAAAAAACAAACAAAGAAAAATAATGAAACAGAACGATGTCCCTAGCACAAGGGAGCCTGTCACAGGCTAAGTTAATAAGACTGAAACTTGGAGAAGATTGGTCCTTGGCTGAGAAGCCCTGTCTGGGAAAAAAGAGGTGGAGTAGAGCAGTAAGGCCAGGATGAGTTTCTGAACGTTAGAACAGAGAGAGGCCAAGAGCTGAAGTAGGAAGGTACAAGAACTCTAATCTGAGGGCAAACATGAGACCCCAAAAAGAAGACGGGCAGGAAGTGGGACGAAGGGACGGTGAAGAACAGAGCAATAAACATAATTCTTGTGGGTGGGTCCGTGTTGGGCATCTTTCAAAAGGCTGAACAAGGGTCTCTAGGGCAAGATTGGGAGGGCCTTACGGCACATGCGCCAGGTCGGCTGAGGGAGGTAGTAAATGAGAGGGGGGCTCCTTCCCATCTCTGCACCCTGGCCAGTTGGTGCTTATAAGAACTGAGGCTCATCGGTCACCTGATTTCACCAGAATAAACACATTTTTTGGAGGAGTGGGAGAGAAGTGTTGAAAAAAGCCAATAGCCCGGATTTGTCTGGGCCCCACCCACTTGCAGATGGGCCTGCTGGGGAAAGATGGTGCTTAAGGAAAATAAGGGGGAAAAAAACCCAAACTTCTAAACTGAAAATCATGACTCCTGGCTATTTTTTTCTAGCTCCACCTAGTCTTTTTATATATGACCTTTTGCTGGTCCAATCTTCTTGCTTTGAGCTCCCCTTACATCAATTTCCTTGTAATTTTCAAGGACTTTGTGTGTCAAGTTGATTCACTGAATGAAACCAGATATTTTCTTGCTGTTGTATGGTGGCTATTTTAGCATTTTCATTCTCAGAGTTGTTCCATGATGACATTAAAAGTTAACACTCAGTGGTTTACATATCTGAAAATTAAGGTTAACCCCAAAGGACAAAATGAACTTTAACAAATGATTTAGCTGCTGTAAACAAATCAATTCCTCAACCATGAAATATTGAAGGACAAACTTCCTTCTTTATTCATAACTAACTTCCTTTGAGTGGCCTAAGAGGACAGTAGAGGCCTGGAGGGGATGACAGCCTCAGAAGACAGATGGAAATGCCCCCATTCATTGGGCAGTGAATGAGCAAGATAAACACCAGGATGAATAGACACCTGTAGTCCTTTTGTTCTTGGAGCTTGCAGTCGAATGTGGAATAAGGAAGCTTATATTCAAATATGAAATAAATTATTACACAAGTAATCCAGAAGAGAAGCAAAATGGTGACACCTCATGAGAAGCTCTAAGAATATAATAAACAGCAACAGTGATATACAGCAAGGACAGAGATCTTTACAGAAGAAAGGCTGCAGAATGGAGAGCCAAGTTCTTTTGAAGTGAGCGAGCATGTACAAATTACTCGTTATATGTCAGTACCCAGCCTCTGTCTTTGTCCACATCAGCCAGCGTGGAGCTCATGCTGCGTAGTCTCTGGATCAAGGAGGGGGATTGACTGAAGCGACCTTCCCACTGCTCTGCCTTGACCCCTCTTCCTCCTCCCTGCTTGCCTAGAGTTCTCACTTTTGTGTCTCCCTCCCCGCCCCTCACAGTGCCTTAATTTTCTTTTACTGCCATAACAACTGACCACAGATTTATTGGCTTAAAACAATACAAATTATTGCTTTATAGTTCCAAATTCCAACATGGGTCTCACTGGGGTAAAATCAAGGCATCAACATAGCTATGTCCCTTCCAGAGGCTCTAGGAGAAAATCAATTCCTTTGCCTTTAGGCTTCTAGGGGCCCACACATTCCTTGATTCCTCCTTCTTCAAGGCCAGTGTAGCAACTCTCTGACCCCTGCATCCAGTGTCACATTTCTTTTTCTGATCACAGCTGAGACAGTTTCTCTTTTTCAAGAACTTGTATGATTAGATTGGGCTCACCTGCGTAGTCCAGGATAATCTCCCCGACTCAAAATACTGAACTTAATCATATCTGCAAAATCACTTTTGCCCAGTAAGGTCACATATGCACAGGTTCTGAGGACTAGGACCATCTTTGGGGGCTATTCTGTCTACTTCACAGACATAATTAGAGCTTTCAAGTTCCTTATAAGAGAATGAAAGTCTGTCACCCTCAACAAATCTCATTGCCTCTGCTGTTGGCTAAGGGAATTATGGAGAAAGTAGTGAAACAGATTCACACACTAAGATTGTCATAGCTGACAGAGTCTAACGTTTCTTGTGGCACTGGGTTATAAACTTAAAAAAAAATTCTAACAGATCGAGTTTCTGGCTATATGAAGGGTAGGTATATACTTACTGATTTCAACTAGAATGTTCTCTTTGGAGTAGAACTGTCTCAAAATGGGGACAGAGTAGGGAGGGGGGAAAAACTTTGTAGGCTTTTCTGTGTTGTAGGGAAGGGGCAGGAACTTCTCTGCTTTCCTTTCCTTATCCAGTCCATTTTGTTTGGAGCTAAGATCCACACAACCTTGGTAGGGGCCTGGCTTTAGCATCTAGGTGACTCGAGCCAGTGCACCCGTGAGAGGAGGCGTTCAAAATAAGGAAACTATGCATGAAATGAAAATGCCTGTTTTAACTTTGCCTGCTCTTGGGTTCCTCAACTTTACAGATGCTCTGATTTTTGATAATCGTGCTGTAGAAGCAGGAATATCTGGCTCCCTCTGTAAAGCAGCTGAGAGCAATTTTCTATGGCATTGCATGTGTTTTCCTCAATTCCAGCTTCCATACTACCTTCCCCCCCACATCCAGAATAGTCTACAGCCCATTTCAGCACCTCAGTGCTTAGCCCTTAGTATGTGCACAATAAATATTGGTGGGATAAATGAATAACTTCTTGTCAAGGGACCATATAAGCTTATAATCATATAAGAAGCTTGTGGCAGCAACTATCATTTATTGACCAGCTACTCACTGGACTAGGTCAGCTTTCACATGTTTTCTAGGTCTCTCTTTGATCTTCCCCGCATTCTGTGAGCTTGGTATTATTTTCTCTGTAAAGTCAGGGACTTTCAGAAACTTGCCCAGGATTATGCAGCTAGGAAGTAAAAGAGCCAAGACTCAAAGTGAGGTCTCTCTCAGCCTACTGTTGTCTGTGACTCTGTACTGCTCTCCTCCTCCTGATTATCCCTGGCCTCCAAATCTGCAGACTCAGCCCTCTGATGGCAGCGTGCAGGAGCCAGAGCTAAGGGCCAAAAATGATCCTGGGCGTAATTGTGAGCAACACTGTTTTTGGAATCCACCAGCATCTCACACTATCTATGCTTCATACCTTTTTTTTTTTTACTTTCCTTTTTTAAGATTTTTTTTAAAATATATTTATTTGAGAGAGAGCAAGAGAAAGCATCAGAGGGAGAGGGAGAAGCAGACTCCCCACTGGGCAGGGAACCTGATGCGGGGCTTGATCCCAGGACTCCAGGATCATGACCTGAGCTGAAGGCAGCCGCTTAACCGACTGAGCCAACCAGGCACCCTCTGTACTTTGTATCTTAATAGTGTTGTAAGGATTATGTACAGTGTTCAATGTGGGTTGAATTAGTGTTCTTGGCAGTTTTGGTTATTCTCTTTATGGCTGCATGACCTGTTCATTTTTACTCAGGTGTATGATTATCTGTCCCAAGCACAAAAATTTTAGTACAAACTTTAGAGGGGCATCGATGGCCAAGCTTTATGCCTGGGTCCTGGCTGGGTTAGGCTTCTAGAGATTCTGCACTGCCCCCCACTATATATAATACAGAGCTTTTTTTAAATCCCTAAACTATAATATAACAGAAAGGAGAATCCCCCAAAATTCGGACTCTTGGGTGTCTATTTTGAAATTCTTTTTGAAATATTATTTTTAAAAATAGCTTTTGTGCTTCTGCTCTGTTATTGTTCTCAACACGTACTAGCAATATCAACAGGGCAATCCAGCCCCAGGCTCTGCTGTGAAGTCTCTATGTCTTTAGCTATCTATAGGGAAACTGGGAGAAACCTGGGGTGTCAAGTGAACTGAGCAAATCCAGAGACTTTCTGAGGTCACTTGGGGTTTCTTCATTATTTCTTTTCCTCTTCATACCATTTCTTCCTGTTCTTTCTTAGAAAAGCTAGGTTTGTAGAATGTCACAATAGATCATTTTCCTTTACATTCTTAGTATTTCTTTAAACTACATAGAAAATTGTCCCTCATGAGGATCTATGTGCTTTTTCCCCCTTGGATTTTCCATCAGTAAATTTGTAAAAATTCTTTTTCCAAAGTTTTTTTGATGAATAGCCAGTTCGTGAAAACTACCAAGTGGCTTGCAATTATAAATGGCTATTCAAATGCCAAGAAATAATTCAGTCATGCTAATCTTTTACGTGCAAATTTTGTTATTTGTTGCAGGAGTGGAAAAATGTAGTCATATGAGACCCTTCCAGTTATGTATTTAGGGATCCCAGGAGGATACATTGGATGGAAACCAATATTTGTTTCCACAAGCACTCTCTGAGATTCTCTTAGACACCAATAACTATGTTAGGTACTGAGGATACAAAGATGAATGATTCCCCAAACTGATCAGCCAGAACATTGTTTCCCTTTGAAATACAGGCTAATCATTGCCCTTTGATTTCTTGAGGCACACATAAATAATTACAATTTTCATAAGTGCACACAAGTATCTAGTTATTCGTGAAATAGTCTTGTTGGTAACTTAGGTGTAGAGCTCTGGTGAGGGCTTCTGGATTCCTAGCTAACCCAATATTTAACTATAAAATAATAAAAAACATAGCCGTAAAAACTGCATTGGGCTAATTCATGATAATGAATCTCCGGAGTATGATCTGAAACATTATCTGCCTACACAAAAAAGAAAATAAAGAAATACATTTGCCAAAAGAGGAGGAGGCTTGGAAGTTCATGGCGCACAGAACTTCATCTGTTGATGTTTTTGTTTTATTAATGTGCATCTGTTGCACTGGGAGCCTTGCTAGCTCTTCTTGATAGACTAGTGGCCTATGTATTGCCATGAGATGATGAGTAGAAACGTTTTAGAAGAATGCTGAAAGAAGGGGGGCGGGAATAGGGTCGAGGAGAAAGAGAACCTAGGGAAATTGGTGGAATTATGAGGACACACCAAGACATTAAAGAAAATAGGATAAGGGAGAGGTAGCAGAGAATAGAAAAAGAGCAAATGGGGATAAGAAGGAGAGAGACCAACGGGGATGAAAAGATAGGCCGCAAAGAAACAGAGTGAAAATGACAGGAAAGGTGTTGTACAGATGACAACGAGAAGGAAAGACTGGGGGAAATGGAGGGAAAAGAGAGAAAGGAAAGATGTTTAAAAGTGGAAGACAGAGGGTTCAATGAGAAAGACAGAGTGAAATGCTCCCAACAAGCTCCCCCAGTGTTTTATTCTGGGATCAAATGTCTGTGGCTGCCACAGCCCACGGACAGCACTTGTCAGGGACCTGTTAATAAGGGTCAAGTCCCAATCCTGAACAAGAGGACAGACTCTCAGTGGTATCTGTGAGCCAAGCAGAAAAGCTCAATTCCACCAGCTGTCCCAAAAGCCCTGCTGCCATCTTAGCCTTGACCCATGGCTTTATTTGGGAAGCTAAAGAAACGGGACAAGGTTCTCAGCACGAATGTGGTTGAGCCTGAGGTGGGTCATTCCTGACTAGAAGCTCCTCTGCTCCTCACTAGGTAGAAACCCAGCCCCACACAGACAAGTGGAGGACCTTCAGCCTCCGTGACTACCAAACATGGCAAAACAAAATAAGCCTCTCCCTTACTTTGAGAGCAGAGGTGAAGCAAGTGCTCAGCAGATCAGAGCAGGAGAGTGAGCAGAAGCAATGGGACCTTTACAACCCTACTGGCCGTGAAGACTCTTCCCGGACTAATAAAAATCTCCCAAAGAAAACTTTTCCTAGAGTGTTGCATATTACCGTTAGGCTGTACATCGTACTGTTAGTGTTTGTTAAATGCTATTACAGCAAGGTCAGCTAGCGAGGGGGAAAAATAAGTACCTTCAATTTTTCAGTACCTACTTAGAAACTGGCACGACTGAATGTGGCTTTTGTTAATACTATTTTATATTAAAAAGAATAAAGTAATGTTTGGCATTTGTTGTTTCTGTTGTAATGAATCAGATAATGGGCCATGCTTTGCATAATGTTATGGCTGCCTTATAAAAGAACTGACATCATTTCTAATATTGATTGCTCCTACTTCTGAACACAATATATCTCTCCACGTACTTAGAGCTTTGATATCTTTCAGTAATTTTATAATTATTTCTAAAAAGTCCTTGTACACTGTTGTGATACCTAGATTTATTCTTAGGTATTTTGTCCTTCTTTTTAATCTCTCTCTCTCTCTCTCTCTCCTTATTGTGCTGGATGAATGAGACTTCCAGTTTAAAATGGTGACACTGGGTACCATATTTGCCGTTTTTTAAAGGAGTGCTTTAAATTTTCCCTAAATTGTTATAGTTTTTTTTTTGAAAGACACTCCTTATGAGGATGAGGCAATAACTGTTTTTCCTAATTTGCTGAGAGTATTTATCAAATCAAAACTTGCTAAATTGTATCCCTTTTTCTGTATCTAATAAGATACTCATCTATCTTTCAATCTTTTAATCTGTTAATGTGGTGAAATGTGTTGCATAAATGCATTGCTAGATTTTGATTTACTCTATTTAAAAGAAAGTTTATGACGACAAAGGAGGTCAATGTATATTTTCTCTTTCTCATATTACTCTTTATTCACTAAATGGTCAAGTTCTACATGAGCCCATATAAAGTACAGGGGACTTTCTCTTTATTAGTGTTCCTGGAACAGTATGGTGTGACAGGGATGACCCGATTCATGACTGTTTGGTAGAACTTGTAAAATGGTCTGGGCAGTGTTTGATATTTATATGTACGTGTGTGTGTGTTGAGGGGTACATACTATTCAGATGTACTTTATTTTCTTGGGTCAGTTTTGGTAATTTATTTGTTTTCTGGGAAATTGTCCATTCATTAAAATATGTAGATTAGTAGCACAAAATTATTGATAGCTTTTTTAAATTATTTTCTATGTAGGCTGTATGTGAAGGTAGGACTTACCTTTGTTACTTTTTTTTTCCCCTTGGCAAGTCTCAATAAAAATCTGTTTATTTTATCTGTGTTTCAAAGGATAAGCTGTTGATTTTGTTGTTTAACGCACTAAATACGTTTTAGGTAATTTCTGTTTTTCTTGTTTCTTCCATTTCTTTTTTCTTTGTGTTTACTCATTTGGATTTTTTCTAACTTCTTGGGTTGGCCATTTAACTCATTAATTTTCATTCTAATGTACATTTAAAACTAAATTTCATTACTGCTTTGGTTTCTTCCCACACATTTTGACATGTAATTCTTAAAATATTTCTATTCTAAGTATTTTCTAATTTACATTATGATTCTCTATATTTATGTTACATTCATTAATTTCCAAAGGTCTGGGATTTTTTCAGATATATTTTTATTAACTATTTAAACTTTAATTGTGTTTCTGAGTGACAGAAAACATAGTCACTCAGAGCATGGCATGTCATGATTTCCAACTTGGATGAGGCTGAAATGTTGGCTGCGGTTTCTGTTTGCTTTTAGTCCGAATATTATACATCTGTTATATTCCTGAAACGAAAGGGAAGAATGCTGTATTTTTCTGGGGAAGTGCTGAAGAGCAGAGGATGTTAAGTGACATTCTAAGTCCCTCTGTAGAAAAATCACTCCATCAGGCCACCTTCCATGCATATTCTATATCCTTTCACTTCTCATGCGGATCCTGAATCCTCATTCATCAGGGCCAGCCACTAACTGGTTATAGTTTTTTTAAACATTCATCTTCCCATGCTAACTTCAGGGTAGTAAAAGCTCTAGGATATTTTTCACCCAGATGAAAGCTGATTTTCCTTTTTAAACAAACAGAAGAAATTCTCTTCAGGCTGTACGTCACGTTGTCAGTGTTTGTGAAAGGGTATTATCTATAGGATCAATTGGTAAGGGGAAAAAAATGCCCTCAATTTTTCAGTAACTACTTAAAAATGGACATAACCTGATTTGTAGGCAATGAACGGCTGAAGACGACAAAGAAGGACCACTTAGTTTTGAAAAATTCAAAAGTCTATTTATATTTCTTCTCCACATCAAGGAAACATGCTACCTTCACTACTTTCACTAATTTGAAAGAAAATTATCAAAGTTTTTGTTTGTTTTGTATTCTTTCAGTGCTGGAAGTAATTTTAGAGGTCAGCCAAGACTCTCACTTAACAAATGAGGAAACTGAGTCCTAGAAAGGTTTAGGAATTCATCCATGATCACACCCCTTATTCCTGGAAAAGCTGGAAATGGATTCCAGGGTTTTACCTCCCTCACCACACTGCCTTATTTGAATGCTCCTTATAAAGCTTCTAACTAAAGATATAAAGATTTCTTTTTTCCACAGCTCAACATTTAGCTTGTAAATACCCTGATGAGCTGCACAACTTGGCGGAGTTGCAAATCCTGCAAAAGAGTAGGAGGTGGGAATTTTCCATACTTCTTGGATTATCAAAGGCTGAAATTAATGACATATGCCATTGCTAGAAATCCGCAGATCCTATCAATGTGATGTTAAATGTTTCCATTTTTTGTTAGAACAAGAAGAAGCCTTCTTTATTCAGTGGGAACAAATATACGATATGGTGTGAGATCAACACATGGGCCCTCAACAGCCAGCGTAGATAAGATTGAAGGCTATGAAAAGAACATCCAATAACGACAAAATTCAACAAAATCTATAAATCAGAATGTATGCTGATGTAGGCAGAGGAAATATCAAGCCTAATTATTCTTAGCCATTTAAGACCATCTTTTCAGACATGACAACAACCTGTAGGATCTTCTTCTCCAGCTGTTCAGTTCACAACTTTTTTGGGGGACTACAGCTGGACCATAGCCTATGCAGTGGAAAGAAGAGAAGCTGGAGGTCAGGGTAGAGAGTGGGCTGTATCAGACCTTGTTCATTGTGCTAAGAGCATTTGAGAGCCATTAAGCAATGAGAAGTCAATAATGGATTATAAGTTAGAGAAATAATTTAGTTAGATTTGAATTTTAAAACAATCACTCTGGCTGATGTGTGGATAATCAATTAGTGGTATGAAAGAATAGAGGCAGGAAAAAATCCGTTGGCAAATATCCAAATTCTCCAAAATAAAAAGGTGATAAGGGCCTAAACTGAGGCATAGAAGTGATGATGGGGTGAGGTAGACAGATTTGAGAAATGTTAAGAAGGTAAAGCTTTGAATGAAGGAGAGGAAAGGAGGAGATGAGTCTAAGACACCCAAGTCTGACCTTGGATTACTTGGTGGATGGACATATTAATCACCGAGCCAAGAAAGATAGTTGAAGCATATTTGGGAGGAAATGTAATGGTTTCTTTTCAGATATGTTGAGTTTTACTTACCTTGGCATGCAATGATGGAGAAGAAACCCAGCCTGGAGCTTTGCATTTGAGAATGTTGAGCACATAAGTAGGTTACATGGGGGAAAGGATGAGTTTCCCAGTGAGAGAGTGCTGAGGGAACAGAGCCCAGGACAGAGCTCTAGCAAACAATGACACTGAAGGGGAAGGGGGTGGGGGACATCCACTACAGGAAATGGAAAAGTCAGAGAGGTAAGGGGAGAAATAGAAAGTGATATTCAAGGGGTGCCTGGGTGGCACAGCGGTAAGCGTCTGCCTTCCGGCTCAGGGAGTGATCCTGGCGTTATGGGATCGAGCTCCACATCAGGCTCCTCTGCTGTGGGCCTGCTTCTTCCTCTCCCACTCCCCCTGCTTGTGTTCCCTCTCTCGCTGGCTGACTCTATCTCTGTCGAATAAATAAATAAAATCTTTAAAAAAAAAAAAAAAGAAAGTGATATTCAAGAAAACAAAAATGAGAGAGTTTCAGAAAGAGTATGAAACACCTCAGAGAAATCCAACAAAATGGCTACTGAAGACTGAAGCTTTTCATGCTGGGCTAAGGAATTAGGGTGTCCCTAAACAGAGAGGTGGGTAGGTAGTGGGTAGGTAGGTCAAGAGCAGATAGTGAGAGTGATAAATTTAATGAAGATGGTGAGAGCAATAAACTCTGGTAATGAACTAGAAGCGTCAAGGAAAAAGACTGTCAGGGAACATCGAACTCATGTTGAAGCCCACAAATTTGTAATGGCAAGAAGAAACTGAATATACTTGATATATAAGGTAAGGTGGGGCAGAGGGGGAATCCTTGTGCCCAAGATCAAATTCAACCTTGTGGTAGTTGGAATAATTATTTTTGTCAGATAGAGTGCCTCTTCCCACGGACTGGGATGAATAACACTAACAAATTACGCTAAGAAATTCTCAACTGTCCAGTTACTGTTTTTAGTTACCAAAATCACTATTATCTCAGCATTGAGCATGTTGCAGTATGATGAAGAGTTCTATTGACTGAACTGAGAAACATGCCAATCCCATCAGCAAGTCTATTACAAACCATCTCTCACTCTGGGTCGCTCCACAGACAACAAAAGTTATCTAATGAATATTGCTGTTCACCTAGAGTCGATTTCATAGAGTGATCTTTCACTAACTTTAACATCAAATTTAAGGATTGTATCCTACCTAGATTTCCTGATCATTCTGTCTGGGTAGGAACCTCTCCTGTGGGTGAGGGATGGAATGAAGCATGGAGGTCAGCTTGTGCTATGAGCACTACTGGGTCACACTTGCAGAGGGAGAAAGGGCTCTCTGTCCTTCCACGTTATCTACTTTTCTTTTCTCTCTCATTTTTAATCTCTCACTTTTTCGGTCTGGATTCTCTCTCTCTCTCCATAATTTCCCCCTCATTATTTTCCACTCATTCTTCTCTTTTAATTATGTCTTTGCCTGCCTGTTAATATTTTGTGTTGCAAAAAGGCATTCTGGACTTGGAGGCTAAATGATCTTGTGGAATCACTATGATTATTTCTTTCTGATGATGGCCTTTCTTCCCAAGATCTCATTGAGACTGACCTCAAAGTGAGAAATAAACATCTCTCTGTTTCAGGTATAATTTGGGAATGTACAGCCTCCCTTTTGCTGCTCTACTCAGACAAGTCTGCCATACATACCCCTCTCACAATTACTCATCCTTTCATCCAGTGAGCTTCCACCTCTTTGAACACACAAAGATAACAGTGTGTGCACACAGAATTGCTATACAGGGATCTATTTTGAGTTGGGAAGGATGTCTCTTGATGCTCATTACATCAAAAAGTCAAAGCTTTCTTATAAAGGGGAAACTCTCAAGTCATCAAAAAATATTGACCATAAATTAGTTAGAATCTTGGCTCGTATAAAGTTCTGGCACGAAACAGACACTCAATAGATATTTGCAAGATAATTGAATAAATGATGATTTTGGATCACTACTATTAGAAACGCATACTAAATGAAGTATGTATTAAATACATATTAAAGTCACTTTATAGAACACGTCAGGTCTCCAAAGTATTTATTTTATCTCTCCATATACTCTTAAAGAAAACTGGATACTCTGTGGGATTACTTATTGCCTTCACTCCATAGTAATTCTTTTTAGAAATGTTGAAGACATTAATTCAGTGCCTCAAAACTTGTGTATAGTTCATGGACTTTTCTGCAGTCTTTTACCCAAATAGGGGTGTAGCCTGGAATTTCAGTTTATTACTCTAAGTCCTTACCTGTGGCTCCCCTCTTACCTCTAGCATGCAACCCCAAAGTCACACAAACTTATCATTTATCCCCAGGACCCAACTTAGTATGTGTTTGTTTATGAACTGATCTGCAATGAGCCCACAGGAGCTCGGCAGTATTACATTTGAAATAAATAACACCCATGGCCAAGAGTTGTCCACAAAATGAACTCCACCTCACTATTTTCATAAACCTCCAACCCCCACCTGCTGACTGCAAATCTCTTTCAGCTTCAGGAGAGCCAGATGTTCTTCACCCTGTGTACTCAAAACCACCGCTCTGAGCCTCAGGAAAGTGAAAAAGGAACATACTTCGCTGTCCACTGCCAAGGGCGCTCCACCGGGATCCAGAAGCCTGGGAATTCTACCCTGGGGAAAGAAAGCAAGAGTTTCCCAGCCAGATTCACCTCCCACCACGGGAGGTTGTTTTTAATTGTTCTTTGAAGAGCCTTTCCAAGTTGTTTAAAGCCTTGTCCACCCACTCAGGGCAGGTTTTGCTGGACTCCGGGAGCAGTCATGGTTTCTTCGCTGCTCTCCCCGGGCGCAGAACTTTGGGCAGAGTTTCCATTTTCCACTCTCCCTTCCCACGATGGTACCCGACCGACTACTGATACAGTGGAAATGTGCTGGTAACAGCTGTGATCTTTTCCATGGCGAGCTTTTAACAGTTTGCTTATTGTTTTCAAAATATCCCTGGGCAATTTGTGTAAATAACATCCTTTCCTTTTTTTTTTATTAGAGGCGAGCATGCTTTAAACAGCTTTTGAGTAAGCATGTCCATTTAAGTTGGTGAAATATCAACCAAAGGAGCCATTCTGACACAAAGTGGTGACTGACCCAGGAAGCTATCTCTTTTCCCCCTTTTATTTAAATTCAATCATAATGCAAAAGCTGGAACCTGTATCTAACACAGTGGTAAGAACTTAGCATGCAACGACGCGTTCAATCCCTCAACAATCCTGTGATACCATTACTAATCCCCACTTTTCTGATAGGGAAACTGACGCTCAAATACATAGAAAATGGCAAGACTGGGATTCATCTATCCAAACCCAAGATCTGTAGTCTTTAACATTGTTCTATATCTTTCCAAAATTCTACAGTACAACATGGAAGAGTCCCCTAGGAACGTCATCGTCGGTTTGAATAAAGCAAAAGTGCTCCATTTAATGTAACTGATGAATCACTCAATTCTACTCCTGAAACCAATATTACACTGTACGTTAACTAACTTGTATTTAAATAAAAACCTGAAAAAAACGCTCCATTTATTCAGAGTGCCAGTCGATTTTCAACTTTACATAAATTGTCATTGAAGATAAAAATTGGTTTTTCAGGAGAAAACCTATTTATTAATTTACTTTAACTTTGACTTTGAAACAATTTCAAACTCATAAAAAAGTGGAAAAAGAGTACACAAAGTTCCTGTGTCCCCTTCTCACAACTTTCACAAATGTTAACACCTTACATAACCACAGTACAATTAGGAATGAGGAAATTAGGAAATGAACACTGACAACAGTACTGTTAATTAATCTAGAGATCTTATTTAAATTTCACCAATTGTCCCACTAATGTCCTTTTTCAGGTCCAAGATCCAAATTCCCGAATAACAGTAGTTGTCATGTTTCTTCAGTCTCCTACAATCTGGAACAGGTCCTTCAGTCTTTCTTTGCCTTTTATGATCTTGACACTTTTGAAGAGTATGGGCTAACTCTGGTAGAGTGACCCTGAGTTTGAGTGTGTCTGACATCTAGTCATGATTCAGGTTAGTGTTTTGGGCAATATTTGTAAGTGACGTGTGTAATGTCAGGAGGTCCATGACATTGTTTGGTCTCATTATTGGTGATGTTAACCTTGATCATTTGGCCAAAGTGGTGTCTACCATGTCTTCACAGTTAAGTCGCTATTTTCTCCTTTGCCATGACTTCAGTATCTATTCTTTAAATTTAAACTCTCTTTCACTCATTTATGGTTATATCATTTAATCTCTTTGGGCCCCAGTGTCCTCAGGTATTAATGGAGTTAACAGTGACTGTTCTACATATCCATCAGTGCTGCTATGAGGCACAAAGAGCATATGTGAAAGTGCTCTGTCAATTTTAAAGAGGTATATAAATGCGACAAACTCAAATATTGAATCAACTATATAAGAAGAAGCCACAAGTTGACAGATTATCCAGCATTCTTATTACGTTCTTTCAGACTTCCATTCAAAAGGGAAATTTAGGAATTAGTCTGGTGTCAGGCATGCAAGAAAATTTCTATGCTATGACGTACTCTCACAGACCACCTAGAAGAGACCAAATCTTCTTTGGGGTTTCTAGGGTTTCTGTTAATCCAGGGTTCTCTGGATCTCACATTTAAGTTAATAAACGTAAGAGAGAAATTTCAATATGTATTGTGATTTGGGATTACCCTACACAATGTAACATTGTGATTTCTCTTTAATTTTACAGTAACAGGCATGTCCTGATTCATTAACACAGGAATACAAAGCAATCATATTCTTTTATTTTTCCAGTGAGCATCCACATGACTTGCTAGTGGGAAGTCTGGCATCTCACCCTTGAGACCTCTCCTGGGAAACTTCCCCCGCCCACACACACACACATACACACACACGCACACACGCACACACGCACACACGCACACCCCTTTTAGGATTAAGAAGCTCAAGCTACTCAGTACCATGGGGAAAGAGTTTAATCCTGTCTTTACTGTTCTGCTTTTCTGCTACCACTGAATGTCACTGTTCAAAACTAGCCCTGCGTGGTGCCACAGAAGCATGTCTATCCAGCAGTGACACCCCATACCTAAATCATAGACTATCCCATGTTCAAATGCTCAGCTTTTGTTCCAAAACAACAACAGTATGGCAGCATAGCTGGATTCTAAGGGAATGCCAATCTCAGCCATATATATTTTTTCTAAAATAGCCTTTCTCTAGTATATGCCAAAATAGCTTTTCTCTAATAAAAACCAGCCCCCCCCAACACCTCATTCTTTATGGTATGTTTCTTTTTCAAGAATCTTGGTGTGCTCCCTGTACACTGTGGTCTACCCATACTGGTCCACCCAAGGAGATGAACAGGGCTGGGGTCCCTAGGTTCCTATCTACAATTTGGCAGACTCCTCTCTAGTGACCAGCAATGGCGATTAAGAGGTATGGTGGGGAGCTAGTCTTGGGCAGGCCACAAAGAGTTCCCATTATACTCTTCCCCCAGGTGGAGACTACTCAGCAGTCACTCCATAGTTATTTAACTGAGGAAACCATTAAAGAGATTCTCGAAAATGGTCTGCTGCATGATGATTTACTATGATCATCAGTAAAGAATGTCTCTGGTACTTACTAGGCAAAAAATATAAAATTATCTGTTTAAGCCTCAGATACATATGAATATTAAGTAGGATCATATTTCCTTTTAAAGTTCACAAAATGACAGCTTGAGACCTACCTACTCGTTTACCATAAATTAGTCAATTTCAAAGTGTCTTTGAGCCCTTTCTGAGAAGAGACCATGGTTCTCTCCCACAATCGCTCAGGTTTGGGTCCCTCATAGTCTCCATTGTACATTTACTCGTCATACCAGCACAGACATTTAGTTCACAACAGCTGGTGACCACAATATCACCAGGCCTATGGCCTCTGGAGGGGCACTGCTCTCTCCTTCCAGCAAAGAAGAGACCAAGGGGTGGTGTCTGATCAGATCTTATTGGAAGTTTATGGAACATAGAAGAGACTATTTACATGCAGAGTCGATTAGGTTACACATGGGTGTGCTCAGAGCCCTCAGCCCCAGGCCAGGATGACCTTCCTTAGGAGCTGCCTGAATGATACTTCTCTGCCTTCCTCCCAGGCTGCTACCATATGGAAAAGGAACAGCCAGCCACCCTTCAACAGGGGTGCCCTCAAGCATGTCTGCTTTACTTGGATCCCATGAGGTTTCAAGGAAGTGAGAAAACATCCCAGTACCTCCCCAAACCTAGCAGTCTAAAGCCCACAATCCTGAGTTCTTACTTGTAGTTTCAAGATTCACCTCTTCCCAGGGTGACAGACCACGGGTCATTCACTACCTATATATGGCACTCCGACTTTAATGTATTTCCCCAAATCTGGCTTATTCAGCCGTAAATAGACACCAGTCTTTTAGTCCAGGTTCCATACCACCAAACCCCGCGAATTTCTTGAATCCTCCAGGGTCAAGTATTACCTTACTTGAAGCCATTCCTCACTGAAATGACTCCAATTTTCCTGGGGGGTTTGGGGGCTCCTCAGACAAGAAATGACTCTCCAAGGCCACTCAATAATAAATATGCCAGGAGAGTCTAATTCGGCACAGAGAAAACAAACATTAGCCTCTAGGTAGCAAGTGCTAAAACATACACTACATTTACATTAAACAGGAGGGAACTTAACTTTTTAGTTTCAAACATCTAAATCTAACTTATTTCACTATATGCAGGTTTTTCTTTAAGAACTAGGAGAAAGTACAGCTCTATCTTTTAAATAACAAAAAAATGCCTATTATAAGGCTTCTCCCAGTTTGCTATAAATTTGAGTTTCTCCCTAAAGGTAGAACATGGCTTGCAACTTTTAAATGATAGTCTTTCTCCACATCTATATTCATACGACTTTTTTTTTCTAATTTTAGTCAAAGGACTGAATTTCACATGGATAGAGTGGAAAGCAGGACATTCCTGTGGCTTCANCCAATCTCAGCCATATATATTTTTTCTAAAATAGCCTTTCTCTAGTATATGCCAAAATAGCTTTTCTCTAATAAAAACCAGCCCCCCCCAACACCTCATTCTTTTTGGTATGTTTCTTTTTCAAGAATCTTGGTGTGCTCCCTGTACACTGTGGTCTACCCATACTGGTCCACCCAAGGAGATGAACAGGGCTGGGGTCCCTAGGTTCCTATCTACAATTTGGCAGACTCCTCTCTAGTGACCAGCAATGGCGATTAAGAGGTATGGTGGGGAGCTAGCCTTGGGCAGGCCACAAAGAGTTCCCATTATACTCTTCCCCCAGGTGGAGACTACTCAGCAGTCACTCCATAGTTATTTAACTGAGGAAACCGTTAAAGAGATTCTCGAAAATGGTCTGTTGCATGATGATTTACTATGATCATCAGTAAAGAATGTCTCTGGTACTTACTAGGCAAAAAATATAAAATTATCTGTTTAAGCCTCAGATACATATGAATATTAAGTAGGATCATATTTCCTTTTAAAGTTCACAAAATGACAGCTTGAGACCTACCTACTCGTTTACCATAAATTAGTCAATTTCAAAGTGTCTTTGAGCCCTTTCTGAGAAGAGACCATGGTTCTCTCCCACAATCGCTCAGGTTTGGGTCCCTCATAGTCTCCATTGTACATTTACTCGTCATACCAGCACAGACATTTAGTTCACAACAGCTGGTGACCACAATATCACCAGGCCTATGGCCTCTGGAGGGGCACTGCTCTCTCCTTCCAGCAAAGAAGAGACCAAGGGGTGGTGTCTGATCAGATCTTATTGGAAGTTTATGGAACATAGAAGAGACTATTTACATGCAGAGTCGATTAGGTTACACATGGGTGTGCTCAGAGCCCTCAGCCCCAGGCCAGGATGACCTTCCTTAGGAGCTGCCTGAATGATACTTCTCTGCCTTCCTCCCAGGCTGCTACCATATGGAAAAGGAACAGCCAGCCACCCTTCAACAGGTGTGCCCTCAAGCATGTCTGCTTTACTTGGATCCCATGAGGTTTCAAGGAAGTGAGAAAACATCCCAGTACCTCCCCAAACCTAGCAGTCTAAAGCCCACAATCCTGAGTTCTTACTTGTAGTTTCAAGATTCACCTCTTCCCAGGGTGACAGACCACGGGTCATTCACTACCTATATATGGCACTCCGACTTTAATGTATTTCCCCAAATCTGGCTTATTCAGCCGTAAATAGACACCAGTCTTTTAGTCCAGGTTCCATACCACCAAACCCCGCGAATTTCTTGACTCCTCCAGGGTCAAGTATTACCTTACTTGAAGCCATTCCTCACTGAAATGACTCCAATTTTCCTGGGGGGTTTGGGGGCTCCTCAGACAAGAAATGACTCTCCAAGGCCACTCAATAATAAATATGCCAGGAGAGTCTAATTCGGCACAGAGAAAACAAACATTAGCCCCTAGGTAGCAAGTGCTAAAACATACACTACATTTACATTAAACAGGAGGGAACTTAACTTTTTAGTTTCAAACATCTAAATCTAACTTATTTCACTATATGCAGGTTTTTCTTTAAGAACTAGGAGAAAGTACAGCTCTATCTTTTAAATAACAAAAAAATGCCTATTATAAGGCTTCTCCCAGTTTGCTATAAATTTGAGTTTCTCCCTAAAGGTAGAACATGGCTTGCAACTTTTAAATGATAGTCTTTCTCCACATCTATATTCATACGACTTTTTTTTTCTAATTTTAGTCAAAGGACTGAATTTCACATGGATAGAGTGGAAAGCAGGACATTCCTGTGGCTTCACACTCACTATAGTCACTGTCACTCACACGTTTGCTTCNGGTGTCTGATCAGATCTTATTGGAAGTTTATGGAACATAGAAGAGACTATTTACATGCAGAGTCGATTAGGTTACACATGGGTGTGCTCAGAGCCCTCAGCCCCAGGCCAGGATGACCTTCCTTAGGAGCTGCCTGAATGATACTTCTCTGCCTTCCTCCCAGGCTGCTACCATATGGAAAAGGAACAGCCAGCCACCCTTCAACAGGTGTGCCCTCAAGCATGTCTGCTTTACTTGGATCCCATGAGGTTTCAAGGAAGTGAGAAAACATCCCAGTACCTCCCCAAACCTAGCAGTCTAAAGCCCACAATCCTGAGTTCTTACTTGTAGTTTCAAGATTCACCTCTTCCCAGGGTGACAGACCACGGGTCATTCACTACCTATATATGGCACTCCGACTTTAATGTATTTCCCCAAATCTGGCTTATTCAGCCGTAAATAGACACCAGTCTTTTAGTCCAGGTTCCATACCACCAAACCCCGCGAATTTCTTGAATCCTCCAGGGTCAAGTATTACCTTACTTGAAGCCATTCCTCACTGAAATGACTCCAATTTTCCTGGGGGGTTTGGGGGCTCCTCAGACAAGAAATGACTCTCCAAGGCCACTCAATAATAAATATGCCAGGAGAGTCTAATTCGGCACAGAGAAAACAAACATTAGCCTCTAGGTAGCAAGTGCTAAAACATACACTACATTTACATTAAACAGGAGGGAACTTAACTTTTTAGTTTCAAACATCTAAATCTAACTTATTTCACTATATGCAGGTTTTTCTTTAAGAACTAGGAGAAAGTACAGCTCTATCTTTTAAATAACAAAAAAATGCCTATTATAAGGCTTCTCCCAGTTTGCTATAAATTTGAGTTTCTCCCTAAAGGTAGAACATGGCTTGCAACTTTTAAATGATAGTCTTTCTCCACATCTATATTCATACGACTTTTTTTTTCTAATTTTAGTCAAAGGACTGAATTTCACATGGATAGAGTGGAAAGCAGGACATTCCTGTGGCTTCACACTCACTATAGTCACTGTCACTCACACGTTTGCTTCCTCCCGCTTGTTGACTCCCCAGCAGCCCTGTGGTCTCCACCGTCTACCCAGTGTCATTGGCACAGGAAAGGCTCCCAGTCCCAAGAGTCTAGTCACACCTTGGCAGGACTCCAAAGCACTCCATGAGTTAGGACGCAGGCTTCAAGGTGTCTACAACCGAGGGGATTTAGAAGGAAATCTAGCATGATCAGAGTCTCCGGCAAAGCAGAGGAGATGGTACTTCTAATATGGCTTAACGCTCTTCACTGTAATCTGAAAGCATTTGAGAATGATCTCTAGGGTATCTTCAGACTCAAACTCTATGACACTATAATATCCTTAGTGGAACTTCACAGGACCTTTGCCATCGTGAAAAATCTATGCAAAGCCAGGCTTTTTTACTTTTTGGGCATTACCCCTGTACAGAAACATGGAAGGTAGCCATGGCTTTATGAAGCGTAGGGTATGCTAACACAGAGTCATAGTGGTCCCCCGCTGGAGGGCAGTCCTTCCACCTGCCTGCCTGTTGAGACCCTCCTTTAAGAACCAGCTCCATGTTACTTTATTCACTGAAACTTTCCCAGCTCAGCTCTCACACATCTTTTCCTTTTCTGTGAACTTCCGTCATGCGAAATTCACTACCAGATAATTTAGCAATCCATTGCTTTTTCAACTTCAATTTATTTGGTCTTATCAACTGAATGATAAACCTGAAATTCAGTATTGAATCTTCTGCCTTGTTGTATAACCCATAGCACCTCACAGAATGCTTAGCAATAGAGGGAGCTAAATAAAAATATTTGATAAGCCCAAGCTGAAAAAATATATTTACACAGATAGGCTAAGATGCATGGGTTTTTTTTGCCATAATATGGCTAAACTAATACCAGACCAATTTAGCATGCTGGAGAGGAGGAAGACATGGAAACATAAAACTCCTTATCAACAATCAGAAAGCTAATTAGCTGGCAAAGTATCATATTTGTTTTGTTTTGTTTCCAGAGGGTTCTTGTACTGCTGCTTAAGCTAGCCAAGACCTGCTCAGAAAACTTAGGTCCATTTTGGAGGATATAGGTTTATGTGAAGGTCTCCAGATCATTGTTGAAATGTGGTTTTAGGCTGGTTCGAAAACACTGAGTTCTGCTCTGGCTTCAAATAACTATGGGGACAGGAGACAAGGGAAGTAGGAAGCATCCAGAATTTCTAAAAAATGTATTAGGCTAAGAGGACCTGCTGGTGTAACTGTGGGTCTTCTGACTTAACGCAGTCCCAAAGCTTTAAAGGAGTAATTGTGGAATCCAGAGACCAGGAGATAACCAGTTAGATAAGAGCAGGAGAGTTGGAAAAAAATAAAAGGTTTGGTAGCTTTCTAGAATCTAGACTAGGGATTGAGTGTTTTGATAAGCTAGGTCCCTTATTCAGACAGCACCCTCATATGAGCAAGCATGTACATATAAGCATTGCTGAAGTACCAAGACAGTCTAGGAAATTAAAATGCTGGTAGTTGCAAGTGATCTACCAAAAGTCATGCAGATAATGTAGGTCAGATATCTCTCTGATGAGTTTTCTAGTATTCTTGTATTTTTGGAAAATACCACACTAAGAGATGCTATGAAAAAATGTTATCATAATCGGGTCGCAAACCCATTCCTAAAATTATCATCAAGTGCTTGTTTTAATTTACTATCATCTTATCTGGTCCCTAAAAAGATGAAACTTGAAAATTATTTCTGACATCCACTTCATACAGCACTGCTTTCAATAAGATCGCCTTTGTGTTTCCAACGTAAATGATTCAAACCAAAAAGATCTTTCTTACAGAAGATTTCCGTATAGTCCTGGTAGTTTGTTCCTGCTTCATGTTTTATACATGACGTTGCTGCGTAAAAAAGTTTTCTGACAACTGAACAAGTTCAATAGCAAATTAAAGACTTATTTTTCTTTAGAGAGAAAAATGTATGGCAGTTGTTATAAATAAATACGCAAATGCACTTCCCATTGCCGAGATTTTCCAAAGAAAGCTTCAGTTTGCTCAAACGATAGGCTAGCTCCTAGATCTTCCAGCTACAGGAACTTGTGGTTTTTGGTAAATATTAGCAGAACAGGCNTTTTTTTACTTTTTGGGCATTACCTCTGTACAGAAACATGGAAGGTAGCCATGGCTTTATGAAACGTAGGGTATGCTAACACAGAGTCATAGTGGTCCCCCGCTGGAGGGCAGTCCTTCCACCTGCCTGCCTGTTGAGACCCTCCTTCAAGAACCAGCTCCATGTTACTTTATTCACTGAAACTTTCCCAGCTCAGCTCTCATACATCTTTTCCTTTTCTGTGAACTTCCGTCATGCGAAATTCACTACCAGATAATTTAGCAATCCATTGCTTTTTCAACTTCAATTTATTTGGTCTTATCAACTGAATGATAAACCTGAAATTCAGTATTGAATCTTCTGCCTTGTTGTATAACCCATAGCACCTCACAGAATGCTTAGCAATAGAGGGAGCTAAATAAAAATATTTGATAAGCCCAAGCTGAAAAAATATATTTACACAGATAGGCTAAGATGCATGGGTTTTTTTTGCCATAATATGGCTAAACTAATACCAGACCAATTTAGCATGCTGGAGAGGAGGAAGACATGGAAACATAAAACTCCTTATCAACAATCAGAAAGCTAATTAGCTGGCAAAGTATCATATTTGTTTTGTTTTGTTTCCAGAGGGTTCTTGTACTGTTGCTTAAGCTAGCCAAGACCTGCTCAGAAAACTTAGGTCCATTTTGGAGGATATAGGTTTATGTGAAGGTCTCCAGATCATTGTTGAAATGTGGTTTTAGGCTGGTTCGAAAACACTGAGTTCTGCTCTGGCTTCAAATAACTATGGGGACAGGAGACAAGGGAAGTAGGAAGCATCCAGAATTTCTAAAAAATGTATTAGGCTAAGAGGACCTGCTGGTGTAACTGTGGGTCTTCTGACTTAACGCAGTCCCAAAGCTTTAAAGGAGTAATTGTGGAATCCAGAGACCAGGAGATAACCAGTTAGATAAGAGCAGGAGAGTTGGAAAAAAATAAAAGGTTTGGTAGCTTTCTAGAATCTAGACTAGGGATTGAGTGTTTTGATAAGCTAGGTCCCTTATTCAGACAGCACCCTCATATGAGCAAGCATGTACATATAAGCATTGCTGAAGTACCAAGACAGTCTAGGAAATTAAAATGCTGGTAGTTGCAAGTGATCTACCAAAAGTCATGCAGATAATGTAGGTCAGATATCTCTCTGATGAGTTTTCTAGTATTCTTGTATTTTTGGAAAATACCACACTAAGAGATGCTATGAAAAAATGTTATCATAATCGGGTCGCAAACCCATTCCTAAAATTATCATCAAGTGCTTGTTTTAATTTACTATCATCTTATCTGGTCCCTAAAAAGATGAAACTTGAAAATTATTTCTGACATCCACTTCATACAGCACTGCTTTCAATAAGATCGCCTTTGTGTTTCCAACGTAAATGATTCAAACCAAAAAGATCTTTCTTACAGAAGATTTCCGTATAGTCCTGGTAGTTTGTTCCTGCTTCATGTTTTATACATGACGTTGCTGCGTAAAAAAGTTTTCTGACAACTGAACAAGTTCAATAGCAAATTAAAGACTTATTTTTCTTTAGAGAGAAAAATGTATGACAGTTGTTATAAATAAATACGCAAATGCACTTCCCATTGCCGAGATTTTCCAAAGAAAGCTTCAGTTTGCTCAAACGATAGGCTAGCTCCTAGATCTTCCAGCTACAGGAACTTGTGGTTTTTGGTAAATATTAGCAGAACAGGCCTATTCACAAAGGCTGCACACCTGACCATCTGCTCTCAGACACAGTGTACCCTCAACACTTCTGGGAAAGATCCGTCTGAATTTTTTTATGGGTTGGACATAATGAAAATGAACAGAGGTTCCACTTGTATTTGTCCACATTTCCACCAGTAACTAGTTTAGTAAACTCCATTTATTAGAAATGCATGGTAGAAAGTAGCTAATAAGAGAAGAAATCTAGTTTTTTTCATATATATTCATAATGTAAGCAGATACTTATTATTCTAATTATTGATTTCATTTATTTTGCCATAGTACACCTTCCCAAAGGTTTATTATGTATAACTATTTGGCCATGTATCTATCAATCAGAGCTAATTAATTCTGCTTTTTACTGAAAACCATGCCATATCTCTTGCTATGAGAACACATATTTTTAATTTGTTTCTCATATATTTATGTATCAGTGGCTGATTAATGTATTTATCTAATGTATACTAAAATCTTTGATACTGTCATTAAAAAAGAGCTAAAATATGTACTGAATGTCTTCCTAAGGACAAATTACATGATTGCAAAGANCGAGAACACATCTCATATTTTTAATTTGTTTCTCATATATTTATGTGTCAGTGGCTGATTAATGTATTTATCTAATGTATACTAAAATCTTTCATACTGTCATTAAAAAAGAGCTAAAATATGTACTGAATGTCTTCCTAAGGACAAATTACATGATTGCAAAGATTTGACCGATCTTTTTCTGCTCTGTGTTTTGAAACGTAACTGAAAGCTATTACCACTCCTGCGAACGCCAGCTATCAAGAAGATGAGGAATAGCATTTCTTAAGCATCTACCTGGAGAAATGAGGGCAGACACATTTTTCTGCTTTATAAAAATACACAAATTTGTGTCCACGCTGTCAAGTAGGTTTCACATGAATATTTTCATGTTTTATTATTTCTCTTAGCCATATGTACTTTGCTCTCTCTACATTTATCAGTTATGAGCATATCTTTCTGGATTTGCAAAATGAAGACACCATCCAAGAATGGCTCTTTGGCAAAAAAAATAAACCCATTGACTGTTTGACCGGCAGGCTTGTTCAGTTATACTCTGGTATGTTACAAATTCAAATGACATTTTCTGCATATGCCCAACATTTGAGAAAACCATAACATCCAGACTTGCTCATGGTTTTTCTCAGGGCTATCAAAATAAGAAACAAGTCTGTGTCTTCCAGACAGTAAGGCTGAAAGCAGTGCAAGGAAGTGTGATTCAGGTCAATGAGGTAATTGAGGAAATGTCATGACAACCAAAATTAAAATGAGCAGCCTCCTATTTGCATGTGCCAGCTGCTTCTCAGGAAATCTTTCTGGCTGCTTTTTGTTCCTATTAGACAGGATAATGTGGCTGCAAATTACATCCAACTGAAAGAGAACGGCCTCACCCTCAGCTGATACTGTACCAGCAGACAAACCCGGGAAGGATGAAATGCAGAGGAAGAACCAAGGCAAACACACGAACGTGCACACAGACGCACATCCACATAATTTTTCTCGCCCATTTCTGCTGTGATGATGCTTGGAGNACGAGCGTGCACACAGACGCACATCCACATAATTTTTCTCGCCCATTTCTTCTGTGATGATGCTTGGAGATCTTTTTAAAGCTTTTAAAATGAAAAGTTCCTTTTTTTTTTTTTTTTAAAGATTTTATTTATTTATTTGACAGAGACAGCCAGTGAGAGAGGGAACACAAGCAGGGGGAGTGGGAGAGGAAGAAGCAGNGAAGAACCAAGGCAAACACACGAACGTGCACACAGACGCACATCCACATAATTTTTCTCGCCCATTTCTGCTGTGATGATGCTTGGAGATCTTTTTAAAGCTTTTAAAATGAAAAGTTCCTTTTAACCTCATACCACTCTAAATTGCTGCCTGACTTGCTTATACATCGTGTTGTGCAAAATGGTTCTGAAGGCCCGGGCTTCTTCCTCTTGTCACTCAAGCGTTCCCCAGGAGGACAATGCTGCCATTGGAAGGTGTCTTCCCTTCATCAGGTCATGGGGTTCACAATCTGGAACAGTCGGCATGTAATACCAGTGTGAGTCCGTCCTAAGTGTCAGTCATCCAGGTACGCTTTTGCTGAGTCTTCTGCAAACGTAAGATGTGGAAAGAGATATCATGTCCTTTACTGTGTGCCTATGCTCCTCGGCGTCACAGATTTGGAGGTCAGCTGCAGTGAGGTTTCTGTACCCACATCCCAGTGAAGCGAGCAAAGGGGCACTGTCCTCTAGAAGACATTTATACGTGGCTTTCTAGGTGAATCTCCATGATTCACAATGACGTGGAAATTGCCATCAGTCGTCGGCATCTCTCATGGCTATTATCAGCTCAAAACAAATTAAGTCGTCACCCAGTTGACGCAGCTTCCTCCTCGCCTGTTGCAGTTGCTGAGCCACGCAGAGTAGATTTGGTGTATTTGCTATCTGATGCCACAAAGCCCCACAGAACATAACCATTTTCACCGGCAAAAAGAATGTTCCAAAAGATGCTTGCTCTGTTCCATATACTTGTAAATTCATTGTAGACTATTAAAGAATATAAAAAGAAATGCTCCATCAAAAGAAATCTCCCTCTCTCTATATATTTTTAATGTAAGACAGTGATTTCAAGTCCTAAATGGCAAATTCTCTGACAGTGCTCGGGAAAATTACTCTTAATACCTTTATTCTGTTAAGTTGCCATAGTAATAAAATCTCATTCTACTAAAGTAACTTTCTCAACAGGTCAGGGCCTGAAATTCTATGTTGTAAACTTCTAAATGCAAAAAAAAAAAAGGCATCAGTTTATTTATTGGAGTTCAAACTGTAGAAATCTGACAGCTTTGAGGACTTTAAAAGATATTGAATCAATCTCTATAAAAGGAAAACACTCTTGACAGTTTAATTCATACAGTGTATTACTATTGAAGAGACTCCTTGGTGATTTATGAAGGGCATGTTTGTGGGCTAGGTTTTGGAATTTTTGCATGAAAGGTAAATTTGTGCTCAGAATGCTTGCATCTTCAAAGGCCCGTGAGTTTGGCTGTGGGTACATGTAGCATTTGGTTTGGAAACATATGAAAGAAACACTGCTATTCCTTGAGAATGTGATTTAACTATGAATTTACTCTGATACACTGATTTAATGTTTTCAGTTATTACATATGTACTATGTATATATGTCTGCATTGAAGGCATCTAACCTCCATGCTTCAGAAGCTCCTGGAGAGTTGAGATGATTTCCATGTAACTGTCAGCCATCAGTATACACCAAAGGCAACTAGGCTTTTAACTTCTTCTAATGTTGAGTTGCTTCATTCAATGACATCTCTCAAATTCTATTTGATCTCAAGTGTACTGTGAAATGATACAGAAAAGACTGACTGAGAATTAACAAGTCTAAAATTTACAAGTTGGGAAACAACAAATGTTGGCGAGGATGCAGAGAAAAGGGAACCGTCTTACACCACTCTTGGGAATGCAAACTGGTGCAGCCATTCTGGAAAACAGCATGGAGTTTCCTCAAAAAGTTAAAAAAGAGCTACCCTACAACCCAGCAATTGCACTACTAGGTATTTACCCCAAAGATACAAATGCAGTGATCTGAAGGGGCACCTGCACCCCAATGTTTATAGCAGCAATGTCCACAACAGCCAAACTATGGAAAGAGCCCAGATGTCATCAACAGATGAATGGATAAAGAAGATGTGGTACACATGTGTGTGTGTGTGCGTGCACACACACACAATGGAATATTACTCAACCATAAAAAATGAACTCTTGCCATTTGCAATGACATGGATGGAACTAGAGGGTATTATGCTAAATAAGTCAATCAGAGAAAGACAATTACCATATGATTTCACTCATATGTGGAATTTAAGAAATAAAACAGAGGAACATAGAGGGAGGGAGGGAAAAATAAAGCAAGACATAATCAGACAGGGAGACAAACCATAAGAGACTCTTAATCATAGGAAATAAACTGAGGGTTGCTGCAGGGGAGGGGGTGAGGGGATGGGGTAATTGGGTGACGGGCATTAAGGAGGACACTTGATGTAATAAGCACTGGGTGTTATATGCAACTGTGGAATCACTGAACTCTACCTCTGAAACTAATACACTATATCCTTAATTAATTGAATTTAAATGCAAAACAAAACAAAACAAAAGACTAAATGAAGCCAAGGTAGCATAGATGATACTTCTGGAGTGGCTACTTGGTTCATCCTCTTCAAAGAATAAGACACAATAAAAGGAAGAAAACAGGGGCATCTGGCTGGCTCAGTTGGTAGAACACGGAACTCTTGATCTAGGGGTTGTGAGTTCAAGCCCCATGTTGGGCGTAGAGCCTACTAAAGAAGGGGGGGTGCAGGAGAAAACATGATCCTTAAACTTAAGACATGCATTCTACTTGGTAAACATAAATATACACATCTGAGTTATACAGAGACTGATTACAAAGCAGTCTGTGAGCAAGTACAAGATTGTTTAGTACACACTGAGTGTGTGATTGTTACAGAGGTGATGAGGAAAGAGCCATCAGCCCTGGGCAAGTGGTGGTCTTTCTCTTCTCCTCCATGCTCCTCCCTTCCATCTCAATCTCCTCTCACCTGGGCACTTGCTCTCCAGGAACCCCATCACTTGTTGATCCAATATAAGGGAGACTTGTGGGATCCCAGACTTCTCTCTGTACCCCTTTGAATCATGAAACAAAATGTATTTTATTCCCCCGGGACCAAAGTATCAACTATGTCATAATAACCTAAAACAAAGGCAGAAGATGAGTTTGACAGGTCAGGCAACTTTTCAGTACCTCTCAAATCACTGCATATAATCAATGTTCTTTCCTGCTGTCATCAGCAGAGACTTAGGAGAACAGAGGAGAGTTCAGAGGCATCTTTCTGAAAGAACTGAATTTGTAATTAAAGCATAGGAAAGACCTTGACACTCCAACCTTCAGGGATTTAGTGAAGTGAGTGAAGCACAAAAATGTACGTTGGACACAAAATTTAAGTGGGTACCAAAATCTCAGTAACCAAGATAGGTAATATTTTAATACAGTACTTTTTAAAATAAAAAAATATGCAAAAATATTCGTCATGAACAAAACATCAAAAGTTTAAATAAAGACAGGATCAGTATTACTGATTTTTGCCTTTTGCCTCAAGCCAATGTGGCTTTTTATAAGGTACTAATCCTGTCTTTTGAAACTGTTTTATTTTA
Source organism: Ailuropoda melanoleuca (assembly GCF_002007445.2). Classification (NCBI taxonomy): domain Eukaryota; kingdom Metazoa; phylum Chordata; class Mammalia; order Carnivora; family Ursidae; genus Ailuropoda; species Ailuropoda melanoleuca. The sequence continues at coordinate 108,114,311 of NC_048224.1, read as the reverse complement.
TTCGTCATGGATTTTCTTGCATTAATTTTACCATTGAAAAATATTTCACTAAAGTATTATTTATCTTGATTATCAAGAGTTTCGGTGTCCCCTTAAATTTACACCTGAGGTCAGGGACTCATTCAACTTGTCCTAGCCAAGCCCAGTCCTGCAACGGTGGAATGCCCAGATGAAGAATATGGTTTCCAATAATGTCAGAACATTAAAATTGAGTTTTTCTGGGATGAAACAATAATAAAAAACCAGAAGGGAAAAAATAGTTCAGGGATATAGCTATATGTTTGTGAATTCTCATAGCCACAAGAGGGCATCAATTAAAATTTTGAGAGAATATGCTCTCCAAGACAGTATTAAATGAAAAGGACAGAGAACTAAGGACTAATTTGAGGATGACCATTAGTTCTAAATGACAGATTTTCCTCTAGTGGATTATCACTCCCTGAGTATAACATATTCTAGGGCAGTGGTTCTCAAACTTGCACATGCTTCTCAATCACCTCAATGGTTTGTTGAAGTACAGTCCTACCCTGAGGACTCTAATTCAGTAGATTTAGGGTAAGGCCTGAGAATTTATATAACTGATAAGTTCCCAGGAGATGTTGATACTTCTAGTCCAAGACTCATACCTTGAGAACCATTGGACTTGAATAAACAGAATCTTTACAACAGGGTGGTTTATTTGGAAATTTCTATATGGAGAAATCATATTCTATCATTTCTTAATACTATAAACTCTTCTGGAATAAACAAAAGGAATGATTCCACCATTCCTCTAAGATTAAACAGATAATCGCAACAAATATGGCTAGTGGGAGCAAGATAAAAGAGTGGCAGGGATTGCAAACTGGAGATTACATGCTCAGTGTAAAGGAATTGAAGTTCCATTAAAACAAAATAAGTCATGGTGCACTGGGCTGGCTCAGTCAGTAGAGCACGCAAATCTTGATCTTGGAGTCATGAGTTCAAGTCCCATGTTGGGTGTAGAACTTGCTTAAAAAAAAATAAGTCATAATGGGGTGCACCTGGGTGGTGCAGTTGGGCCAAGCATCCGACTCTTGGTTTCAGCTCAGGTCGTGATCTCAGAGTCATGAGATCTAACCCCTTGTTGGGCTCTGTGCTCAGAGCGGATTCTGCTTAGGACTCTTTCTCCCTCTCCCTCTGCCCCTCCCCACCCCACCCCCCCCATAAAAATAAAATAAATAATTATTTTTTTAAAAAGTCACTATGCAAGACAAGCAATTTCTACCTCTGACATTCTGGACCCAATAAGTTTATTACACTGGATCACCTGAGAAAAAAAGGGGTTCAGAGTCTTCATAGTTTAAATTTTGATAAGGGTAGCAACCAAGTTCCTGGGAAATTGGTTTGATTCTTGCTACTGAGGAGGGTAAAAGGATTGCTTGGCACCAATGACGTAAGTCAGAGCCCATTAAAATGCTGCCCCTTGCTGTGAACCAAGTCCTATGATCTTGGGAGCTTTGGTGAAGGTCCTCAAGTCATTCAGGGATGGAACAATTGGCATTGCCTGACAACTATCCATATGGGAATAAACCATTAAAACATGGGCTATGGCAGCCACAAGCATGCAGAGCTTGAGGAATGATGCTTTCCTCTATTTTCCTGTACCCCACTAATTTTGGGTCTTTCTATATCCGAAAAGAGATGAAAAGAGCACTGAAAATCACTGAGTTTGGACTTCTCATAGATCTTGGAAAATAAAAAGCTCAAGCTATATTTAATATGATTTAGAAATGTGACATTTCTTGAATTCCAAGTGTAGGGAAGCAACCCATACTTTTTTTCAGTCAGAGAAGACCATTTGATAGCAGACCAGCCTAGTCTGGGACACTATCTTTACAACTGTTTGTTTACAGAGTAATATTTGGAGTCCCATATGTTGCCCCCACCCCAAGAATTTGCTAAGAAGCCATTCCTGCTTCCTCCAGTATGAATGAGGTGGTACAACCTGTTTTCCACATCAAAATGAGTGAGTCAGCTGAGAATTATATAACAGTTTGGACAGGCCAGGCAAGTTACCAACAAGAAATGTCTCATGGTTAGACCTGGGTGCCTAATTGGATCTCAGTGTGAATGACCTTCCACATAGGCTGTTTGAGCTCCATTCCTTGCCTTACAAATTGTGGAATAGGGACAGATTCATGAGATGATAAAATGACCAATAAACAGAACTAATTCAGCAGAAGCAGGAACTCAGAACTAGAGATATGCAAGCAAGCAGTAAGCCATCTCTATCGTCAAGAACAGGTTTGGCAACCTATGTCCTTGGGCCAAAGTTGGATGCCACCTGTCTCCAGAAATAAAGTTTTATTGGAACAGACCCATGCTCATTTGTTTACATATTGTTTGTGGCTGCTTCAATGGCAGAGTTGAGTAATTATGACAGAGATTGTATAGCCTGCAAAGCTGAAAATATTTACTATATGGTCCTTTACTGGAAAAAAAAAGTGTGCTGATCCCTGCTCTAGAAAGAGAAAGAACTCTGAGGCTCCCAATTCACCTGAAATAAGGTCCAAGTGAATTTTATTTACATCTCAAGTTACCTCAGTAATATTTGGTCACAGACAAATTTGACAGAAAATATCAATATCCCTAATCTGGGGGAATCTGATGTATAATCCCCCATATAAGAGTTGATTTCAGCTTGTTTATAGGCTCTGACTTTAATAATCAATCTTTAACTTCAAATCTTCCTATTCCTTTAGCTGGATTCCAAGATGTCAGAATTATTATCATGGTTCGTCCATTGATGTTCCATAAAGTAACAAATTACTCTCTGGCCCTGCCTGGCATTACTCTGTAAAGGTAAAATGAAGAAATTGGCTACTTTGTCCTCCCAGTTGTATGCCCTTTCTTTCTTTGGAAAGATCTCATCCATTGCAGTGTCCTCATACTCTATTCCTCTCAAAACCTGCCCTCACAAGAAAACATACGAAACTCACTCAGTAAAATACAAATAATATATGGACCATATATACAATGGAATATTACTCAGCTATCAAAAAGAACGATTTCTCAACATTTGCTGCAACATAGACGTCACTGGAGGAGATAATGCTAAGTGAAATAAGTCAAGCAGAGAAAGACAATTATCATATGGTTTCTNATAATCCCCCATATAAGAGTTGATTTCAGCTTGTTTATAGGCTCTGACTTTAATAATCAATCTTTAACTTCAAATCTTCCTATTCCTTTAGCTGGATTCCAAGATGTCAGAATTATTATCATGGTTCGTCCATTGATGTTCCATAAAGTAACAAATTACTCTCTGGCCCTGCCTGGCATTACTCTGTAAAGGTAAAATGAAGAAATTGGCTACTTTGTCCTCCCAGTTGTATGCCCTTTCTTTCTTTGGAAAGATCTCATCCATTGCAGTGTCCACTGTCCTNTAAAAATAATATATAACACAGAAAGATCACCTCCCCAGAAGGATTGTAGTACTAGAAGCATCAGCATACAGGTAGGGTAAACAAATTTTTCTTTCATTCTCTCTTTTTTGAGGTTGGGATATAAAGACAGAAGAAAAAAAAAATAACACCAAGTTGGCTAGGAGCTCCCTCCCCAATAAGCCAATTTCTTTGTGCTAAATCTATAATCCAAAAGCCCATACATCAAAATCACCCAGAATACTTAATGAAAGTGCAGCTCCTGAAGCCCAGTTCTGAACTGACCGAGTCAAAATATCTGGAGTTAAGTCCCAGAAATCTTTATTTCAAAAAGCACAATTCCCTCTTCATGATTCGTACATCGATTAAAGTTTGAAACCATCGCACTACACTGTATGCAATTGTCCATCATCCTGCCCACCGGACCTGTGGCTTGATGAGCAGTTGTGGTTGGCTGGAGACACTCCAGGACCTGACTTTGCTCAGTCTGATTGGGCACGTCATGCTCCCCTGCCTTACAGGTGAGCTGGGGAATTTCTCACACTTATGAGGGCTCTCTCTGATAAGGACTGGTGTAGTGTTTCAGAGTGTACAAGTCACCTTTATTATTTATTTTCACATTAACTGCACAGAACAATGATATGAGGTAATCACTAGTAAGTTTCAGGAAAGTTACCCAGTTTCCTTCATTGTAAAATAGGGATTTTAACAAAGCCTATTTCAAAAGGTTGGAAGAATTGAGATAATGCACTTAAAGTGCATAGCATGTGGGAAGTGGTGAATAAATGTCAACAATTATACTGTTGTTCATTTTATTTACATGAGAAAATTAAAGCCCAGAAGTCGTAGTCAATAAATCAGTTACACACCTTATAAGATGCCAAGAAGGTGTGAAACCTAGTACTTTTTGGAGTCAGTCTTTCTTCTACCCAGAGGTTGAAGTTGATTTACCATTTACCATGAAATCCATAAAGTGAGCGTCAGAGCTCCGCATTTGCATGGACCTCTTCTATGACTCTGAGATGGACCCAGAAATATGTTTGCAAAATCTTTGTATGTGCAAAAGGTAGATAATTCCATCATAGTTGGTACAGAAAATGGTTTCTTTCCAGTCCTGCACTGTCATGCTTTCTCTCTTTTTGTTGGCACTGGAGTGGCCACAAGTATTTTAAGATTCCAGCTAAGGGGGAAACTGACTTCGGGATACTCTCAGCTTGGATTATTATTTGATTGGCAATAGCTTCTGCATGGAGTTACATTATTACTAGCAGTCTCAAAGTAAAATTGGCTTCAACAAATGACCCTACTGCCCATCTCTCTAGCCCACATGGTGTCATGATACAAAGGTACCAAGACTAGAGGACCAGATCTCCTATAATATGGAGATGCACCAGAGTACCAAGCACTCAACGCTGGAGGAATATGCTGGAGTGAAACCAGTTATGAATTATATGGAATCAGAAGCCAGTCAGTGGCAAATTCCTATAGCAGACAAGTCAAATCGTAGGAAGAAGTTTCTGTTCTCACTGATGTCTGGGCAAAACAGAAGTTGTCTCTTGTCAGGATTATACTCAATCGTATAGTGTATGCAATTACAAATGTTCCACAGGTTTTTTTTTCCCCTTTTCTGATGGGAATTGTACAAGATAGACTTTATTAGAATTCCTCAGATTGTAATAGTTCCAGTGGCACAACTGTTTAGTGCACAGTACTTAGAAGAATTCCTCAATTGTTAATCACAAAAGGTTAGCAGTTCTGAAACCAGTGACTACAAACTGTGTGTAAGTCACAGATGTTTTATACATCTCCCCAAGAATGGAATATCTGACTAGACCTATAAGAAATTGAGAAACTGAATTAGGAACTAAGCATTTTTCCTCAAAGAAAAAACCAAGTCCAGACGACTTCCCTGGTGAATTTTCTTAAAGATTTAAGAAAGAAATGATATCAGTATTACTCAAATTCATTCAGAAAACAAGACAGAACACTAACTAATTCATTTTTGTGAGGTCATTATTATCCTGCTGTCAAAGCCAGACAAAAACATTACATGAAATGAAAACTATAAGACAATGTCCCTCATGAACTTAAATGCAAAAATCTTCAACAAAGTATAAGCAAACTAAATTCAGCAACACATAAAAAAGGATTGTACGCTTTTCCTAAGGAATGCACAGTTGGTTTAACATCTGAAAATGGATTAATATATCATATTAACAGAATAAAAGACAAGCCTATGTGATCATCTCAATAGAAGCAACAAAAACATCTGACAAGATCAGTACTCATTTGTAATGAAAAGTTCTCAAAAATGGTGAATAGAAGGGAATCTTTGCAACCTGTTAATGGCATTAAAAACAAAACAAGAAAATGTATCTTTAACATCACATTTAGTGGTAAAATATTGCGTGCTTTCCCCCACAGAAAAGGAACAAATAAGAATGTTCACTCTCACAACCTCTATTCAACATTGTACAGGACGTTCTAGCCAATGCAACAATGAAGGAATAAAAACCTAAAGGCATGTAAATTGGAAAGGAGAAAGTAAAACTATTGGCGGATGACATGACCCTGTATGTAGAAAATCATAAGAAATATATTTCTTAAAACTACTATAATAAGCAAATTTAACAAAATTGCATGATACAATATCAATAAACAAAAAATCAATTGTATGAAATATTAGCAACAATCAGAAAATAAAATTAGGAACACAGTTCCATTCACGTAACATCAAAACATTAAAGAAGAAATTTAACAAAACAAGTGCAAATGGACATTAGAAAACTTTTTGAGTTAATGGAAATGTTTTAAAGCATGTTGTACAACTATATAAATTTACTAAAAAAAATCACTGAACTGTGCACTCACTATGATAAATTTTATGGTATGTTAATTATACCTCAATAACAATGATTAAAATATATATAGACAGGGGCGCCTGGGTGGCACAGCGGTTAAGCGTCTGCCTTCGGCTCAGGGCGTGATCCCGGCGTTATGGGATCGAGCCCCACATCAGGCTCTTCTGCTATGAGCCTGCTTCTTCCTCTCCCACTCCCCTGCTTGTGTTCTCTCTCTCGCTGGCTGTCTCTATCTCTGTCGAAAAAATAAAATAAAAAATCTTAAAAAAATAATAAAATAAAATAAAATAAAATATATATAGACAGAAAAAACTGAATTATCTTTCCATTCTCACAAGAAATAGAAATATCTTTCTTTTCTTATAGAAAAGAATATTATAAAATTTTCACATGATGAGGCAAAGATCAATCAGCAAAAATAGGAGGGAAATGTTTTAGAAGTTTGTTAGTCAATAAAGATATTATTTTATTTTTTTCTACACTTTTAGGGTTATTCAGCATTTAAAATGTTTTCTTTCAGGGGCGCCTGGGTGGCTCAGTCATTAAGCGTCTGCCTTCGGCTCAGGGCATGATCCCGGAGTCCTGGGATCGAGCCCCGCATCAGGCTTCTCCGCTGGGAGCCTGCTTCTTCCTTTCCCACTCCCCCTGCTTGTGTTCCCTTTCTCACTGGCTGTCTCTCTCTCTGTCAAATAAATAAATAAAATCTTTAAAAAAAATGTTTTCTTTCAAAATAAATGTTTGCCTTGGTGGCTCAGTTGGTTAAGGGGCCGACTCTTGATTTCGGCTCTGTTCATGATCTCAAGGTCCTGGGACGGAGCCCCATGTCAGACTCTGCACTCAGCAGGGAGTCTCCTTAAGGATTCTCTCCCTTCCTCTCCCTCAGCCCCTCCCCCTGCTCTCTCTCTCTCTGAAATAAATAAATCATTTTAAAAAAATAAATGTTTGCCTTATTTTTATTTATAATATCTATTACTTTTCCTAAAGGGGCCCTTAAGTTTGAGTCTTACAAAATCCACTTCTGCTCCTATTCTTGTTCCCTAGTCACCTTTTTAAAGGGAACACTTTTTATGAGTTTATTTTATAGCCTTCCAAACATACTCCAATTAAATAAAAATGGCATAACCTAAATTAATAATAATAACACAATAGATAATCTAGCATTACTGAGGGCTGAGCGGGGCTCCAAGGACTTTGTTTGTTAAATCACTCAATCCTAACAGCAATTCTATGAGATAGACACTTCTTTAAGCCCATTTTAGAGATGAAGAGGCTGAGGCACCCAAAAGTATGGTAACTTTCCTATGGTCAGTTTCAAACCCAAGCAATCTAGAGTCTTTACTCTTAACTACCCTCAAAATTGTCTCACAATACATACGTGAGGGTGGGCTGGGGGAGTTGAAGTATACATACAGCTGTTTTTTCACCCATGATATACACAATTTTCTGCACTGCTTTTTTTATGTCTCAATAATACACCTTTTAAGGTATATATCTTTAGAAAGAACTGACTACATAATTTTGTGAGCTCAGCACAAAATGAAAATATGAGGTCCCTTCTTCAGAAAGTATTAAGAATTTCAAGAGGGCAACAGCGGAGTATTAAAGCGAGCATAGCATTCTTTTAAGTGACTGTCTATGGTCACATGCTCGTAAAGTCAGCCCCGCACAGAGACCATAGAACTCAGTACTTTCACCTCTAACTCTTGTCCTAACCACAGCTGCTTCCCACGGAGTCATTAGCTGATTGTAGAGCTAGGTGCCACTTTTGTGCTGCAATCTAGGGACATGCCAACTCTTCTGTTACAGTTGTCGACTTATCGAGGGAGAGGCAACAAGCATCCCCGCACAGCCCCTGCTATTGACTAAGAGAGAAAACGAGAGTCTGGCTGCATAAATACACAGATTGAGATCTGCAGGTTAGAAATCTGTAGTCTGTAGCTCCCTGGCTTCTTAACTTTCGCTTTATTTCTGGCAAGGTCATTTAGATCGCTAATATTGATAAGAACAACAAAACTAGCACGAAGCTCTTCCCTTTGGCCTGCATCCCCCCTCCCACCAAAACCAAAATTATTCCCAACCTGCACTTTCAAGTAAAAATCATCAAGCTGCTTTTACCCCTATGCTGAAGAATTGGGGAGCTGGACTCTTTGTGGCATTTCATATCATTCAGATTTGTCCTTTCCTTTAAGGGAGAGAAAGTGGAAACCACCTGAAGAGCTTCCGCTCAGCTGACTGTCCCTGATAAAATCAGAGATTCACCGAGTGAAGGCCTTCCAGACACTTCTCTGAGCTGATAGCATGAGGTTTGCTTTGTTCCCATCCCCTCTGCAGTTCCCAGCTGAAGACCTATAGCGACTCGGGGAGTTAAAGTGACACCTTATTCATGAGTTGATGCACAAATCGCTAACAACCGGGTTAACTCTACAACTGGAAGGATTATAGAGCAAGAGGCCGTGGCCAGGCAAAGAACATCCAATTCGGTCCCCTGAAAGGATACAGGCAAGAAACAAGCTGAGAGGAAAATGTCCACATTTCCATCGAGAAGCATGATGAAACTTGTTGACTAAGGTACCGACGTTATCTAGGGCATGCCTTTGACAATCTGGCACAGGTGACGAAACTGACAAACACACACAAGAAACTAGCACAACATTATCTGTAAATTGGTTGTGATTGAATACTTCATGTCATCAAGGGAATAGAGGCACTGAAAGAAAAGCCTTATTTCTTTGCAAAGAAAAGAATTTCTGTCAGAAACAGACTAGGAAATAAAAGACAAAAATGTCTTAAGAGATCACTATGCATTCTGTAAAGTACATATTGTAAAAGGAAAAGGGAGAAGCAGCTTGATTCTGAAACTCTATTCAGTGTAATTTTGTGTAAGCTGTTCTGTAAGGAGAGAGACTGAACCCTAATCAGCCAGCATCTTCTTCCAGATGGCTCTAAAGTGTGCCTTAATCTGTTTTTTTTAAGAGACGATGGATCCCTTACTCCGAGGAAAGGCGCATATTGAGACTTGATCAAAGGATTTTGCCAATACATATGTATAACTTACGAAGCACTCGCAGAAGGGTCTGTAAGGGTTTTCCCTTTACCCGTTCCCCGCCTGGCATTTGCTGGCTCATGACTGTTGAGATGATGGCACACTTCAGTGGAATTTTGGTTCGTGAGTGGCTCCCAAGTCACAGCTTTTTTTTTTTCAAGAGATCCTCCACCAGTACTTGAATGAAAATAAAGAGAGGGCATCCCCATATCCAGTGGCATACGAGTTGACAACATAGGAAGCCAGGAGAAAGGCTAGGTTGACATCCTTCAGCCGGAAGGCAAGGAGCCCAAGTTCCATTCTTGTCTACACAGAAGAATGTTGTGAACGTGGCTTCAAGATTGGATCCTATTGCACTTCCAGCTTCGTGAGCAATTTCAGCAGTGTTTTTATAAATAAACTAACAGAACTTTACCAAAAACCATGCCACTGTGCCAACAGTGATGTCGTAATTGCTGAAGAGATTCTGGGAGACAGGATGCTTGAGAAAGGGTTCCTGGTCAGTCCACTTACTCATTCATTCATTTGTTTATCCATCCAATATTTATTGAGCACCTACTCAATCATTGTGCCAAGGTCCTGAGGATATGTGGGTAAATAGAGCAACAAACCCTTCCTTCCCTCCTCAAGTTTATAATCTAGCGGGGCTACGTCAGTGGCAATAGCTTCATTAGGCTATGATATCACAGTGTGTTATGGGAGCAAATTTTGGAGAGTACTTAATCAGATTTGGAGAGTTATAAAGTACTCCCAGGGAAGACACAAAATAATAGACCTAATAAATGAGTATGACCCATGCAGGGAAAAGATGGAGAAGGATATTCCAGTCAAAGGGAACAGAATTTGCAGAAGGCCAAAGGCAAGTCCAGGGAGAAGCATGCGGGGAACTAAAGGAAGTTCATGATGATGGCATGGGGAAGCAGGTTGGGGAGGATGTACACAGGTGTGGCTGAGGATGAGAGATGGGAGGATGGGATCGAAAGGGTGGAGCGGACAGCAAGAAGGCACCTATCCTCCTGTACACTTGGATGGGGGTCTACATTTAATTGAATTAAATGTCACATGCTGCCAGAAATACAAGCTCCATAGGAAACTGTCCCTGCCCTCAAGGAGCTTGAAGGTAGCAAATTCTCAGGGTCCAGTATCTGTGTCAAATCACAGAACAGAACCATGATGCGGGACATGCCCCAAAGACACTGACTGCTGATTCAGAAGTGCTGGCTGGTGAAGGAGGAATAGCGTCGTTCTTCCACAAATGGATTTTAGCTGTGATTTGAGGGCGTGTGTGTGTATTTGTTCAAAACACACCAAGAGAGGGACGCCTGGGCGGGCAGGTCGGTCAGACACCTGACCCTTGGTTTCGGCTCAGGTCATTATCTCAGGGTCCTGATCTCAGGGTCCTGAGATCGAGCCCCGTCTCAGACTCCGTGCTCAGCAAAAGTCTGCCTGAGATTCTCTCTCCCTCTGCCCCTCTCCCTTTCTCTCTCTCTCTCACTCTAAAATAAATAAATAAATCTTTAAAACACACACACACACACACACACACACACTCCAAGAGAGATTCTCAAATTCTCTGCATTCTACCAAAATCAATAAATGAGGGTGCTCTAAAGAAATTAGAAATCAAAATCATCTCTTTTGAACTCTAGCAACATTGAGAGGAGGGAAATTCCGTCACAGAATAAAATTACAGCGCATGCCTTGTGATGCAGGAGCTGCAGGTGAAACTTAAAAATGTAGAGAAAGAATTTACCTCAGAGTCCCCTTGCTTTTGGCAGAAGTTTGAAAATCTGAATTCCATCTGATTTTGTAGAATAAAGCATCATTTTCTTCTTGAAGTCCATGTGTTTGACTAACACATCACCTAAAGAATTTTCTAGGACCTTAGGACAGTTCTCGGAAGACACTGGTAATTTGGGTTATGTAAAAATAAAGGCAGTGCGTATTTTAAAGCCACAGATACTTAAATGAATGCGCTGAAGCTGAATTATATGCCAAACTATTCAACATCAAGCAGGAAAGCTGGTGATATTTAATAATATTTTCCTTTCGTATGATTTTGGTGGGTTGAAAACAGACTTTTCAATAAATTCCTTTCTGGACCTCAGTCAGGTCGACTCCAATTCCAGTCTTAACCAGAGCTGTGATTTGTTGACCTTCAGAGTAAGAGCTCTTTGGACAAAAAGCTACACAGCAAATTACAACTAAACAAACACTTAAAATAATAATTGGAAAACCACTAACCTAGATAATGATTCCCAATGTCTGATGAGAAGACTCCTGAAATTACTGCAAAAACATTTAAAACCCATGTGTTCACCGAGCAATGCCTCTATACTATACACCCAATCTTAAGCGAATATTTGTGCCATCTCTTAAAACACATTAAGATACTATTATGCTTTAATCAATAGAAAAAACATGTAAGGGTTATAAATTTATGGAATTTTTTGGTCATATGTCCTCAAGCAACACATTCTAAAAGAACAATTATGAGACAGCTTAAAATGTTTTTACCTTCAAAAAGAATCCTCTTCTGCAGGTCAGAAGGCCTGTTTAGTTTTTTCTGCGAGACAGTTGTTAGTTTTTTTTGCTCTTGCTGTTGTTCTAATTCACAGACCACTTACAAGCATATTTATTTTACACAACATTGCAAATAAATAGTTAAAGGATACAATTAAGCCCAGCAGAATTTTGCTGGTTTGAGTAATGTACCCGTGTGCTATCCTCCACCTACACAAAGTCCCACAAAAATCCCAGGGCTGTTCAAAAAATGAGAATATATCACCTTGTCTGTTAGAAGTGCAAAACTTATCTTACTGTCAATCACTGCAACTTTTCCATGGTCTAACTTATCAGGTAATGCTATGGCCTGTTTCCATTGCATGATGCTTTCGTGCTGTTTTTGAAGATGCGATTTTTCATATGACTCATTGCAAGCTATCTCAAATCCTTTTTGGAAGTAGGTGTGGCATGAATAACAACCAATTAAATTAACTTCTAAAGTCATACAAGAAATAGATTTTGCGGAGGAGGTTAAGATGGCGGAGGAGTAGGGGACACCTTTTTCAGCCGGTCCCCTGAGTTGAGCTGGATAGGTACCAGACCAGCAAGGAATATCCACGGAATCAGCCTGAGACGCAGGAAGATACATCTGGATCTCTACAAATGAACATCTCCAGCGCTGAGTATCGAGGTACGAAGCGGGGAGCCGTGAAACCGCGCACAGATATCGGAAGCTAAACAGAAGGGGGAGGGAGCCGCCGTGTCAGGGCGCCGGGAAGCGGTAGCCACCTGCAAGGGGGAGCGGACAGACCGCGGACCCGCACGCTTGAGACAGCAGGCTGAGAAGGGAGCTCCGGGAGCGCACGCGGGACGGCTGGCGGTTGGCGGGCCACCTGCACGGGGGAGCAGGCGGACTCGCGGACGGCACCCGCGAGACAACAGACTTAGAACGCGAGCTCCAGGAGCGCGCGCGCAGGGCGGCTGGCGGGCCACCTGCACCGGGGAGCGGGCGGACCGCGGACCCGCACTCTGGAAACGGCAGACTGAGTCCGTGAGCCGGGAGCGTGCACCACCAAGCATCTCACGGAGCTCCGGAGCTCCGGTGTGCTCACTGGATCGAGGCTGAGACCGGGAGCTCCGGGAGCGTCCGCGGGGCGGCTGGCGGCTGGAGGGCCACCTGCACGGGGGAGCAGGCGGACTCGCGGTCAGCACCCGTGAGACACCAGACTGAGACGGGGAGCTCCGGGAGCCCGCGCGGGGCGGCTGGCGGCGGGCGGGGTTGGAAACACAAAGGACAGAGACGTGCCGGCCCTGGAAGTGAGGGCTGGGACGCCGGGTGTGGGGCGCACAGCCCGGGATGCTGCAGGGTTGAGCAGCACCAACAGAAACAGAGTTAAAGTGGCCAGAACATCAGTGGAGAACGATCCGCGATCCCTCTGTTCTGAGACAGAGGCTGAATTTCAGCCGCTGCTGCTCTCTCAGAAGAGGCATAGCAAACCGCCAGGGAAAGCCGCCAGAGAACAAAAGCCCGGAAATACCGGCTCACAGGGTGCCCATCCCCATCCCCCCTCGCAAGGGACACAGAGACTCTACCCAAACAGGGTTTTCTGAGTACCGGCAGGCAGGCCCCTCCCCCAGAAGGCAGGCTGAAAAATCAAGAAGCCCACAACCCGGAGCGCCTGAGTGGCGCAGTCACCAAGCACCTGTCTTCGGATTAGGGTGTGTTTACAACGTTCCGGAAAGGAGTCCCTCATCGGGCTTCTCCACCGGGAACCTGCTTCTTCCTCTCCCACTCCTCTGCTTGGGTTCCCTTTCTTGCTGACTGTCTCTCTCTCTCTCAAATAAATAAATAAACTCTTTAAGGAAGAAGCCCACATCCCTAAGATCTCTATAAAACAAGGGCGCACGGCCTGGGTCCCAGTCAACACTTGGGCTCTGGACAACCCTGCAATCTCTCTTCATCAGAATGACGAGAAGGAGAAGTCCCCCCCAGCAAAGAAAAGATAATGAGTCTGTGGCCTCTGCCACAGAATTGGCCTCGGCCACAGAATTAATACATATGGATGTATCCCAATTATCAGAAATGGAATTCAGAGCAACAATGGTCAAGATGATGAGTAAACTTGAAAAAAGCATCAGAGAAAGCGTTGCTGAGAATATAGAATCCCTAAGGGCAGAAATGAGAGCGAATCTGACAGAAATTAAAAATTCTATGGGCCAAATACAGTCAAAACTAGAGGCTCTGACGGCCAGGGTCACCGAGGCAGAGGAACGCGTTAGCGAATTGGAGGATGGGTTAGTAGAAGAAAAAACGAAAATAGAAGCTGGTCTTAAAAAAATCCACGCCCACGAATGTAGATTACGGGAGATTACTGACTCTATGAAACGATCCAATGTCAGAATCATCGGCATCCCTGAAGGGGTGGAGAAAAACAGAGGTCTAGAAGAGATATTTGAACAAATTGTAGCTGAAAACTTCCCTAATCTAGCAAGGGAAACAAGCATTCGTGTCCAAGAGGCAGAGAGGACCCCATCCAAGCTCAACCAGGACAAACCTACGCCACGGCATGTCATAGTGCAATTCGCAAATATTAGATCCAAGGATACAGTATTGAAAGCGGCCAGGGCAAAGAAATTTCTCACGTACCAAGGCAAAGGTATCAGGATTACGTCAGACCTGTCTACAGAGACCTGGAATGAGAGAAAGGCTTGGGGGGGCATTTTTAAAGCTCTTTCAGAGAAAAACATGCAGCCAAGGATCCTTTATCCAGCAAAGCTGTCATTCAGAATTGATGGAGAAATAAAGACGTTCCAAAATCGCCAATCATTAACCAATTTCGTAACCACGAAACCAGCCCTACAGGAGATATTAAGGGGGGCTCTATAAAGGTAAAAAGGCCCCAAGAGTGATACAGAGCAGCAAGTCACAACCGATACAAAGACTTTAAAGAGAAATGGCATCATTAAAATCATATCTGTCAATAATCTCTATCAATCTAAATGGCTTAAACTCTCCCATAAAACGCCACAGGGTTGCAGATTGGATAAAAAGACATGACCCATCCATTTGCTGTCTACAAGAGACTCATTTTGAACCCAAAGATGCATTCAGACTTAGAGTAAGGGGATGGAGTACCATCTTCCACGCAAATGGACCTCAAAAGAAAGCTGGAGTAGCAATTCTCATATCAGATAGACTGGATTTTAAACTAGAGGCCATAGAGAGAGATACAGAAGGGCACTATATTATTCTTAAAGGAAGTATTCAACAAGTGGATATGACAATTATTAATATATATGCCCCCAACAGGGGAGCAGCAAGATACACAAGCCAACTCTTAACCAAAATAAAGAGACATATAGATAAGAACACAGTAATAGTAGGGGACCTCAACACCCCACTATCAGAAATAGACAGAACACCCTGGCAAAAACTAAGCAAAGAATCAAAGGCTTTGAATGCCATACTCGACGAGTTGGACCTCATAGATATATATAGAACACTACACCCCAGAACCAAAGAATACTCATTCTATTCAAATGCCCATGGAACATTCTCAAGAATAGATCATGCTCTGGGACACAAAACAGGTCTCAGCCAATACCAAAAGATTGAAATTATCCCCTGCATATTCTCAGACCACAACGCTCTGAAATTGGAACTCAACCACAAGGAAAAACCTGGAAGAAACTCAAACACTTGGAGGCTAAGAACCATCCTGCTCAAGAATGACTCGATAAACCAGGAAATCAAAAAACAAATTAAACAATTTATGGAGACCAACGAGAATGAATACACAACGGTCCAAAACCTATGGGATACTGCAAAGGCAGTCCTAAGGGGGAAATACATAGCCATCCAAGCCTCACTCAAAAGAATAGAAAAATCTAAAATGCAGTTTCTATATTCTCACCTCAAGAAACTGGAACAGCAACAGAGGGACAGGCCTAACCCACTGACAAGGAAGGAGTTGACCAAGATTAGAGCAGAAATCAATGAATTAGAGACCAGAACCACAGTAGAGCAGATCAACAGGACTAGAAGCTGGTTCTTTGAGAGAATCCATAAAATTGATAGACCACTGGCAAAACTTGTCCAAAAACAAAGAGAAAGGACTGAGATTATTAAAATTATGACTGAAAAGGGAGAGGTCACGACCAGCACCATTGAAATTGCAAGGATTATTAGAAACTTTTATCAACAGCTATATGCCAAAAAACTAAACAATCTGGAAGAGATGGAGGCCTTCCTGGAAACCTATAAACTACCAAGACTGAAACAGGAAGAAATAGATTTCTTAAATAGGCCAATTAACTATGAAGAAATTGAGTCAGTGATAAACAACCTTCCAAATAATAAAACTCCAGGCCCAGACGGTTTTCCTGGGGAATTCTACCAAACATTCAAAGAAGAAATAATACCTATTCTCCTAAAGCTATTTCAAAAAATAGAAACAGAAGGAAAGCTACCAAACTCATTCTATGAGGCTAATATTACCTTGATCCCCAAACCAGGCAAAGACCCCCTCAAAAAGGAGAATTACAGACCGATTTCTCTAATGAATATGGATGCCAAAATCCTCAACAAGATCCTTGCTAATAGAATCCAACAGTACATTAAAAGGATTATCCATCATGACCAAGTGGGATTCATACCTGGGATGCAAGCATGGTTCAACACTCGCAAATCAATCAATGTGATACATCATATCAACAAGAAAAGACTCAAGAACCATATGATCCTCTCAATTGATGCAGAAAAAGCATTTGACAAAATACAGCATCCTTTCCTGATTAAAACCCTTCAGAGTGTAGGAATAGAGGGTACATTTCTCAATCTCATAAAAGCCATCTATGAAAAGCCTACTGCAAGCATTATTCTCAATGGGGAAAAGCTGGAAGCCTTTCCCTTAAGATCAGGAACACGACAAGGATGCCCACTCTCGCCACTATTATTCAACATAGTACTAGAAGTCCTTGCAACAGCAATCAGAAGACAAAAAGGGATCAAAGGTATCCAAATCGGCAAAGAAGAAGTCAAACTGTCTCTCTTTGCAGATGACATGATACTCTATATGGAAAACCCAAAGGAATCCACTCCCAAACTATTAGAAGTTATAGAACAATTCAGTAAGGTGGCAGGATACAAAATCAATGCCCAGAAATCAGTTGCATTTCTATACACGAATAACGAGACTGAAGAAAGAGAAATTAGGGAATCCATCCCATTTACAATAACACCAAAAACCATGCGTTACCTTGGAATTAACTTAACCAGAGACGTAAAGGACCTATATGCTAGAAACTATAGATCACTTTTGAAAGATATTGAGGAAGACATAAAAAGATGGAAAAATATTCCATGCTCATGGATTGGAAGAATTAACATAGTTAAAATGTCCATACTACCCAGAGCAATCTACACTTTCAATGCTATCCCGATCAAAATACCGAGGACATTTTTCAAAGAACTGGAACAAATAGTCCTTAAATTTGTATGGAACCAGAAAAGGCCCCGAATCTCCAAGGAACTGTTGAAAAGGAAAAACAAAGCTGGGGGCATCACAATGCCGGATTTCGAGCTGTACTACAAAGCTGTGATCACAAAGACAGCATGGTACTGGCACAAAAACAGACACATCGACCAATGGAACAGAATAGAGAACCCAGAAATGGACCCTCGGCTCTTTGGGCAACTAATCTTTGATAAAGCAGGAAAAAACATCCGGTGGAAAAAAGACAGTCTCTTCAATAAATGGTGCTGGGAAAATTGGACAGCTACATGCAAAAGAATGAAACTTGACCACTCTCTCACACCATACACAAAAATAAACTCCAAATGGATGAAAGACCTCAATGTGAGACAGGAATCCATCAAAATTCTAGAGGAGAACATAGGCAACAACTTCTATGACATCGGCCAGAGCAACCTTTTTCACGACACATCTCCAAAGGCAAGAGAAATAAAAGATAAAATGAACTTATGGGACTTTATCAGGATAAAGAGCTTCTGCACAGCCAAGGAAACAGTCAAAAAAACTAAGAGACAGCCCACGGAATGGGAGAATATATTTGCAAAGGACACCACAGATAAAGGACTGGTATCCAAGATCTACAAAGAACTTCTCAAACTCAATACACGAGAAACAAATAAACAAATCATAAAATGGGCAGAAGATATGAACAGACACTTTTCCAATGAAGACATACAAATGGCTAACAGACACATGAAAAAATGTTCAAAATCATTAGCCATCAGGGAAATTCAAATCAAAACCACACTGAGATACCACCTTACGCCAGTTAGAATGGCAAAGATAGACAAGGCAAGAAACAACAATTGTTGGAGAGGATGTGGAGAAAGGGGATCCCTCCTACATTGTTGGTGGGAATGCAAGTTGGTACAGCCACTCTGGAAAACAGTGTGGAGGTCCCTTAAAAAGTTAAAAATTGAACTACCCTATGACCCAGCCATTGCACTACTGGGTGTTTACCCCAAAGATACAGACGTAGTAAAGAGAAGGGCCATATGCACCCCAATGTTCATAGCTGCATTGTCCACAATAGCCAAATCATGGAAGGAGCCGAGATGCCCTTCAACAGATGACTGGATTAAGAAGCTGTGGTCCATATATACAATGGAATATTACTCAGCTATCAGAAAGAACGAATTCTCAACATTTGCTGCAACATGGACGGCACTGGAGGAGATAATGCTAAGTGAAATAAGTCAAGCAGAGAAAGACAATTATCATATGATTTCTCTCATCTATGGAACATAAGAACTAGGAGGATCGGTAGGGGAAGAAAGGGATAAAGAAAAGGGGGGTAATCAGAGGGGGGAATGAAACATGAGAGACTATGGACTGTGAGAGGCAAACTGAGGACTTCAGAGGGGAGGGGGTGGGGGAAGGGGATAGCCTGGTGATGGGTAGTAGGGAGGGCACGTATTGCATGGTGCACTGGGTGTTATACGCAACTAATGAAGCATCAAACTTTACATCGGAATCTGGGGATGTACTGTATGGTGATTAACACAATATAATAAAATAAAATTTAAAAAAAAAAAAAGAAATAGATTTTGCTATCAAGAGTTCTCAAAAACTTGTGGATATTTTGTGAATAATGTGTCCCACTGGGCCGAAATCTTGGTCAGAATGAGGTACAAACTTTTCAATGCCAGGCGAATAAAATTAATTCAACACTTATTGACCATTTCATAGGTGCTGCTTAATGCTAGGAAACACAAATGAATTCGAATCACCTGTCATATTCTTCCCAGATCTTAGCTCAGGAAATGGTGGTGATAGTGGCTGGAGGTGCCCTCAGTGGCTGTGTTCACAATTTTGCTTTTTTTTTTGAAGCGCTATAGAAGCATTAAAAAGAGAAGAGCTTTTATAGCACTTGGGGAAGTAGAGAGTGAATCAAGAAAGTTTTGCTTAATTGAAGAGGCATTTGAGATGTCTTGAAGGATTAGCTGTATTTTACCACGCAAAGAAGAGAGAGGTCACTCCAGGGAAAGGGATCAGTATGAACAAAGGCACACTCCCAATTTTCCTTTCACTTCTCCTGTTTTTTTATTAGCTCTTCCTTCTTGACCCATCCCTAAATAATTGGGGTTACCCAGGACTCTAGCCTGGACCCACTTATCTTCTCATACTACAAACATGCCTTAAGCAATCTCATCCACACCCATGGATGGCTTCATGCCCATCTTTATGTTGATGACAACTACGGATGTATCTCCAGCCCAGATCTGCCTGTTTCACTCCAGATGAATATAAGCAACCCTTTCGCGACATCTCTTCGCTGGTATCTCACAGATAGCTCAAACTCAACATGTTCAGAACTGAATTCATCTCCTTCTCATACTCTCCTTCCTGTAATTTTCCTATTTTGGTGACTGGCACTACCATCCCCCAGGTGCTGACACCAAAAACCTGGGTGCCATCCATCATCACTCCTCCCTTTTCTGCACCCACAGCCCCCATCAAATAAATCGTCAAGTTCCGTCAAGAGAGTCTCTGAAGTAGTTTATGAATTTATCTACTCGCTCTGTCCCTATTGCTTCCACTTTACTCTTATCCTAAATTACGTCCTTAATCTCTGTGTCCTAAATTACTGCACAATAACTACCCAGCGGAAGGTGAGGAGGGGACAACCAAGAGCATGAGGCCCAGTGGAAACCGTATATGCTAGAAATGAGGCCCAGAGGCTAAAGAATGCCACCGGGTATGACTTGGTGTTTCTTGTAGGCAATTATAGCACGTCTAGCTCTCTGAAAGCTACAAACTAAGTAAGCACAGGACACAGTACTCCTCTGTGGTAGGGAAGTACCAGCAGTGATTCTAGAAAGTCCATTTGTCTTAAAGAGATGCTCTCTGTGGTCACAAGACCCGCAATATTGATGGAGCTCCTAATGTGTGGGAGGTGAAGGCCTCTCTTCCTCATTTGGAGCATTTATTAGTCTCCCTTAGGGACCTCATGACAAATATGTGAGGCTCCTATCTCAAGGACTCAAGCAAAATTGTATCGAATTAATGAATGAATAAACCATATTTCCTCATTTGAGAACTGCTGATTTATAACCTTTGCCCATTTATCTTCGTGTATGTTGAATAAATTTGGAAAAGCTCATCTTGTTATAAAAAGGCTAACCTTGCTTATGTCACATTTCCTGCAAAAAAGTTTTTCCTGGTTTTGTGTATGTGTGTTATTTGTAGTAGCAAATTTGTCTACCTGTTCTTTTTCTCTCCCTTCCAGACACAGGACTCCTTTCTGCTTTGGCATGTGCCCTGAGTGCTTGGAAATCCCTACGCGAGCCCGGCAAGGGCAAGCCAGCCCAGAAGGGCACTCCAGATCATAAGAAGACATGTCTCCAAACGAAATACTGTCAGTCAGGCAGGGTTTTCACTTTAACATAAAACAATTCCACAGTTTACAACATGTTTTTCAAAGACAACATGCACTCAGTGAACTGATCGTTCAGGGTAAGTTTTTAGTATAACTCATTTCATTTGAGTATATCTATTTTCAGAAGGGCCATTGTGCCAAGGACAAGTTGATCAAGTGACTTCTCCTAAGTGTTCTGGCAATCCACCCTGATGACACACTGCCAGTTATCAAAAGCACAATCGAGTTCAGTAGAACTGAAGCCTAAGCCTGTAGGGCTGACACCACCGGACTTCCAACCAGTGGGCTAGGGAAGCACTGCTTCATGTCAGTCTAGATTTCCCAATTCATTTAAAACAGCTATTTTCATTGTTGTCAGTAAAGTTAATCATGATAAAGAACGTAAATGGTACAGAAGGTAGAAATAAAAGCTGACTTCCTTCTTCAGTCCCCCGATACTCCTCATTACACTATACATATTGTTCTGAACCTTGTTTTCTCACTTATTTTTTTTTAAGACTTTATTTATCTGACAGAGAGAGAGAAAAAACAAGCAGGGGGAGCAGCAGAGGAGAGAGAGAAGTAGGCTCCATGCTGAGCAGCGAGCCCAACATGGGGCTCGATCCCAGAACCCTGAGATCATGACCTGAGCCAAAGGCAGACGCTTGACCGACTGAGGCACCCAGGCGCCCTGTTGTTTTTTCACTTATATATGTTTTTTCACTTCATATGTTTATGGTATAGAACAATAATCTGTATGTGGAGCTAATTTTTATCCTGACGAATACTACAACATATTGACGAGCCTCTAGCAAATATAAGGAGAGAACACAAATTCAAGGACATAGATCTGTGAAGTGACTATAGATAGAAATTGTAGGGGCACCTGGGTGGCTCAGTCATTAAGCGTCTGCCTTCGGCTCAGGGTGTGATCCCAGGGTCCTGAGATAGAGACCCACATCGGGATCCATGCTCTGCTGGGAGCCTGCTTCTTCCTTTCCCACTCCGCCTGCTTGTGTTCCCTCTCTCGCTAGCTGTCTCTCTCTCTGTCAAATAAATAAATAAAATCTTTCAAAAAAAATTGTAATGAATTTTAAGTTTGTGGAGCCCAGCACTATACAAAGTTGAAATCGCAAATAAATAAACAATTTTCCAAGAAACTCATAAATGATTTATAAGGCTTCCCTGGGACCTTGGATGCAGAGATCATTTTAAATTCAGGGTACACTAAGCCCAGGTAGGTCCAGCTGATCTACTTAACAGAGTCACCACGCCTGCCTAACGAAATATTAAGCCTCAAATAAAGTCATTGTGCTGTGTCTAATAAGTGACTAGCACTCAATATATATTTATGGAATGAAGGAATCCACTGTGCAGAGTGAACCAGTAATTAACCTTGAGAGCTTGCTTTCTGCAACTCTCTCCTCTATGGGAATATCACCCACGGCTCCTGTGACAGTCACCATCTCCAAGTTAGATGTTGAAAAGTTCTTCTTTTCTTTAGCCCTACTGTCATTAGGATTAGAGACAGATCCTGATTTAGCAGAAGCTTGTTTTCACGACTACCCTTATGCTCTCCTGCCCAAATTGACGGGAGGTAATTAAATCCATCCTGGTTATACCAGAGCTCCATGTTATAAATTTTCTCCCTGACAATTGATATTAATATCTTTTGGAGACGAGGGTGGGTGGTGTAAGGACAGCGAAGCCCTTTGATCTGGGAGCAGGTACATAAATGAATCCCCATCCAGTGCAGATATCTAAGTCAGAAACATTAATTTCTGTGTTAAATTTCAGTTTTTATATAGTCCTTAAGGTGGCTTCTAATTATTTAACAGTGACAGAGTAAATATTGTTTCTGTTCCCTGAAGATGCTTAAGATTACTATTTACTCAGTTTGAGGCTTTGTTCACTGGGGAGGAGAGGGGGTATCTAGCCACGGAGGGGAGCCGTGGTATCTAGCAAAAGGAGATTCAGTTGATTTGGGGGTGTAAATAAACAAGAATGAAAGTAGAAATTGGATTCCCTTGGGCGAGAAAGGTTTTCATCGGATGAGGCAGAAAAGAAATGTGATCATTATGGCTGGTCAGAGATCTATGTCAGTAAAAGAGAAAAGACATGTACATTTCACTATTTCAAGGAGAGGAAAAGCCCTCTCTGAGTTTTACTATGTAGTTTAATTGACAGGGAGGACTGGAAATCGAGACATGTTGGTTCTGTTTCCATAATTTGAATGCTTTCATGTTGCTCTTTCTGCCTTGATCAAAACACCCTCCCTATGCAGTGGTTTAAGAGCGCAGTTCCGTAACTGCCATTAGAGAACAAGCAATTCAAGTAGGTCATTACGTTTTAAGTACTTCTTAATTCAGAAATAAAGGAACTAAATGTAGGCAGGAGATTTAAAAGTCCATAATGATATCAGCTTAAATGAGGCTTCTGGCGTTATATTGTAAAAAAAATCTGCCGTGCTCTGTTATTCAACAGCGACTCAGAAAAAGGGAACCCGCAAGCAGACCAGCAGACGTTGCCCAGGATTTGCTCCAGATAGAGCTCATTTTACCCCCACTTCCTTCTCCCTCGCCCTGGCCTCCATGTCGGAAGCACCTGAGAGAGGGAGGGTTCTCCAGTATCAAATTATCCAACACCTCCCACTGCAACCTTGACCTCTCCAACATGTCCCCATCGCTTAGATCGGCGCTCTCTGGAGCTGTGGTTCTCAGCTCCGGACACACACTAGGATCACTTGAGGCAGTTAAAAAAAACGCTGTTGCTCAGGGCTTAACCCAGACCATTTAAGTCAGAATCTCTGGGATGAGAGCCTCATGATTAGTGTTTTTGAAAGTTCCGTATGAATTTCTCATGTGTAGCCGGAATTGAGAGTGGGTCCTGACGAGAAAGGACAAGAGACATCCCCAAGACCTGGCCCTCCAGCTTTGCTTCCAAGACTGCAGCTGTCCCGGAGACCTAGCCCTCAGGGATTTCTGGATTCCTGGGGAAGCCAGCCTGGCTTCCTATGCTCCATTTGGGCCCAGACTAAATGTGGACACCAGTCCCGCCTTCTCTCTTCCTTAACCCCAACAGAGGGGTGGAAAGAAATAATTACCTCTAGACTGCCCTAAATCAGAATCCAAAATCGGGGATGGGGGGCAGGGCGGAGGCCTGAGGAATGTCTCAGAGAAACTACGATTTGGAGCCCTGCGTTTAATTTCAGAACAGTTCTTCGGGATGGAATTCTATGCGCTCAGCAACGTTCACATCTCATTTCACTGGCCCATCAACCTCTTGAGCTAGGGTTAATGGACCATTTTATAGACGAGGAAACAGAGACAATTCAGAGAGCTTCAGTAATCAACGCAAGATCAGCCTGCGGGGAAGTGGCCAAATGAGGATTTAAACCCAAGTCTTTCTTATTCCAAATGCCCTTTTTTCTATTAGCCTAGCAGGCTACCCTCAGCACACCGTCCTGCTGCCAGTGAGCCACCAAGCCGGGCCGAAGCGGGAGGGAACCCAGTCCATCTCCATGATATTATGATCACCGTCTCCATCTTCGAGCATGTTGGCTGAGCTTCCAGACATTTTGGTGTTTTTAACCCAAAAGGAAATCTCTCAAGATAATTTTATAAGGGACAAAAGAAAAGCATCTCTCACTCAGACTCAAGGTTTCTCAGGACTTGGGTTTTGAGAATTCAGCTACCTGTGCCCAACACACACTTCCTGAAGCCAGGAAGAAATGGAAGGATTCCAGAAAGGAAGGAGAGGGAAGCTCGTGAGATTCTCTGGCACAGAGAAACGGCTTCCGTATAGGCCACTCCCTGAAAAATGAGATAAATAGGTAAAGAGAGGAGAGTGCCAGAGAGCTTGCGAGGAAATTAAGAACGCCTGCCGCTTCACGGTGTGTTCCGATAATTAAAGATTGATTTATGGTCACAAACTCTTTTAAGTGGACGGAGCTAAACTTTATTCTCATCTTAACGTGAATTTCTTTAATTATCAGAGAATGGGAGTTTTAAATGAGGCCAAGAAAAGGATGATATCTGAATGGTGGCAAGCCTGGCTAAGATAGGCAGGACAGCCAGAACATAAAGTAGTTGGGGGTAAAGGTGAAAAATAATCTGTTTTTCTTTTTGATGCTTTTTTTTTTAATGAATAAGCAAAACTCCATGTATGAAACTACCAGATTTGTGTTTCATTCTTTGAGCCACTCTAATCATTACATGTGGGACTTTATCTAAAAGCTCCGTGACAGTGTCTTTTTCTTATTGATTTATTCAATACCTAAAGTATTGAATAAAAACAATCAAGATGGGAGGAAAGACAAATCTTACCTGTTTTGCAATGGGCTTAGCCAGGGCTGCTGGATTAGGGTCTGGATTCCAACTGGTGTCTCGCGAGATAAGGATGCTCGCAGTCCTTGGGTTCCTGAGTAAGTCTCTCATAGCACAGAGGACCTTCAATGTTTGTGATACAAATATTTAATTTTCTATGAGTAACATCCTGTGAAAAATGTTGGGATCCCTCCAGACAGGAAGCAACAGCTAATGTAAAATCAAACGTTTCTACTGTATATGGCCCAACACAGATCTAGATTTGTTAAGGCAACTTAAATCCCAGTTTCCCCTTCGCTCAGTTTATGCTCCCTGCCCAAAAGTGGAGACCTCCTGCCCTGTTCAACCAGATATTCCCCAGCAGTAGAAAGAGGCGTGTGTGTGGCCTGACCTTCCCCCAGTATTTTTCCAGGCAAGCGAGAAAGGGCCACCCTACAAAATCCATGGGATTCCTACGTTCACTACCACACTCATGGAATATTCAATATTCATGGAATTTCTACATTTAATAGGTGAATAGCAATTAAATTCTGATGTATCTCATACTGAAGATTTGATCCAAGAGAAAATCTGAGTTTTTTGAAAGCAGAATATGTCGTTAAGAAAAAACATTCACATCATAATCAAATATACACACGCACACATATCTGGCAGTAAAATATGTATATATGTTTGCCAATTCTATATATATTTTGCAATTAAGTACAGATATTTGAGATTTTCAAACATCGGCTCTTTGAAGAAATGAAACGCCTTAGGAACGTTCACCCTATTACATACCCTGGCAAATAAACATAAAAGCAACTATTTAAGAATGAGCATGAGGGCCTAGGCTGAGTAGAAAGCATGGCATTCTAGGATTACAATGATAATTCCGCTTTTACAAAACTGAACCATACGCCATTGTGAGCCCTAAGTGCCTTTCCCTTGGAGGTTATATAAAAGAATGACAGTATATTGAATGACCTTTAATTATTCAGTTTCCTTCTAAGGATACTGATCTGTATTCTAGATCCAACTGTGGGTCAGGGACTAAATAAGAGAAACTCAAAGAGAATAGTAGCAGAGAAACAAATAAATTGAAAAACACAAGCACCTGATCTGTTTCCTTCAGACAATTCCTTTCGCTCTTTAGGGCGTATTTAGATTCGTCTTGCCTCCCTCCCTTTTTGAAATAAATAAGTCTAATAACACCAGCTGCGAATGGCACATTTGAATTTTAAATTTCGAAGGGCTCTGAATGCTGCAGGTAAGAAGCGGGTAGCACCTGGAGACTAGAGTTTCACCTTCCGAAAATACAGCCCACCTCCGGGTGCACAAC
Organism: Ailuropoda melanoleuca; assembly: GCF_002007445.2. NCBI lineage: Eukaryota > Metazoa > Chordata > Mammalia > Carnivora > Ursidae > Ailuropoda > Ailuropoda melanoleuca. Next base: position 108,087,960 of record NC_048224.1, on the reverse strand, counting down.
AAGCTACGGGCCTTGCAACAGGCGGTTGTGGGGCATGGCAGCCCGGGAGCCCACGCCACTGCTTTATGCACGGTGTGGAGATGAAAGGGGAGAGGTGTTCAGCACGGTCCACACTGCACTGGGGGCCGGGGGG